>NC_083768.1:23171479-23490229 GCF_963514075.1 Conger conger
ACATTTAGCTCATTCCATGATATTTCTGATCAAATAAAAATGTGCTTCACAGCCTGAGCAGGGTGACTGCTGCCTTCAGGAAGGGCAGTGGGCTCATTTTCACATAAATCCTCTGGGATAATTCAAGGTTCCCAAGCAATCTAACCTGAGAGCTTAACATAAAGTGCATCCTCCTTGTGACCCTTTAAAGAGATCTGCTTCACAGCCTTGCTGCCATTTGCTGTCACTCACTCTAATTCTGCCCAGATTGATGCTTCCAAGGCTATTTCTCCTGCACTACTAGACTGCACCAAAACCTGTTCTGTCTGTGCATTGCTGGTCTCACAAGCAAAGAAATCTTCATAGCACAGCAAATGTTACCAAAATTGAAGGAAAGGAACTCAGTTGGATTGTTCATTTGCGTTTACAAGAATTGTGCCTTGATACGGAGATTCTGTTGAGTTTATTGTTGATGCTAAAATGAAAATGTAATTGGCTTGAGACGGATGGTACCTCATTTGTAATGTTTTTTTTAAAGAAGCCCAATGATTCTGTGATGATTGCTGGAAAGGCAATGATAATACACATTCAAGTGACAACTTTGAAAGCATCTGTTTGCACTTATTGTCAAACCACTATTTGGCTATTCCAGAGATATTTAAATGTAATAAACATTTTTGTCTTTGATGTGACTAGATGTGATTAGCTAAATATTATTTTCAGTTATGTGTTATATTAACACTCCTTTGGAAATTGATCCATGCTTTATTTCACAAATATTTTGCACTTATTTTACAATGTAAAGGATTTTTTTGAATTCTCACCTTAGTAAAGTTTCACATATTCACCAGGGAAAGGAGTTATTCCACCAGTTAACAATAGATAGATAGATAGATAGATAGATAGATAGATAGATAGATAGATAGATAGATAGAAACATGGGTTACAAACATGATTGTGAAACACAGTAACAACAGTCAGATTACAGTATAAGTGTGCAATGCAAAACGTGCAATTTTAGCAAAAGGAAGGGGGGCTAAATGAGTGGCTCAGAACAGTTGACTATGCATTTAATATTCAAATTGCACTTGGCACAAACTATTTCCTGTAGACATTGTTGGTGGCTCTATGGCAAGATTCTTGCTCTCTATTCTCATTTTGAGGATTGAAAAGTTGCAATCGGCAGGTAAATGTGTCAAGGAGAGTGTGGAGGGGATTTGGGGGTGTTTTTGCCTGAGCTGAAGAAACTGTCTATTCTGAGCAAAAGTGCTAATGCAATCACCTTCTTCTGGAGACATCTAATCAATGGCCCCAAGTGGTGCAGAGCTCATTTGACCCAACTGCTAAAAGGGCTCTCACCTTGAGCTGCCACCCTTGACCTCACTTGTCACTGGACACTTTGTTATCTTCTGAATTGCCAGTGCTGTTTTCTCCTTTAGCACGTCAGTCCTCTCTGCCTCCTTTGTGAGAGCTGGCCTGGATGCAGTTAACAGTCTTTACTATGAACAAAGTCACTCCGAAGGATAGAAAAGAAGTCTTAAACATTAAATATCTGCACTGCTGGCAAGCTTTTCCCAAACTTATCTAGAATCCAAATGGTCAAGGAATAGTTTGACAAGAAAATGACAACATACTGACCCGGGGAATGAGCAAGCTGAATTGTCTGGGAACATTGTTTTCAGTGACCAGCAGTAGAGACAGGCGAGGCTGATACAGGCACTTCTGGGTCCCCATAATGAACCCCAAGCAGCAATGACGCATGGCAGTCCTTAAGTTAGTCTTGTAGCGTAGTGGTTAAGGTACATTACTGGGACACGCAAGGTTGGTGGTTTGACCCCAGTGTAGCCACAATAAGATCCACACAGCCATTGTGCCCTTGAGCAAGGCCCTAAACCCTGCATTGCTCCAGAGGAGGGTTGTCTCCTGCTTAGTCTAGTCAACTGTACGTCGCTCTGGATAAGAGCATCTGCCAAATGCCATTAATGTAATGTAATGTAGTCTTATGTCAAGAGTAGACTAAAGGACTTTTAGTCGCAATCTTGCAGTTCTCAAGGTCTTTAGAATGCCCTCAGTCTTTTCGTGATCGCTGTGTGCACCCGCCTCCAAAGGTTGATTAATGCAAGACGTTCAGAGACTCATTCGCAGTTCTCCCATTTAAGCTACTGTAGTCACTGAATTTTGCGAGAATATCAAACGGATTTGATTCATCAGACTTATGTAGTGTGTTACCTCCTGTGACCATAGTCTGTGTGTGCAGCCTGAGGGTACCTCAGATGGAAATACCACCAGTGGTACCAGGAAATATAATTTTTGGGATTTTGCTGGGATTTTGAAAGTGGACAGTACACCAGGCATTCTCCACCAATTTACAGTGTTGCATCTTCCAGGTTCATGCTTGAACTAAACCCTTTCAATAAATACCCATCATTTTCAATGGAGAACATTGGGGGGGTTAACATACTGTATAGTCCATAAAAAGGTGATATTTCAATGGAGTCATTTCAGCAGAGAAAAATCCTACTTTTTCTCCTCTTCCATCCTCTGCTGTCTTCTGTCATCTTATTTCTTTTCCGTATCCACATGTCTCTTCACCCAAAGATAAACACGTCTTCCTTTCCTTCACTCTCCATTGACCTTGAATTAAATTGCATATTGCATTCCCAGGAAGCGCTCAGAATGATTATATACCACAAGACGGCACATACTACATTTTGACAGGCACTTATTTGGTTCTTTTTTTCACTGTGCTTCTCTATGAATACTGATTTACAAGTGGGTGGCAAAACTGACTGTCATATTCCTTTACCCTGGAGTCATAATACATCTCCCAGATGACATTGCACTCCAATGTGGGCTGTAGCAACGGAACTGGAAAGTGCTTTGGAACTGGGCTTGCAACCAGGAAGTCGCGAGGTCACATTGGCTGTGGGGCACTGCTGTTGTCCCCTTAAGCATGTCGCCAAATCTAAACTGCTTCTGAGTAGCATGAATGGAAAATGTGTCCAAACCAAAAGTAGTCCATGGTAATGGTGTGGAATGGAAGAAACAAATGCAACGGAAGTGCTGTGGGTGCCTGCACAACAATGAGAATACACACCTCTGCAACAAGAGTGCCCCTGAGAGTATCACTGTGTTTTCTGCACCGTATGTTCTGGAAAGACCTCAATGCCTTAGACAGGTATGGAAAAACACAAGGGGAACTTCCTGTAGTGCCATTACCCCCCTTTGCATCTGAATCCATCAATCAATAACCCAATTACATACACAATGCACACAATTTACCTCGCTGGTGGGCATTGAATTGTGACATGGAAAGCTTTTCAGGCCCTCCTTGGGCCGTCCCATGTGCCCGTCCCTAAATTATTATCTTGCCATGAGATGGACATTGCCGAATGGTGTATCTTGTCAGGAATTAATAGCTTTGGGAAATAGCGGTGGGAATATTATTGTGCTGTAGTCGCTATCTGTGTGAGAGGTATTGTGACGGAGAAAAACACCTGATGTGTGGCTCCCCAGTTATTTCTAATGGGGAGAAATGTTTGAGGAAGATAAGATATGCCACCTCATCTTCTTCATAGGTCTGTGGTACAAACTTAATAAACCCGTGAAACCTGATGCTCATGAACTATTCTGGTTATGCGTGCTTGTAGAGAAAAACTTCAATCGTGAAGTAAAGCCACTGATGCTCGTAAATATCGTGGCCCTTTTTTCCGTAATGCACTCTCCTGCTCTAACGTTGGTGGCAGCGTACGGAAATTGATATAATGAGTGCCACTGTGCTATTTTTATGAGATGTGCTGTTTGAGATTCTAAGGTTGGAGGAAAAGAAATAACAACACTTATTCACTCCATTGCATCCCCCCAGACCCCGCAACTCCCAACTCCCATTCCTCCTGCCTCACCTCTCTCCCTCCTGAAAGCTTTCCCTGAATTAATGATGTCATTAACTCCTCCTATTTGCGTGAGAGAGCTGCAATGGGTCATTGCTGTTCAGCGCCTGGAAGAAGAGAGGGAGCATAAGAGGTGATTATCCTCCGAGTCGTCCTTCCACTGCAACTCCCATCCTGCAGCCCTGCCTTTACCCTGCCACCAGGGTAATGTGTTGCTGCAGTCCTGGTCACCATCATAATGGGCAGTACAGAAAATGGGTTTGAAAAGGTAGGTCATGTTGCTGTTAGCTAGAACTTCATGTTCATCCATATATGAGATCATAAAGTACACTGAAAATACATATAGACATCAACAAGTTCAAACAACACATAAATATGGATTTAAAGTGAAGAACATGCTAGATTTAATCAATTGTTTTATATTGTTCTGTAGGAATTTTAGGTTAAACCTTTCTTTAGGGGTGCAAGAAAGGAGCATTGGCAGAAATCTTCACAATTGATTGATCAACTGAAAAAATACTAATGACCTTTTACCACTGGAGAATGTTCCAGCCATTGCACAGTGCCTGTTTTTAATTTTATGGCCAGCAGTATCCCATGGGTTGAGAAATATCCTTGGCAGAACCTTGCAGTTGCACGTGCCTCAGTAGACTACTTGCTGAATTATGCTACCTTTCCAAACCTCCAGCACTAAAGTCACACAAGGATTCATACTGGGCTCTGTTTAACGTTCACCAAAAAGCACAAGTTCAATATAATCACTTCACTTTCTGATTCACCTGAGCAAAAACAATCAGGGGATATGAAAAACAAGATAGTGTTATTGATAGATAAATGGAAAATTGTGATCGGTTTCTCAAGGAGACATTTTTGTTTGCTGCAGAAATGGAATCGATAAATAAGTGTTGTTAAAATGACCGGTTGCGCTTGCACAGAAGAACAATTTCAGCTGTATGGCAAAATTGATGGCACAGCCATTAATCTCACCCTTTTTAGGTACTATCCAAAGACTCGTTGGTGTGTGCCACAATGATATTAGTGTGAAATAGATCAGCAGTGCTCTTTGCAGCCTGGCGAGAGCACAGGTGACCATTTTAAATTCATTGTTTACTCTCAGCTACCTACGGTATTGCACAAAATAATGCTCTGGCTAAGCAACATTCAAGTTTATCGCAAAAATGTAAGTGCGAACAACAAGAGAAGTACATGAGACGAGAGTTGACAATAAGACAAGTGGATATGTAGTGCATGTGAAATGAGGTAGAAAATACTTGACCTGATGCTTTTGACATGAATTAATATCATCATGAAAATAGAATTAAATCGAGTTATATCAGTGAAAGTATAAACATATTCAACTAAATTGTAATTTTGTTGATGCCACCATAGTGGCAGTTCACAGCATTACCATCAAGGCCTCATATCTTCTATTGACAGTGAGGACATTCAAGAAGATTTTTGCGCCAAATTAGATGCCTCTGATCCTCAACTTTCTCCAGGACATGAATTAATGTTTAATTAGCAAATAATTTACTGCTGAATTACATATATAGTATGTTGGGCCCTAGGTGTGGAAACAGGCAGTCATTTGTTAATAAATGTAATGGATAATGCATATTATTCATGTGAAATATATCCTACCATACATGGTAGTCTAACCAGCTGCCATGCTGTCAGCCATGTTAAAGATGTGCAAAATAACTTGAAATTATCTTAAAATGTTTAATTATAATAACATACAGTACTTGGTATGCTTTCCCTCCAACTATCACGTTCTGTCTCCACATCTATAACAGCATGGCTATCTGATTGTGCCTTCAGTTTATCCAGAAATGAGGCCCTGCTCATTCAGCTGGAGCATGTTATTGGTATGGACAGTGGGCTATGCAAAATTCATGTATCACAACAGTGTCCTGAGGATGTAAATGCAGTGGACAACATGCTCAAAGGTGGGACACAAAATACCTCCAGGACAACTGCAGTAGAAAATACTTGCCCAAAGTTGTTTTCTTTTTGAGCGCACGTCCCTCAAATGGGGAAAAACAGAGCAAACTAACAACATATTGTTCCTACAGATATTATCTGTCTCCATAAATGAATGCATTTCCCAAATGGCAGAAACACATATACAGGAAAACCCACTCACACGCCCACGCTCTCAAATGACTTTCCAATAGCTTTTGGCCTTTTTGTTCTTAGTGCTTAATTCCTCCTCTGTGTTTGCACGTCTGCCTGCTAAGAACGAGGGCAGAAGATGGCAGAAGCTAGGCATTGCCTGCCAGCCCCTGTGTAAATAGCTCATGGAAAACATTGCAATGCAACTTGCGAATGCCCTGCTATTGGCTACACAGATGTATGCGGCATGGAGTTTCATTGCACAGGCCTAGTATGAATTTATTTGGTATCAAACAAACAAATAAACAAACAAACAAAAAACCCCAGGTGAGATGGCGAGAAGCAAATTGAATCAATATTAGTCTCCTTTCAGAACTCCTTTTCAGTGGACATTTATTGACTCACATTTTGAAGGCAATTTAAAAAAAAGGGGCGGTGGGGGTTGTCTCAGCCCCTCTGGTGTCCCCAGCCCATGACATTCAGAAGGTTTCTCACAAAGCAAACACACAGTCCCCCCCTCCCCAAGGCTGAAGCCACATTCTGAGATAGCACCCAGGTGGGCGTGTTTGGCACATTATTCACGCTGGAGACCTTAGTATGCCGGAAACACCGTGAAGGGAAGGGGGAAATGATCTGAACAAGGTCACTGGCGACAGCCCTCAAGGCCTCTGTGAAAGGCTTACTCCCGCAGTGGAAGTGATTTTACAGTACCAACATAACCCGGGTCACGGGTTCTGCCTCCTACATCCTGACATGCCTAAAGCAAGACAGTGTCCCAGAAGAGTGTGTCACAAGTCCCCCCACCCCCCAGCATGTAAACAGCATCGTTGACCCTGTCCTGTAAAAGGAACACTCATTATGGTAATTCAATGTAAATACTCCAGACGTGTGACTTGTGATTTATTGTTTTGCCGCTGCTGCGGCAGCCGTTGATTAATAGCGTTCGCTCCTACACATCACACTGAAGTAATGCATTCTGCACATTGTACTTCCCACATTAACACCTGCCAGCAAATGGCGCTGTCACATTTGCGCTAATTTCTCATTCACTTCCAGTGATGCTGTGTAGGATCGCTGCTGGCGATGTGTTCAGAAGGGGGTGAGGTGAAATGGTGGGTCGAGAGTTCAGAGTCTGATTCAGTCACCTTTGCTTGCATTTCCTGCCAACACATAGCCCTGGATCTGTAAGAAAAAAAATCATACAACCATCTGGACGCAAGAGAAGGTCAGACATGTGTGGGGAACGTGGATTTTGTGAGCCCCTTCTTTCTTTTTATGAATCTATGATGTGACAGTTACTAATATTCCTCCATCATAAAGAAATTGTTTCACTGCCTCAAGGAGCCTTTTATATGCAAGAGATTTATCTGGCTCTTAGCATCTCTGTAATGCCGTTTTCCATTAGCAGGAACAAGCTGCTGTAGACCAGTGGTAAACAGTTTCATCACTGAAGGGACTCACTACCCCAGCGGCCTGTAAGTTATTTATTACACAGTGTTATGCCAGTGGAAACATGATTCACAAGTAAAGAAATGGCTTCATTATGATCACATTTATCTACAGGTATCTATCTAACACATATAATCTTTTTCTGGTATTCCTCTGGTGTGCATGAAACGGCTTCTGAAATATGAGTGGCATTACACCAGAGATAATAAAAACAAAAAAAACAGTATTTGTACTTTTTCTGTACTTTTTCATGTCAACGGTTTCCAGCATTCATCCTTGCTATATCTCTCCTGTGCCATTCCATGAGTATCGAGGAGTTTGGGGATGATGACCAATTCTTTTCTCTCCAACATGAAGAAAATACCAGCCAATCCAGTGGTTGGCATACTGTATATATGCTTGTTGTTTATATATTTTTTCATTCATTGTAAACTCATTTCTCTCTTAAACAGGGGGGTAAGCTTACTGTAGTGCTGCTTGGAAAGCCCCACTCTAAGACTCATGCTGACTTTCATTGAGGAATAGACATTTTTTATTTAATTGTAGGAAACAAACATGAGACATACTGCATGTATGCAGTGCTCAATATGGTACAATATGGTAGGAACCCCAGCACAGGTCCAGGACAGTCCTTCCTCCGGAGGGCATTTCTCAGGATTTCTGCAAATCGCATCGCTTGGAATTACTGGCCCAAAGCCCCCCTTCGGCCTCCCTGTGCACTTCGTGTGATGCCTGCTCTGATTTATGTTCTCGGTTTGAGCTGAATTAAGCGTGTTATGTGTTGCAAGGTTTCTCAGAAGCAGGTGCTTTTAGTTTTAATGAGCGCTTTTCAGCAGCACACGAGGAGGGGAAGCAGGGGAGAAATTGGACTTTGGGCCGGAAGAGGAACAAGGTGCAAGGTGAAAGTAGGCCATCTTCATTTTGGCAGTGAAAACAATTTCTCTCTTAACTGTGCCTGCTCTATGAAATATGATTGGTTTAATAAGCTTGGTTATTAACATGATCTGTCATGAGCATTGTGGTGCAAAATTATTGTGTTGTTGTTGTTATTAATAATGCTATTAATATGATCATTGTTATTTTCTGCTCTCTTACTCCCGTTTTGGTTCTCCCTATTTGTCATTCTCTCTTTACCTCATGTTTTTGTCTCTCTTTCTCTCCTTGTCTCATGTTCTTGTCTCTTCCTCTTGCCCTCTCTCTGCCTGCCAGTCATCTCTCCCCGTCTCTTCCTCTCTGCTCTATGCCATCAACAGAAAATGAGCTGAGACTCTGCAGATGGCTTTTTTCAGACAGGCATCGTGACATGAGCCTATCTTGCATATCTGTTTCAATCACATCTCAGCTTCTGCCAGCTCTGGCTTCACAGGAGATGCATCTTGCTTAAAACAAACAGACAGGCACTACGAGCTTGACAAGCGAAGGAGAACATTATGTTTTTAAAGCGCGGTACACAAAGGTTCTAGGACAGCCGGGCCCAATGGGGCCATGGACCAAGGACTTGGAAACCCATTGGCTGTGGCTCTGGCAAAATTATACATCGATAAGAAAGTTTAAAATGACATTGATGGGTCTCCCAAGAGTTTGTTACAGCACTAGCTAAATTAACTGGTCAATTCAGCATACTGTAGTGTCAAATCACCCAGTAGATTATTGCTGTTTTTCACTTGTTCACCGCCCTCCCAACATCCCCTTGATAAGGGCCAGATAACTGATGATTATAAAAAGCTAACTAGAAAGTAGTTAATGAAATGGTTGTGTTTAAGCAAAATAGCTGAAGAACTTCCTGTGTCTGTGATTACCTCTGTATGTACGTGCAGGCACAGTCTGCTTAATGCATATTCTGCTACTCTGTAGAAGTGATCCCCTTCTCATATGGATTCCAGGGTGAATCTTGTTTCTGACTTTTATAATGAGAATTTTAGCAATACTCTCACAGCCATCTTGTTGAACTTGTACATTTTAATGAACTCATAATCATATCATTGTATGGCTAACAATGCTCATAATTGTTTCTATTGCATAGATTCTGAGAACTGTACAATCTTTCATTGATTATGCAGACATGAATTGCATGCAACAGCTAATGAAGTGTGTTGTTTATGTGCTTCAATAACGCTAATACATACAATTTGAGTCTGTAATTGCACACACAATTAAATACTCATCAAAACTGTGAAATGTCAAAGCTGTTCAAATGTGACAGTGAAAATATAGAGCATTTAGTTTCCCTGCAGCTGAGCTACATGATACATCAAAATACTCTGTATTTAAAAATAAAATAAAAATGGATCTTTGTATGTTTGCTTTATTGATTACTAAGAGTGAGGTGGAATACTATATACAGTATCCATTTCTTCCCAGCACAACTATGAAGACGTTTTATTATTTGTTTATACTATACACCCAAACATAGTAAAATGATGACATCATAACAGCTGACCCATTAAGCTGAGAAGATCGGTTATCCTACAGTTATTTAATGGTTATTGATTAACCTTGAATTACACTGTGAATAATTCTACCAGTTTATATTTTACATGATATTATATCCTTCGGATCATGAAAACACCACAGAAAACCAAATGTATTAGTGGACAAATATGATACACCATGCTAAGAATAACACATTTAAGCACTATCCCATGTATTATGCTTGCATCAGTGAATCAAATGTATCGCAGGTCAAATATGATATACTTTACTAAAAATAACAGTTTTTCCAGGGATTTGAAAGCTATGTCCAACAGTACACGCTACACTATAAGTATATCCAATGAATTCAGCAAGATGGCACTGTAGGCTATATCAACACAAGAAAATGGTTTGGCCAATCAAAAATTGATATGCCAATCATGTAACATAAAAACATGATTGTATCACAACTTTACAGATATAGCGTAAATGTAAAAGTAAAATGAATGACTCCTTTACTGCTTATACAATAGCAGACACTCAGTAGGCTTCTGTAATACCATGTGTAGATCTTCAGCATAACATGCTTGGTATTATGAAGATATGGACCAACCAATACACGTTCCAATGCTCCATATGTACAGTAGCTGTGGTATCTGTGACGGCTAAACATGTTAATACTGTCAGAAAAAAAGGAATTTCCTCAATTTATGATTTTTTTCATTTGTAGTAATAGCTGGCCACGGTGAGGTTTAAAATAGACTTGCTGGAAAGCAATGGAAACAAAATTGTTTGTCTATAATCCACCTGACTTGTAGTCCTACATTAGCACTCGATGAGGGAATAAGGTACAGTACTGTGTCGTCTTTTCATTTTATTTCAATAACTAAGCATTAAAAACAAACATGCATTGACAGGCCATGAGAGTGCTAATAGTGAGGGGAAATGGCTGGGTGGATCAATGGATGAGTGAATGAGATGGGGATTTGTAGTGTGTCTGCGGTCTGTGGTTTGACCAAGGCTGGCTGTAGGAGGGTTAATATAAATAGTGGCACAGAATGTGTTTCGCGGTTTTACTGATGATGAGGGTGATGAGCAGATGGCTTCCAGCAGGGCTGGAGAGGGAGAGGGAGCGACGAGCATTCTCCAATATGGCCACAGCAGGCTCTGCACGGGGGGGGGGCTTTGGACACAAATGTTTCTACCCTATTCAGTGCAGTCCTGAAGTATTTTGACAGTGACGCATTTTTATGTTGTTTTCGCTCTGTACTCCAGCTTATTTGATTCAGGTGAAACAACGAATAGAGGTTCAAGTGCACGTCAGTTTTAATTTGTGGGTGTATATTTCCATATTGGTTAATTCACGTAGGAATTACTGCCCTTTTTATATATTAAATAGTCCCTCCACTTTAGGGGAGAAATATTGTGTCACTGTCCAGATACTGTACTTATGGACTACTCTGTACAGTATAGAACTTTCCAGAGAGGTGACACACAGGTTCTTGTTTCCATGGCAAGCTGTGGAATGTGAGTGATAAATCATTTACAGGCCACTGTACTGTGACTACGCTGCAATATTAATGTCCTCTGTGAGATCACAGTCATTCTGACCCCTGCTGCTTTCCCCGCTGGAACCAATATGCATACACTCTGGCACCATCTGCAAATACAGGCTTCCATTGTGTCTCTTGCCATTTATGTCAAAGTTACTAACTTACTGTTATGAGCAGTGACGGTCGGTGAATGGGGGCGCATAGGGTGCTGCCCCACCCCTGATCTGTCAGTGTGAAAAAAAGATATAAATATAAAAAAATGCCACATGGGGGCTCAATTTGAGTGTTTTCTCTTTCCCATGACATATTTTTGCCATGCTGATTGGCTGTTTCCAGAAACCTGGCAAGCGCAAATTTGTTCTATTCCCAGAATTCTACTGCGATTCTAACACCGTTTGTCTCCATCACAGATGTAGCAAGTAATTTAATTGATTTGTTTAATGTTTAAATATGTAGCGGTGTTTGGTGGAACTGGCCTTGCTGAAACACAGGGGACAGGGGGGGAACAATAAGGGTGATGGACAGAATAAGAGAGACTGCACATTTTATGCCAATGTTTTTCTGACAAGGAACCAAACTGGGGCATCATCCTTTAGAAAATACCCAATAAAATGCAACTGCATGCAAAACCTGCAACTGTGTTTTAATGCTGCTCCCCTCTAAATCGGGTAAGTTTGGATTTGGAAATATTCAATAATCATTTAGTTATTTTTTGAGAGTCATCGCTGTGTGGCTAGATGGCAAGTTAGTCAGGCAGTTATTTTTATGCATGTTGCTACAAAACGTAAACGTAGCCCATTGATATTGCACAGTTAGTGTTTTTGTAACATTGTAGTGTGTGGAAAAGTGAAGAAAACAGAATTTCTTTGGAGAGGAAAATGCCAAAGCTGCTTTACTCTGCCATTGCAGACATGAATCTTCACACAGGAAGTAAACAATGCCTTAACTTTCGACCTTGTTGGTTAAAGTTACAGGCTCTCTACAAGATCATTAACACTAGTTATGAGCATGAGACATCTAAAGTTCCATTGCTAACATACAGTATGCTACATGGAGGTGGTGTGGTCTGAGAGCAAAATCAAGTTCAGTGCGACTAAATGTCCCAACTTCAGACAAGAAAATGTATCAGCTCAGTGCATTATAAAAGAGCCAGTGTATCTCCTAGGGAGTAATTCCATAGAGGTGATCCATCCATAGTAGGTTGATATCCTACACGTACACATACTTTTTAAATAGCTTTTCATATTCCACCCTTCATTTTTCACCTGCAGCAGTCTGCAATCTACTGCTTCTGTTTTCATTTTCTTTAATGCTAGTGGTGTCACATTCATTTTTAATCGAACCAAATCAATATTTAATATCAGAAAGATGTATGGCCATTTTGCCATGTGCTCTCCTGTGTATTGACCAGTCTTTGGCAAATTTATTTCGCTTTGGTACAAATGAGGTCAGAGAAACTGATTGCATGTTGATACAAATCTATACTGCTGAATAAAAGGTTCTAGCTGACAATCATGCAGGATCCAGTTCTGAAATGAAACTTTTACCAATTAAATGAGCAGTTTTTGGACTTATTTGCCCACAAATATAGGCTGACATATAATTTCCATCCTAACAAATTAAAACCTCTTAGGTAAGGTTTGTAGCCACAGCAGCTGTGATATTCTATGGAGAATAAAAACACAAAACATATACTGTTGTTATCTGTCTTGTATCACTCCTCGCCCACCCCATGTTTTCTGTTACTTCATACCCTTCTTTGCCTCTAAGCAGTTTGTTATCTCCACTGATAAAGCAACATCACTATTTTTCACAGAATATAATTTCCATCCTACAATGTTCAACCACATAACATGTAGCGTATAGCATATAGCTATATCTCAAAATTCTGGGTTGGGATAGGTTCTGTTGCAGGGTTTAAGTGTGATGGGTTATGTTGTATTCCCACTGGAGCAAGAAATAGAAAATAACACAGGTATAAATGTGTTGTGGTGGAAATGTCATGGTGTAATGCATAAACGTTTGGAGAAAGAAGGGGTGGTGACAGGCTTGAAGAAAAAAATGAGTGAGGGTCAATGTGCTACTTAAAGGGAAGTATGAGAGGGAGGAGGAGGGAGCATTTAATGACTGCCTAATGCAGATATGCTTTGAATAGAGTCTGGTTGTTTCTTGTCCTGTCATCATCATTATTGTCCAAATGAGTGATGCATTATAATAACAATCTCTGGCCAACACAACACATTTTCATATTAATGAATTTGCGTTCTGATTTTATTGGTCTTCTGAGATTTTGAAAGAAATCCCCTCATCTATCTGTCCAGAATGCTTTAAAGCCGCATGAATGAGTTGACATAGTGTAATTGGAAAATAAGATTTGAAAAAATAGACGAAGTAGCATTGATTTATTTTTTTTCACACTGCAATCCTGTTAAAGTGAAATTTCCATTAACTAGGATGGTTTAAAAAATGCACCCCCCCCCCTTGCAAAACACACTGGTTCATATGACTATATGGATTATTTATTATTTATTTATTTACAGGCAACACATGCAACCCAAAATTGGAGATATTATATATTAAGCCCTTTATATGTCTATAGAACTGATCTGACTGAGTAGACATCCATAAGTCGATATAAAATACTCACTCTTTATCTGCTTCTGATATAATTGGGATTTGTGGGAGAACACTGTTCATCATTTCATATATGAAATTATTAAAATCAATGAACATCTATGTATAGTTAAACTGCTATTAAGGTTGTAATTCGTCCAACACAAACAACAAGCTTTAAATCTGCATTGCTCAGTTGGACTTTCTAAATCATGAAATTAAAGTTTTTTAATCTTTTAATGTTTTTTTAATTAAGATCAGTCAGAAACAATCTTTTCTGAAGAGTAGGAGAATTGTCATGTTTGTTTCAGTTCCCACTGTGAGCTGATGCATCATAATACAGTTTTGTCAAGAAGCAGAGGTGGCTCAAACTCCTTTGCAATGACTTAATGAGCTGTCAGACAAAATATATGAGTGCATAAATTCTAATAGGTCAAAGATTGGAATCTAAGTTGTATTTTTTCCTTGTCTGATGTAATACTGTGAAGGTATGTAACAAAAACTACCAGGCAAAACAATTAGAAAACATCAATTCCAGTAACAGTTTCTGAAATGTGTGAGATCTCAGCAAATGTTTTTAAATAAGACCTGTGATCTAGCAGGTGAACATGATACGTGCTTATTTTAAATGGTAGTCTTTGAGTCATAATTTGATCTGTCATAATTGGATTTTTGCATAAAGATTATTATGATATTTGAAACTTCAACCCAACATATTAATTTTATTTTCATTCCTGAATCACCATTCTTGATACATTCATATCACAGTTCTACTGCATGACTGCAAGTTCTATTGCATCACTGAGGTTTGTAACTGTAATTTTCTTAATTGATTCTTAATTGACAATGTGTGTTAACATAAAGACAATCACATGATTACAAATAACCTTTTAGTGATAATCCTTATTACTATTAGACCACTTTCTGTGGTCTAATGTGCTTACTAAGTGCTTACTATGAGTCTTTCTCTGTCTCTCTCCAGCAGACAACCTTTGACCTTAATGTCTCTGCTTCTCAGCTAGCACATTCTGGTCTTACAGCAAGATCAACAAGGGGTATTCAGAAGACAAAATACTGATAAATGTTTGTGGCCAGCTTCATGTCTTTTTGTTTTGGTAAAGCCCCCCCTTCTGGAAAAGTGTGTATAAGAGTCTTATTGTGTCTGATGCAAATCAAAAAGCCGGTAAGCTTTCTCACTTTCTGTCATTTCTTTGCGAATAAATACGAAAGTTAAAGAGAAGAATAGCTATTGTTATGTTTTTTACTGGATCTGTTTCATCAGACGATGCTCACCTGTGAAATGTTAAAAAGGGCATTTTTCCCTAACAGGTTCTATTGCATTCTGTTGAAACTCCATTACCGAAAAAAGTTTCACAAGGTAGTATACTGTATTATATAGCATATGCATCCATCCATCCATTATCACCCGCTTATCCGGAGTTGGGTCGCAGTGGCAGTAAGCTAAGCAGGGTATTCCAGGCATCCCTCTCCCCAGCAACGCATTCCAGCTCCTACTGGGGGATCCCGATGCGTTCCCAGGTTCCCAGATATATAATCTCTCCAGTGGGTTCTGGGTCTACCTCGGGGTCTCCGCCCAGTTGGACATGCCCGGAAAACCTCCAAAGGGAGGCACCCGGGAAGCTCTTTTTGGCCGCTTGTATCCGCAATCTCGTTCTTTCGGTCACTGCCCAAAGCTCGTGACCATAGGTGAGGGTTGGGATGTAGATTGACTGGTAAATCGAGAGCTTCAGTGCATGCTGAAGGTCATGGTCCAATGAAGCCAGCAGAACCACGCCGTCCGCAAAAAGCAGAAACGCAATTCTGTGGTCACCAAACTGGACACGCTCCTCACCTTGGCTGCGCCTTGAGATCCTGTCCATGAATATCACAAACAGGACCGGTGACAAGGGGCAACCTTGGCGGAGTCCCACACCCACTGGAAACGTGCTTGTCTTTGTGCCGAGGATGCGGACACAGCTCTCACTTTGGTTATACAGGGACTGGATGGCTCGTAACAACGGCTCCCACAGTACCCCCCACAGGGTTCCTCGGGGGACACGGTCGAAAGCCTTCTCCAAGTCCACAAAGCACATGTGGACTGGATGGGCAAACTCTCATGACCCCCCCCAGCAACCCCGCCAAGGTAAAGAGCTGGTCCACTGTTCCACGGCCAGGAAGCCACATTGCTCCACCTGAATCCAAGGTTTGGCCATCGGTCAGAGCCTCCTTTCCAGCACTCTAAAGTAAACTTTCCCGGGGAGTGTGATACCCCGATAATTGGAGCACACTCTCTGGTTCCCCTTCTTGAACATGGGGACCACCACCCCGGTCTGCCACTCTGCAGCTACTCTCCCCGACCTCCACACGACACTGAAGAGGCCAAGACAGCCCAACAATGTCCAGAGCCTTCAGCATCTCAGGGCGAATCTCATCCACACCCGGCGACTTGCCACTGAGGAGCTTTTTGACTACCTCATCAAGTTCCACCAGGGAAATAGGTCTTTGGGCTCAGCTTCTTCCATAGAGGACGTTTTGATCGGATTTAGGAGCTCCTCGAAGTGCTCTCCCCAGTCCGGGTCAGCAGTTCTCCTCCCCTGCTGAAAACAACCTGAGACAAACCCTGCTTTCCCTTTCTGAGTCGTCAGATGGTTTGCCAGAACTTCCTCGAGGCCAACTGAAAGTCCTTCTACATAGCCTCCCTGAACTCCCATACCAAGGTTTTTGCTTCAGCGACTGCCGAATCCGCAGCCCTTCTGGCCACCCGGTACCTGTCTGCCGCTTCAGGAGACCCCCCGGGCCAGCCAAGCCCGAAAGGCCTCCTTCTTCAGTTTGACGACCTCCCTCACCGCTGGTGTCTACCAGCGGGTTCTAGGGTTGCCGCACCAACAGTGTGGCCGTATCATGGAGTCTTTGAATCACTCTTTGTCTGGCCCTCCCCAGGGACCAATTTGCCTTGGGAGACCCTACCAGGGGCTAATGCCCTGACATCTCCCAGGATCACCGGGACACACAAACCCCTCCACTGCGTTAAGATGGCGATTCCTTGGAGAGGTAGCATATACATACAGTATATATTATGAAATGTATCCCAGAGTTGTTTCTTCACTGGTGCAGATGAAACTGATGTTTGGCAGGGACTGTTCAATTAAGCTGCCAGCTGAGGGCATGTGAAGCATCTGCTTGTCAAACTAGAGACTGATGTACTTGTCCTCTTGCACAGTTGTGCATCTGGGCCTTCCACTTTTAATTCTGTCCTGGGTAGATCCAGTTTGCTTAATTTTTTTTCATGACAGTTGTGTGCACCTTTGTGTGAAATCTTCAGTTTCTTGGCATGTCTAAAAACAACAATTGACTGGCAAGTTTATAGAGAAAGTGGCTTCATTTTGGCCATTTTTACAACAAAATTAAACTTTTGAAATGTCAGTGTACTATACAGTGTAGCAACTGAAAGAAAAATATTTCCTTTCTTCGTTTAAACCCTTTAAGAACAATATTTTTACTGAACATTTATTCTTGACTTGAAGACATACACACCATGAAAGCAAATACATTAACATGTAGCCACGAACGCAGCTGATGTGGTTGTTTGTGACTGGTGAACAGTGACAAGCTGGCTAGCCTCCAAAAAATGCACAACTCTGGTGTTACTTTCACTTTGACATCTTGCATTTAAAAGCTTAAAAACTATATTTTTACTCTGAATTTGGGATGAAAACATGCAGATTCTGAAAGCCAAGATATTGTTCTACAAAATGAAGATGAAACATTTTTACATAAACATTGATTTATGTGAAATTGGCCTTTGCGACTTACAACTGATTATTATAGGACGGGTCACATATGTGCAAAATGAAAGTGCAAAAACTCTACCAATGCTTATGTTATTAAAAACTCATAATTCCTTAACTTCTCTCTTTCCCTGAGGTCAATTAATGATGACTCAATCGTCATTGTTTTGAAACATTAAAGTGTAGCGATAAAATATTTATCATATTTTATATTTATTTTTCCTTTTTGAACCGTAAAGTGGATAGTCATCCATCATACAGCAGATTTCCCCAAAAATAATTGATTTGATATATTCCGACAGTCTTGAGCAGGGCGGGGGCTGGAGAGAGGTAATTGGAGCCAGGGCGGGGCCAATGGGAAATGTCAGATCAAGGGCTACGAAGAAGGTCTGTCCGTCAGAGCACCCCCACTTCTGAAATCCTCACCAATTACGACCATGGTCACCATGAGCAATCCTGCAGGGTCAATCCTGTAAGACAGTGACCCCAGTTGAAGGCAGACCTGGGGGATATTTGTGTGGTCTAATGAGGCTAGAGAAAGGGGAGAAACTGCTGTTCCAGTATCAGTGAGACAGGTCATTAAGCAGTGAGCAGGCGATTGTACAACCACATCCCAATTCAGAAAAAATGTGCTGTGTGCTTCAACATATCATCCTTTCTTCAAACAGACAGACAGACAGAGAAAGAGAGAGAGAGAGAGAGAGAGAGAGGGGGAAGGGGAAAGAGAGGGGGAGAGAGGGAGAGGGAGAAAACAATTTGGCAAGGGTACGCTATCAGAAAGAAAACAAAATAATTTTCATCAGACCTTATTGTAGTTCAAAAAAGCCCTGGGCCCAATCAAAAGGGTATGACATTTTTCAATTAAAACTCCTATTGTTATTTAGCCATTTTGGATGATTGCACCCCCACCTAAAGGCCATGATAATTCTGAATGCATGACACATGCACTACAATAGCTAGATGTGTGTTATCTTTAGCCAGTGGGCGCTAGCCTGTGAAAATGACAATATTTCAGATTTGAATTCAAATCACACATTGAGCAGACCCAGATTAAAACCCAGTAATGCCAGCATAATTATCGATACAGAAAGGTCTTTGTAAATGGCTGTAATCCACAGTAGTGTCACTCGCTGTTTTGGCATTCAGGGTTTTGATTGTTTTGTTCTGGTAGTGGTTGTGTTTGAAGAGGGCTTTCGTGCACTGCTGGGCAAAGGCTGTGGATTCAAAATGCTGAAGAGGGCAAAGATGGGACTGGAGGAAACCACATCTGAATTTCAACACAACAAAACACAGCAGAATAAAGTGGATTAAAAGAGGAGGAAAAGATGCAGAAAATCCACTCTCCTTGTGTAGCGCTCAGCAGTAATAACCAACAGATAGATCAGACAGATTAACAAAGACTTTTTCTTCCTTTGTTCACTAGTAGACCAGTCCACAGAAGGTCAAGGGCTGACTGATGTGTTTCAGCACCCAACTCCTTTAAATTATTCAACTGCTTCTGGATTGTCTGTGCACACATGCGCACAGACACAAATACATACAAAACACATCCCTTTGAGTCCTCCTCAAAAGCATGTCTACACATTAATACACTAGTAAACATGATGGCAAAGAGAAAAAAATAAACCAATGCTAAGCTTCTGCTGATATCTGCTGAATTATGTTCTAATATCTTTGGGGGTTTTTATGTTTTCTCCTTGCAATTCTTATAGATTTCTACACCACAAATAACTTCTTCAGATAAACAGGTACATTACATTACATTACATTACATTATTGGCATTTGGCAGACACTCTTATCCAGAGGGACGTACTGTTGATCAGACTAAGCAGGAGACAATCCTCCCCTGGAGCAATGTAGGGTTAAGGGCAGGGTTGGGCTCAAGGGCCCAAAGGATCTTATTGTGGCTACACCGGGATTAGAACCACCGACCTTACGTGTCCCTGTCCTTTACCCTAACCACTACACTACAGGCCGCCCCCACATTTCCACTGGAGCAGTAAATGTAAAGAACCTTCTTTGGGTTATGCAATAGAAGCTTACACATGGAATTCAAACTATAGTAAATACCTACAGTTTCAGAGTGCAGTGACTGAACTATTACATCACGCACAGCCATATGGGGACCTCTTCACATAAAGGCACCATGGGCTTAGCCTTGTTACTTTCTGATAGGCAGAAAGTGCTTGACCAATCATAACCTTCAAAGCAACATTTCAGTTAGTTCACATTGGTGCTTTATTAAATGGACATGTAGGCAGCTATCCAAGTTGCTTGATCCTTAGACATCTACTGGCTCTATTGACTTTTCTACACCCCCACTTACTCTAACTACATTTTTCATATTAACATTTTCCAGTTAAAAAAAAGAAAATGCGAAATATTATTAATTTAAAGTATTATAAAGGATTGTTATGGAAAAAAGGAGAGAAGATGCTAATGGACCTGCCATGGATTGGATACTGCACAGCAATACCTGGCAGCACTGCGACTCAATCAAAAGCCAAGCTGTGTTATTTTGATAGCTCACTGTGTGCAGTCTCACCCAGCATGGCTCTGTTTTTAACGAGCTAATTAATGGTGACTTGTAGCCTCACCATGGGCAGTGTTTTCTGGACATTGTTATTTCTCTCATATTTCTCCTTCATTTGAGGCTGGCAGGCACAGGGAGTCCTGCTGTGTTTTTGGGAGCCCTTAAAGGAAAACAAACCATAAATATGTGGGTCTGTCGGAGTCGTTCCGCAGCCAGCTTGTAAAGTACCTGCCATGTTGCTGTGATAATATTGTGTTGGTGCAATACAAATGGCAATATTCAAATTAGACAGGGTATTTGGAAGGGGGGGGGGGGTGTGGTGACAGTGATGGCTGATTTAGTCTACCGTGCAAAGCAAGATGTCAGCTGTCGGACGGATACCGATTTCGGAATTACAGGAGAAAAATGGTATCACGGGGAAACAAAAGAGTATGCTGCCTTTGCAGCAGTGTATTTTTTTTATGAGAGGTAAGGGCCAATCTTTGTCTGGGCCAGAGTCCAGTAGTCCAGAGAGGGCAGTTCATCTATCCTGGGTGATCTCATTCTCTCAGCAAGAATGTGACAAGCACCTCAAGAATTTAGTTTTGTCCAATTACTGTGCGAGGCACATTCCACAGCCGCTCCACTCCTCCTGTCTGGCTCTCCTTTTGAAATGAGTTGATTGGCACATATCCTTGACAACAGTCCCTTTCAGATTGCCATAGTGACGAGTGAGTCAGGGGCCTAAGCAACAGCAGTGCAGGGTGAACATCCTCCTTCCAAGATATCACTCCCTCTATTCTTTTATGAAAAAAGGATTGCACACATGACATGCATAGAAACATGTTAATAGGCAGTTAGGTTCTCTCACAGTGTAATTATTAAGAGTGAAACTTGCTTGATATTTTTGCCCACCCAGCTTTTCCACCGTACTGTACATCAGCTCTGTTTAGGCTGTGATCTTGCCTTATTCTCCATGTTAGTTCAATCAGGGAAGAAATGTTTGAAGCACATTTTTGTCTCATCAGGATGAAATCCTGGAGTCAAACTGAGAGCTGTCTTACAGCATAGAGAGCAGATCCCTCCTGGGGTGGATAACTTACTCAAGTGGGATTAGTCCTACTCATCCTTTTACAGATTTGTCAGCTTTCAGAGGGATTGAGAGAGAAAGAATTAAAGAAATGCACAGAGTGAGAGAGGGAAGAAGGGACAGGCAGATACAAATAAAAAACAAGAGTAGAGAGAGGGGGGGAGAGAGATAGAAAAAGAGAGAAGTGGAGGGAGATGGAGGAAGGAAGCGAGAGAAGGAGCAAGACAATGCAAAATAACTGCAGTGCTTTTATATGAGCCCTGCCTGGATTACTGCAATGCATATTGCATAAAACCAAATTAATAGATCTTGGTTATTACAAATATGCCATTGTGTCAAATAAGCAAGGACCAGGGGGATAAAGAGTAATCACCAATAAGGAGACAAGGAAGTCAATTGGAGCAGCAGCCTGGTATCTCCAGATAGGCGGGGCTGTGGGCTTCATCCAGGCCTTTTGTTCAGGGCTTGTCATGTTTCTCCAGGGATGGCTAGTTATTTACTGCGGTTAAATTGTCCAGGGACGGACAAAGCAACTGATTTATTCTGTCTACACAGGAGAGTATGGGGGACTTTGTGAAATTTAATTAATGCTCTTATCGTTGTTTTTCAAACGCTCTCTTCAGACAGCACTGGGTGTCAGAAGCCAATGAATCACGGAAATTGCCGGAAATTTGAATGTTGATTTCCACAGACTAAATGGGTAAAGCATTCAATTTAAATTCTGCATCGGTGAGCCTCAGTGCCTGAGTCAGTGGTACAAGAGGAATGTACCTCGTTACCCCTTTTCTCACGTAATATGGCAATTACATGTTCATTTCTGTTTGGCATTGCATTACTGCACATTGCAAGATAGATTTGCTTAGCTATTGCTTGTCCAGGGGATCTTTGCATTTACTTGACAAATATAGAGGCTCAAACCCACCCATTGATCTCCGCCCAGGTCACTGTATTACACAGCCCATGTCATGTGCTCAGTTTACGACCTGTTATCTCACAGTGTTTAGTTCTGGTGCTCTAACTTCATTAGGATGTGTTATTAGAAGGTTTTGCCCGGCAATCAATATGTCTCTGTGCTCGTGGCAGAGTGCATTAACCTCTATTTGTGCAAACAAACTCCAAACGGGCATCAGGGTGAATCTAAAGCAGCATCAGCACTATCCCAGGACAATAAGCCAATATTTTTTCTGGAAGAAATCTATTCAGAATTCTGAACCCCAGTCCCCATATGGTGAATGGTTGGCATTTATATAGCGCCTTTATCCAAAGCGCTGTACAATTGATGCTTCTCATTCACCCATTCATACACACACTCACACACCAACGGCGATTGGCTGCCATGCAAGGCACCGACCAGCTCGTCAGGAGCATTTGGGGGTTAGGTGTCTTGCTCAGGGACACTTCGACACAGCCCGGGCGGGGGATCAAACCGGCAACCCTCCGACTGCCAGACAACTGCTCTTACTGCCTGAGCCATGTCGCCCCCCATATTGGAATTAAATATAAAAAATCCAGATCAGTGGGTTCAACTTCTTCACATCACATACGGTGCACTCAATTCAATCTGTCACATCTCTATCGATTTTACTAAACCAAACATGTGGTATATCAAAAACATAAATCAACTAAATAAGAACAAACTAAGCTTGAAATAAAGAAATGCAAAACAGTTAATCTAGGATTGGAGGAATCATTCAAGGGTAAGCATTCAGGTTCCCTGTCATCTAATGAAATAATGCAGAACAGAAGAAAATCTAAAAGGTTCAATACTTCTCACTTCAGCAGCAGATAAAAAGAGACCACACAAAATGTGTCTTGAGTTTGTACCACGAAGGACTACTGCTAACCTACCCCTTGTATCAAATCCAGAAAACATGTAAAGACAGTATTATCATCTGAAATTATAGTGTGTCTTTTATGATCAAAGCACTTTACAATAAGTGGGTTTCCCCACTATTGGCATTTAACTCCTGCTTGGGCGATGGAAGGCACTTATTCCACTGAGGTAGAGTGGGAGAGATTTATTAAGCCACTATAGTCACTAAAGTTACAGGCAGTTAGCAAGCAAGTTACCCTTAACACGATAAACCTTAATAATTATGTTATAAGTTACCTTATTAGTTATACCCAATACACAATAGGTTTGATACTAGCTAGCAAAGTTACATTAACGTTCGTTAGCTAATCTATTGCTAAAAAGTTGTTGTGAGGCACCCTTAACACAATCAACTTTTGTCACTAGTTCCTAGAATTAACTAACAATATACATATAAACTGTAAATTATATAAACACGTAAAATTAAATTAAATGTGACCTACTGGGAATGCTTGTTTGTAACGTTACTGCCACCACTGCCACAACTGTCATCTCAAGGAACAGATAACATAGCTTTGGAAAATTGGAGAATCTTAATATTAACCAGTGTCTATGTAAAACGTCCACTGAAATCATTTAAAGCATAGTGTCACTATCAATTGTAAAAACAATTTAATTTCAAAAATATAATAAAAATGGAAAATTCACTTCTGTAAATCACACGTTGTAGTGACTATGTTAAAGGTTTACTTTTCCCGTTCTAGATCTGCAGGCTACAGATCTACAACAGGAACAGAGCACAGATCTATTTCCAGTCACCGTAGCCATCAAAAAATCTGTTGTTGCTTAAATTCCCTTATGTTTTTTATGTTTATAATGCATACTCAACATGTGTATTGAACATCTGTTCACAACATAATAATGCATATCAACTGAAATAAAAAAATGTTTTCAAACATTTGAAATAATAACCTAGCAACATATTGTTAAGTTTTGGTACAACACCTCCAGTGTGTGTTTGGGTCAGTTGTGTTTACTGGAGAATGCTGAACTTTCTGCAGTTTCCAAGACAATATTCTCTGAAGTCTGACCATGTTATTAATCTGCCTTGTGTTGTAAATGGTTTTTGCAATCACTAAAAACAAACAAAAAATGCCAAGAATTCAATCTAATTCCAGTGTTCCACTGCACATAACAACGGTATTCTGCAGCACTACAGGGGAATACAGAAATGTCTGTAGACCTGTCCAGAGATTCAGTTGGTTAATCAGGCACCAGGAGTCTACCTAAACTCGACGGGCATGAAGTGTATTCCTCCAATGCATTGACAGCAGTTGACTGAAATGAACAGAGGTGTGTGAGACCAACTATGGTGAGCCTAAGACTATGTCAAAATATGTCCAAAAAGTATTTGTATTTTGATTACAGTTACAGTTGAGAAAATCGTTTATTGGAGGAAAGGATACATACAGTAAACGCTTAAATGTGTACTGCTTTCTTATTCTCTGTCATGTAATGTGGAATGTCAAATCATCACTGTAACATCCTCCATCAATTCAAGGTGCAAGATGCTAACATTCACATTCTCAGCTTCTTCTCAGTCTGTACTCTAGCAGCCATTTTGTGCAGTTACTGCTGCAGGAGCATTCACCACTAAGGCAACAAGAGCAGGTGCTCGCAGGCAGGTGCCCAATAGACCAGATAAAGTGTTATGCTGTGTCTAATGCTATCCTTATTGCCTTGCAGACTGAAACTATTCCCCCCGAAGTGATGCTATGTCATCTTCATGGTGCTGTGAAGCACCTCCCAGTGGGAGTCTGGCTTGGCACCACAGCTGCCACTGTTATAGTCAGCCACTGCATTTAGGGCCGATGCTATATTTGGATGCCAAACTTAAAGTTTAAACGTCACTGAAAAGAAATCAGCTGGCAAGCAATGGAAATGTTAGTGTAAGAATCACACAATTGGGTCAACCATGCCAGATTGTATGATCAAAGTTCGTAAAATATTGTGTCCAGAGAAGTATATTTCCCATCATTGGCTCCCTTCCAGTTCTTGATCTAGCTGTCAGGGAGAAAAAGAGCTTGTATGTGAGAACAATTTTCTTTAGAGAAACATATTGGTGTACCACAGCCATGCCCTTAGAGTGCTGACTCTGACAGTTCAGTGTAGATGGATCATACCCATCAAACACACCACACCCCAAACGCAATAGATATTCTGCAGCTCTGTAAACAGTCTGTGGACAGTGGTAATCTATCTTAAAGCCCCATTGGCGTCTTTTTGATCACAAAAGTTGGAACTACATGCATTTGCAGTACATCAATTTATTTATTTATCTATGTTTTTTTATTTATTATGGGGAGATACTGCGATATTAATTCTGATTGAGGATTCAATTAACGGATCTGACATTACTCTACGCCATGGTAATTAGTCTCCCTTCAGAAGTTTGCTGCTTGTCTCTCTGTTAAACCATCTTAGTAAGATGATGCAAGAAGCAATTTTGGACTGAACAGCGGCACAGTCATTCTTTTCAATTAGGAGACATTTATTTAGGAGTCTTTTGACAGAAAAACAGATAGCTGTTTTTTCAGTACATTTCATAATTACCACAATGGACCTGAACAAAATAAGATAGTTTATCTCAATGACACTGCAGCCGAGGCAAGTATTCAGTGCACGGCACTAGTAAAGTGAGTATTGTTTGAGTTTCTTTTAAAATCACTTTCCTTTCATGATCTTAGAACCTTTTATGAAAGGACACCTTGGGCAGGTTTTTGAAAAATGTTTTCTTTCCCATTAGCATGTATCACGTAGGCTACATTTCACTTGAGCCTGAAATTCATTTCATGAAATAAAGTTTTAAGTAAGGATTTGAAAATGAACCCCAGAGAAAGTCTCGGGATGGATGTGCTAATCACATGCCAGCTAAGTGGCTTGTGTAAGACTGATTTATGAATCCTTGGTGCTTCCAACAAAACACGGCCTAGTTTTTCTCTTCTCGTTTAACAGCTCTAGGTGCCTTTGAACGTCTTTCACATCTCACAGTTAAAGCCACCCCTGAGAATCCTGATATGGCAACTGTCTCTTGAGCTTGCTGAAAATATGGATTTCAAAGGACATCTTGCTTGTGTTGGATGACTCCCATGGTGCCTCTCATACAATCGCCAACAATGCGAGAATGAACAACCTATCCCTGGCTTCCGCTACGGATGCCAGGAGGCTGAGCTGTAAGGCATTAAAATGTGCATGTATTTTCCCAGCTTAAACGGCACGGGCCGCGAGTGTTGCCGACAGCGCTGGTGCTACAGTATTTCCTGTTTAGACTTCCATCTGTGGCCCTGCCCCTGGGTGGCAGCACAGAAGGGTTTCAGTGAGTGGCACATCTGGGCCGGCCCAGGTAGGGATTCTCCCACCCTCAGGCTTATTTCCGCCAGGCCCCTTTCTGTTTTATAGGCGGCTTCTGGAAACAGATTTCCTGTACTGGCTTCCTGTAAAACATAGATAAACTATTATTATAGTTTAACTGCAACCTGGAAGCTGGCTTGGTGGTACTTTGTGTTACCTTGAGTAATTATACCAATAATGCATGTGATGAGTACAGCAGGATATGAATAGATGGACAAGGTGTGTGATGGACAAGCACGAGCTTCACCTGACAGGCCTAATTATTCTCATCCATATTGGAGCCTTTGGCTGTCTGCTCATAAAGTTCAGCCAGCAATAGCATGGGCAGACTGACAGCAGAGACCAAAGCAGAGGCAACTAAAGCAACTTTAATCCCACTGCCACCACCAAGTGTGTTTAGCTCTTGTGTGCTCTTTAAACCTCTCTCTTTCTGCAGGAAAATGGAATGAAAAGATAATGTCTTTGCTGAGTTAAATGAGAGTTTCTGTTGCGTTCCACTGAATTGGAAAATCAGATTCCATCTAACTGTGACGTGCTTCGTCCTTAACTTGTCCTTAGCTCTGAAAGCACAGACTGAAGGCATTTAATGAAAAACTATACCTACAAAATTATTAAAAACATATGGTATGTTTGTTTAAATTTGCCAACCACATTTATTGTTGATTGTTTTTCATCATGTCTATGTATTGTAGTGTTCACTGGGTCATTCTGCTGTTTGGTTCTAGTGTTTACATTGTATCTCAGTCAAATGTTGCCCTGTGCTGAACAATTACACAGATTAATTGGTATATAAGCCCATCTCTGATGTCCAAGAATTGCTGATTTCTGGGAAAATGTAGCAAGTGAGATCCATCATTATTATTATTATTATTATTATTATTATTATTATTATTATTATTATTATTAGTGGTAGTAGCAGCAGCAGCAGGAGTAAATAAAAGTTGTATTTTCTGTTAGCTAAAGGCAGGTTCTGTAGTTTTATTGGGTTGAGGTAGTGAAATATTTTATGAGCAATCTTTTCTCTACTGTAACAGACAGATTTTTGACACTACATCACCACCCTTTGGTGCAAAATGAAAGTATAGTACAGCCTCATCCATACACATGTATCGGTTGAGAATTAAGATAGTGAAGAAATTTTGTGTCGTTTTTTATGTTAAAAAAAGTTGTTTTATTTAGCAGTTAGGCCATGATTGGTGGAGCTCCTTTCTGCTTTCAACCAGTACTTTATGGTTATTGTGGCTGTTGTATCCCTACTTTATTACTTTATTATCTGTGAAAGCAATTTAAGTGTAAACTTTTGTGCAACTTTTAATGTAATTTTAACTTTGAATATACACTCACTGGGTATTTATTAGGTTGACCTGTACACCAGCTTGTTAATGCAAATATTTAATGTGGCAGCAATGACTGTAAAAATAAAATCATGCAGACCTGGTCAAGAGGTTCAGCTGTTTTTCAGACCAAATGTCAGAATGGGAAAGAAATGTGATCTAAGTGACTTTGACCGTGGAATGATTGTTAGTGCCAGATAGGGTAGTTTGAAAATTTCAGAAACTGCTGATCTCCTGGGACTTTCTCTAGAGTTTGCAGAGAATTGTGCAAAGAACAAAAAACATCCAATAAACAGCTGTTCTGCGGGCAAAAACACTAATGAGATGGAGGGCCAGGCTGGTCAAAGCTGACAGGAAGTTGTCCTGCTCTGTATTCCCCTGTTTAGCGTTTCTGTTCTCCTCGTGTGGTTTTTGAGCCTTTTGTCCCGTCTCACTTTCCGTATCCTTCATTCATTCTGTCATTCAGTTCACCTGTGTCTCATTACCTGTTTCCCTCACGCACACCTGTTTGTCATTTCTGTCAATCACTCTGTCTATTTAACCGCCTGTTTTCCCCCCAGTTCCTTGCCAGATTGTAATGTGTGCAAACCATTCTCTCCAGTGGTTTTGTGCCTGTCTCTGTGTTTCGCCCTGTTTCGTATACCCCAACCTCTGTTATTTGGATTACCCCTCTGTTCTGTTTTGGATCTCTCATTACCATACTTTGCTTTGTGTATTGGATTTAAAGTTTTGGATCCCGGTCTGTACCTTTGCTTGTTCTGCCTGCTTCTCTGTGTTTGGACCTTCGCCTGTGACCACGACCAAGATTTGGATTTCCCTTGTTATACCAGTTTGCACTGTGATTGATCCATTGCTTGTGACCACAACTATGAATGGTGTTATCTCTGCCATATCAGTCTGCCATTGTTTGATCACTGCCTGCCTGACCTGCCAGTTTGTTAATAAAAACACTTGTTCAACTTATTTCCGGGTTGCGAAGGGTTCCTCAATCCTGCTGCCTGACTAAGGTGACAGTAATGCAAATAACCACACATTACAACAGTGGTATGCAGAAGAGCATCTATGAACACACAATGCGTCAAACCTCTTAAGTGGGTAGGCTGAAGATTAACAGCAGAAGACCAATTAGTCTGAAAATGCCTAATAAAGTGCTCACTGATGTGTTTAATAAAATTACAAAACTAATTATGAAATTAGATTGTGTTTGCCTTCAATGTGGGTAGTTCTCATGGAACATTTGTAATTAGTGAATGATTTATTGTTGCACTCTGTTCTGTTGCTAAACTTCAGAGTTCAAAGTGAATGTGAGCAGTTCGCCAGCCAGGATTCAAAACTATAACGATAAGATTCCCCACAGCACTACTCTGTAAAGATTGCATTTCCAATCATTTGCATTCCCTCCACAATGCTGTTTTTCAGATTTTTCCGACAGCCATGTGTTGCCCTGTGGAATTGGCCTGACAGCAGACAAACCAGTGCTGCATGTTTAATGCCTTCCCCAGGTACAGCCTGATGTGACTCAAATCCGCCAAGAGACACCTTTCACTATCTGTCTCTCTCTTTCTCCCTCCCTTATAAGTCCCCTCTCTCCTGTGGCCAACACTAACCAAAGGACACGGACAAACTACTTCTGTGACACTGGGGGTATTTGAAGGCTTTACACAGATGTAAATTGTGTTTGTGATTAAACACAGGCATATTTGAACATGTTTCTAATGAGTCTTTGTGCGGTCTGGGAAATGGTACATAGGGAGGAAGATATTGGATATATCCTCCATTCTTCTTCTTTTTTATCTCAGGTCCAAACCACAAATTAGTGACATGGATCATTGATATACTGCATGCCCACCTTTAAATAGATTGCCTTGAAATGCATCATTGTGGAATCTACAGTACAATCCATGAGTATGTTGACAGTAACCCACTTTGAGTTCTTTTGGTTCTGTACACCAGCACACCGGATTTGAAATGAAACAATAGCAGCATAAAGTGCAGCCCCCCCCCCCCCATATTTCAGGTGACCAAAAGTAATTGGACAGTTGGCTCCTCAGCTGCTTCTTGCCAAGCTCCAGTGTGTCTTTGCATCGTTACACAAGACCAAAAGTTTGAACAAAAGAATAGTTTATAGTTGATTATAGGCATGGCATTTGCATTTGGAGTGTGCTGCTGTTGCCTCTCAGCATGAGGGCCAAAGAAGTATCACTGCCAGTAAAGCAGGCCACACTGAGGTTGAAAATCCTAATAAATCAGCAACATACAAAAAACACAGGGTGTGTCAAAATCAAATCAGTATAATTGTGTAAAGAAGCGAGATCATACTGGTGCAAAAGCAAACAATGTGGAAGACTCCTGTAGTGGTTGACAAAAAAAATGCTTTCAATTGTATATTTGAACACGCAATTTTTGTGTAAGGACTCTGCATTTGAACCCTGGCTGAGAGTCTTTCTGCGTGGAGTTTGCAGGTTCTCCTTGTGTCCACATGGGTTTCTTCTGGGTGCAGTCGTTTTCTCTCACAGCTGAAAGACATGCTGGTTAGACATGCTGGTTTCTCAATATTATGCTTTACCCCCCTCTTGCTCAGTATCATAACTTCATATGATGCTATAATCAATGCATAATGGTGTTCTCTCAAATTCAAGGACTATAAATAAGTCCATTGTAATTAGTGTGGCAGTGTGGTTTGGTTGTCCCTCTGGGGTTGGCCATGTCGCCAGCAACAAGAAATCAGTAATAGTGTTGAATAACATTGCTCTCGTTTCACATAGAAACCATGAAACTAAGCCCTGTAGAAGAGCCCAGTAGTGTTGCTAAACCAATCAGATACTTTTATATTGAGGCAACAATTGGAGGCAAGTTTTTCCTCTGTGGACATAAACTAATGTGCTACTCGTCATTTACAACACAATGGGGATAAGCTATGGCATGCTCATTTTGTCTCTCTCAATTGATATGTGTTCTGCAAATCTGAAAAAGGCTTTGGCATTGCTAAGCGAGTACGTCACAAACCAACTCCACAGACGCACAGGGACCTGTGGTAGAGAGACATAGTGCACGAGAAAGCCAAGCATTTTTCTTATTCTATTTTCAATATATATATATATATATATATATATATATATATATATATATTTTTTTTTTTTTTTTTTTTTTAATGTTATTATTCCTTTGGTTCTTTAATGGCAACCAAGCAAACATGTGCTGGATGCAATTTTGGACAGCCATGGTCTCTGCAAATCACAATAACGAAATTGTTTATGAAGACGGACTAAAGCCAGTTGATCTGTAAGTACATTTTTGCTTACAGTTTGTGAAATGAGCTAAGGCTGCTCAGTATTTTACTATATATTTTGTGTCATTGTTAATGCCTATTGCACATTTGGAAACCACATGGCTTTTCCAAATATTCATACTGTAGATAAGAAAAAGGTGCCAAACACCTTATGCATGAAAATGATCAAATGATTCCAGCAAAAATGTATATCTTGCTTAATAGCAATCACAAGAAGTAAAGACTAGAGCCAATGTTTCAGAAAAAATGCTTCAGTTTTTTGGTGCTCTGAAACTGCCAAGATAAAACTTTGAAGATAAAATATTTGGGTTGTTTTTTTTAATTTTGTTTGAGAGATAGAACCAGCAATCACTTTTTGCATGCATTTGGAGACATCAGGTGTATTTAAAACATTGAGAGATAGATTTGTGTCTTTGTTTACTAGTTCAATAGAAGATCTCAGTTGTAAAAGTAATCCTCGGTAGGCTAAGCAGATTTAGAGACGTCAAATAGTTTTCCAAATATTTAGAGATAAAATATTTGGGTTGATTGGCTGTCATTACCATGTTCAATAGAAAATCTATACAATAATCAAATGTGTGCACATTTGTTTGTGAGATGCAGAGCCAAAGTGACAGTAAAGATTGTGACTCTTGCCCTTCCCATCTCCCCACATTGTCACATTTGGGGGAGGGATGAACAGCTTGAAGCTTTATTCGGTTGTCTTCTTACACAAGGCCACTCAATCTTAGAAGTCACTGTCTAAACATCTTTTTGTGTGCTGTATTTTATCAGTACATTTTGTAAAAGGCCAATACCTGTTTTTCATTTTACTTGGCCTTTGTGTCTATTTGCCATTTATACAGTCTCTGAATATGACTCATGTGATGAAATAACACACGGGGCAAGTTTATACTGAACAAAATTATATGCAACACCTGCAAAATCCAAGGGCATCAAAATACAAAATAATCCTCGACCCCAGAGGGAGACCAAATCAGGTGAAAGTCAACAGGCTATTTATAAAATAATTTTGTATTATAAAAAGGAGAGACTTGCAGACAGGTTTAAGGGTAATACGCTGAAACCTTAACATGAAGGAACATTAACTGGGTTCAGATAATGCTGTTCAAGGTACAACAACAAGGTACAACAATCGCTAACAAAATTAAGTTGATAACTTATTCCAAACATTCAACTGAACGTGTCCCACAGCTTTGTTTCCTGAATCAGCTTAAAGTAACAGAGTAAAGTGAAGCAAAAGCATACCTGATACCTGACAGCATAAGAGAGAAACCTCCAGCTTTTCATTCTGTCGAGAGGGTGAGCAGAGACACACTGGCTCTCATCATCATCCGCTGATGGTGTGCTTTGTGGTAAATAGAGGAACAGAAAGAGTGAAAGAAAACCTGCAGTGAGGGAGAATATCAAGAATGTTTAGAGAACAGTATTTGGGAAACACAGGGGAACTGAAGCTAGCATTCTGGTTCTACGGTCAAAGATGCAAACTGTTAGCTAGCTACACAGCTCACACTTATCTGTAACTTGTCAGCAAATGTCAACCCAATTTAACCTGTAATATTGCGCTGCAAAAGGGTATTTTTTATTGCACCTAAATAATATGAAAATAAAGCTCTGCCTTCTTCTGAGACGATTTCAAAAATGCCAACCATAAACCTCTCCCGATGGGCTAACCTCTCCCAGTAGCCTTGCACACCACGGCTCAGAACAGTGGAGAGAAAAAAACTACAGCTCCCATGATACCCACTCATAAAACCATTTGCCACGGAGTGCTATGTGCAACACAAGTAATGGTAAAGCCTTCACATAACTGGACTACCTTAGCTAGAACCCAAATATGAATAGAAAATATCTCCATATGAATAAACATAACATTAACATTACATAGTTATGCATTAATAAAAAATTGGCAGAATTAATTTTAAGTTAAGTTAGCTAGCTAACGTAGCATCAGATAAATAGCTCTTTATTATTATAAATTATTATATGTCCTATGAACATTCTTCCAGAGTTGTGTTTCACAACGTTGATGCTTTATCTATCAAGACAAACTCATGCCAACCTACACATAATGTAATACAAACTCATGGCAAGCTGTTTTTGCATGATGTATCACTATTTTGCAGGCACATAGTGACATAGCTTTCAGCTATTATTTGATATAGTATTTTTCAAATGTCATGATGAATCAGTGAAATGACACCCCTGTCACGCACCTCTTCATTTTACAGAGTACTAAGCATCCTCAGGTCAACATCTATGCGGATTGTTATGTCAATTGTGTCATAATTGAAGATTGTCTCATGACAATGGTATGTCATAGTTCATGAATGGACATGACATTTCATCACAGGTATTATGTCATGGTAATCACACTGTCATTTCCATGTCATGACGACCACTGTCACCTAAACCACATTCCACTTTTTAAAGGCAGCCATGAATGCAGGTGCATAAATAAGTGTGCAATGTAATCTATGCCTGCTTCAGGTCAATGTGAGTGATATGGAAGAAAAATGCAGTGTACGTAAAGTGATTGCAATCACCTCGCCTATCAGTATTGTGAGTGTGTCTGCCGTATGAATCCACATTACCAATGGATGGACTCGCAGGCAATCAGGGAGCTGTCATTGCCCTGACAGGCCAGCGAACCGAGCACCGCTAGACTGATCTACCTGTCTTCAGCTCAAAGGCCCAAAGAGACTGGTTGCTAATTGAAATCCACTACCTACCTTCTAGTCATCCTGAAAATCTATTTCATGCTCGTGCAAAATCCATTTTCCAGACGATTTTTCCTGCCCACGTTCATAGGGCAGCATATGAGTGTCAACATGCCCTCTTATAAATGTCCAAGTCTGTGTATCACTTAGTGGGGGTGTGTTGAGCTTCCAAAAGAACTTGTTTCTGGCATGTTATATCATGTTATGCTGTGATAGCGTTCTTTTCAACTGCCTTGAAGGAACATCACTCATCGGCACAGTACAGTAATGGTTTCATATGGTCCTTTAGGAAATTGATGACTGCAACATTGCTTTTATATACTTTAAAAGCTTTTTTTATTTTATTGGTGAGGGTCGAGCTTTCCATCACAAGCATAACACCGAATGATTGTGGCCCTCAACGAGGCTGAGACCCCTCTGTCCAGTATTCCTGGTTATCAGCACTGAAGATGCAAGACCTGACCTCACCGCGTGCTGCTACACAACACAGTCCTGTTTCCTGCAGGAATAACATTGGAAGGCCCAAAGAGCCCGGATATCCAGCCGTCTGCAGGCTCTACTCCTTTATGAGGGATACATCTTAGGGTATGTGCTGTGTGCCCCACTCAGGGTTTCTGCTGGTCAGAAACTCTAATCCCTTACCACCAGGCCAATGAAGCACATAAGAAGAGCACTAGAGCTCTTAGTGTAACTGAAACACTCCTACCTAACAGCAACAACATCAACCAGATCTTTAAAAAAATGTGGAATTAACAAGCTGGTGAAAAACATTGATTATTTATTTCACTAGTCATTAATAGGAAGTACACACATTACAGTAACCTGTTGGCAGATCAGAGATCTTGTTATCCTCAGGGTTTTGAAAATACTGCTTACCTTGTGATTCGTGCTCCTTCACCACCCCCACATTGCACACACTGAGTTTGTTAGACTTTAATTACAGATAAAACCAGCTGCCCTGGTATGTCTTGGGAGTCTTGCCATTCATGTCTTTCCAAAGCTATTTTTTTTACTTCTACTGCTGTAGCTGATCCACTTAGAGTTATGATGCGTTGTGTGTTCAGAGATGCTCTTCTGCATACCACTGTTGTAATGTGTGGTTATTTAGGTTATGTCACCTTTCTGTCAGCGTTGACCAGTCTGCCCATTTTCCTCTGACGTCTCTCATTAACAAGGCGTTACTGTCTGCAGAACTGCTGCTCACTGGATTTTGTTTTAGTTTTTTGCACCATTCTTTGTACACTCTAGCTTTTTACTAGTGTGCATGAAAATCCCAGGAGATCAGCAGTTTCTGAGATACTCAAACCATCCTGTCTGCCACCAACAATCATTCCAAACAATCATTCCACGGTCAAAGTCACTTTTTTGTGAAAGATCATATTTTTGTCCCCATTCTGATGGTTGATGTGAACATTAACTGAAGCTCCTGACCCGTATCTACATGATTGTATGCATTGCACTGCTGCCACACAATTGGCTGATTAGATAATCACATGAATAAGTATGTGTAAAACTGTTCCAAATAAAGTGCTTGGTGAGTGTATATAGTATGCAGGACAAATTAATTGCAGAATATAAATTAGAAACTAAATATTCTACAGATATTTTAATACCCCTCCCCCCAACCCACACACACACACAAACACACACGCACACACACATACACACATGGAAACACGCTTATGTTTTCACCCTAATTCAACCAACAGGGAAGGTTGGTATACCAAGGTATTTCCTTGTGACAGTTTTACTCTTATCACATGCAGCATGCTCTTAACATAGTTGTCAAGATACAATATGCAGAAAGAGTGTATGATGCCTCCTGATTTTCATTATCGTGTTTTTCATGAAATCAACAGTATATGCTGTACTGCAAACAGAAAATATAGATAGGTATTGCTCATGACATGCAAGTGAGTATTGCTGCAATCAAACTTACAAACATGACTCAAACAGAAATTGCAAATATGCACCAACCACACAGGCGATTGCCTGGGGGCAATACTACTCTGTTCAAGCAGAACAATCTCTCTTTAGGCCAGAAAAAAAATTATTTTGCGATAGTAATCAGTTAAAAAGATAAGCATGGATACACTTCCCTGCCTGGCTAATTTCGGGAGGCAATAAATAATCAGAAAGAGATCTTATTTGAAAAAAGTTGCCCTGCACTGCCTGAATGTGTTGCATGGATTAATTGTGCAAATATAGACATAGCTCTTTGACTTTTGTTCTATTTTTTGCAAAGACCTTTACACAATTTTATACTGAACTTAATTAATGTGTATTAACTAACTCCAACAAATATACCCAACATTTGATTTACCATATATGGCCATTCTCCTGTGGCCATTCTACTTTGACTCTAATAAGTACATCACTCAGAGCAACTGAGACTTTTTAGCTTTAAAAAAATCTAATTTTTTACTGTTTAGTGGAAGCTGCTTCTGTGCAAATAAACTATGATGCCAGATGTAGAGGAATGATACTGCATAACCATATTTCCTACATAAATGCTACCTCTACTCATAAGTTGTAGGACAATAGTACAGACGAATAATCCTCCTGGTTGGTTGCTAACAGTTGTTCCTGTTCCTGAGTTGCCTGTAAGACCTTGGACAGCAGCAGTCACGTACCGGCATGCTCATCCTTGGCTGATCTGCAATCAGAGCAGATGCCTACTGCCTTTATAAAGCTTTTCACAAAGGCACAGACTGCTGTGCTTGCGGGAGAGAGTCTTTTTGATGGCTGGCTGTGTTAGAAGTTATTTTTTGTTTGGACTTTTGATGAGCTTTGAGATTTCTTTTGAGCATATCTTAGCTTTTTTACCATAAGAAGGGGGAATTCACCCATTCACCTCCTGCCACTGTAGTCACACTCAACATAGTACCATGGAACATAGCACAGAGGGTCTTGATTTTTAACCTGCTCATTAATGGATTAGCTAGTAAAAGCACTCGCAATGATGCTGTCTGAGCCTGATAACTTAAACATTCCCAATTCAGGTCCACTGATTATGAGTGTGAGTCCACAGCAAAGGGATCCAGTTGGCTTTGTCCTGTCAGAAGGGCAGGAATAAACCAGACAGGGTTTTTTTGGGTAATGACTGCATACATTCCCTCCCATTACTCACTTCAATTGCATTTCCCCCTGTGCATATGTTATGGAAAACCTATGAGACCTATAATGACTCATTGATACTGATAACCATTCTTTCAACAGCCAATTAATTTGTGGTCTTGATTTCTTTTAAGCTGGAATACATCTTCAGACAAACTATAACATTTTCTTTAGCAGCAATTATGTGAGTAGGTATGGAAGAGAAATTTAGCGGACTGTCAGAGAGTGACTGTGTAACCTGATTACAGCACGGGAGCAACAAGACAGAGCACTGCAACTTCCTTCATTTCAGGATCTCCCAATGAGTTCCCTTAACAGGAGGAAACATGACGGCACAATCTGTCCTGCTTCCCTTCTTGTTTCACAGGTGCACACCATTTGTACATTAAATTGAAATGTTTTCAGGGGATAACAACATCAAGACAGACTTGATGTATCACATATATTCTATTGCATTCAACACAGCAGAGAGCAGGGCTATAAACATCTCAGACTCTACATTTATTGTAAAAGGTTTCCACCTAGAACTGCAAGCAATTTCTTTGAATAGAAGAAAGACAGACACAGTCTCTCACGGCCAGTCAGCTTGATGGCCTCTCACACTGAACACAGCTTGTCCAGGATGGAGCCCAGAAATATAATTTTCCTGGCTGCATTATGATTGTCACCAATCTGTGTCCAGCAATAGGGAAAATATCGATGGAGGCCCAGCTTTATAGACAGATGAAAATGAAATGGTCTGTTCCTCTCCATGCAGCAATTGCCTGTAGTACTTTTGAGAAATAAATTAACATGTTAATCATGATTTAGCTACGTGCAAAATGCAAATGATGTTTCAGTGATACCCCGTTATTCACAATAACTGCTGTGATTAAGTAAAATAATCCTCCTCATCCAGTCTTCACATTTGACCTCATCCACATTTGTATACTAGGTGCACATTCTGTTGAAATGAAAAATATCTCTCTACAAACTAGAAAATACATTTCTACGTGTGTAAAGTAGTGTGCTTTATTAATGATTCAATGGAATCAACCAAAGTCTTACATTTTTAAAATAAAAAATATATTTCCCCAAAACAGAGGTGCCACAATTACTGGCAACCCTGATTTAATACATAATGCAAGCACCTCTGGTGAAGATGACAACCGTGAGTTTTTTTCAATAATTTGTGATATTGTTAAGGTTCTCCTAGAATGCATTCCTCTTTCACCACCAAACATGTCAATTTTGGTCTCATCTGACAACAGCATTGTCAGGTGGAATTCTTCCAGTAATAATTCCAATAAGGTTTGGCTTAGATGCTTGGTTTTGTTTATTGTGCTCAGTCAGGGTGGTCTTCTTGTTCATATGGAGATGCCATTTTATGCTTCTCTGTGAGACATGGTGACCCCAAGATGCAACCAATCTTTGCAATTCCTAAACTGTGATCGTTGGGTTCTTTATGGCCTCCCTCACCATCTCCCTCACCATCCATGGCAACAACATGCACTTGTGTCCTCTTCCTGGCAGATTTGCAACCATTTACATGTTTTTTATTATTGCCCTTTCAGTGCTAAGTCATATGTTTAACTGTTTATATATATTCTTTGTACTGATTACCAGACTGACTACCAGAATTGACCGTTCTTTGGCTTTTCCAATGCTAATGGATGACAAAGGGATTTTGCATGACACAAAATAGTTCATTTAGACTGAGATTAAGTAAGCTAACTACAATTGTATTGACAATTTAACTTTGTTTGATTGTATTTACAATAATTTTCAGAGGTGCCAATAATTGTGTGGTTTTTGGAAAAATGAGATTACATTGAATACACATGTTCAATGTATTGAAATAAACGTATATAGTTTTCCCATATGTTTGAATATACAGTAACATATAGATTATTACCTGTGTTGTTTACTAAATGCAGCGTTTTTTCGTCATTTTTATTCAGGGTGCTAATACTTCTGGAGCCCACTGTATAATAATGTGATACTGAAATAAGTCTGGTATACATTATCTATTTAAATAATTATTTATTCATACACTTGTAGGTTACTGCAACAATGAATGACACTTCATGCTTTTATTAGTATGAAAGCTGAGTTGTTGCTGTGGATGCTGTGAAAATCATTTACAGTAAAAACCCTGTTCCTGATATTTGAATGTACAGCCATCAAGTTTAAAGCCTTGTTAACTGCATAATTTCGCATTGCCAGCCCCTGTATTGACCATTGGACCATTCAGGCTCATAGGCATTAGAAATGCGCAATTACGATAGAAGTTAAGTACCCTGAGATCTACCTCAGCCTCCCATCTTCTCTCTCACTTTCTCTCTCCCTTACAAGCTGTCACTTTCTCTTTCTCACTTTCTCTCTCTCCCTTGCACAATGTCACTTTCTCTTTCTCAAAATTGCTTACCTCCTCCAACTCCTCTTTTTATTCTTTCCAGTTTCAAGACTGAAGAGTTCTTCAGAGAGGGTAGTGTTTTAGGCCTTAAGTGGCAATTCAGGTTAGCTCTTGTAAAAGTGAAGTTTCACACACACACACGCACACACACACACACACACACACACACACACACACACACACATACGCACACACATTTTGTCTTGCTTGACAAAATATTCTGCTATCATTCATGCCTTGCAGAAGGTCAATAAACACATCTAGCAGTGTGAGATCTGAGTGCAGGCATGTATGTGTAAATGCACTCATGTTTATGTGAGCATCAGCAAACAAACAAACAGTAAACAAAGACTCAGCACTTTCCACAATTGTCCAGAGACCCAACAGCAAGGCAAGAGAGCATTATTCTAATTCATCAAAGCAACAAGGTTGTGTGTGGCAGCAAAGATTATGGTTATCCATTACCATTAAATCAAGGCCCAGGACTTTGAAGTTTCATTCCATGAATTCATCTCATTTCAAATGAAAATATCCAATGTACCAAAATTATTTGTTTTCCAAAGACGTAACGTTTGTTGACATTGATATATTAGCATTACATGCTACTGAATTTTTTATACATGGTTTGCAAAGTTGAACATTTGAGTTAATTTATGTTGCAAAACTTAACACAGAAATTTGACTGGAAAGTTTGTATACTGCTTGTGTTTGCTATATACAAGTGTTGCTACTTTGTTCTGAAACTGAAAATGGACACATTGTAATCACTGTGTATGTTTTAAACCGATAATAACTCAATTGGTCCTGGGCGAGATTAAAGCAATTTCCCTGCAGGAGTAGGTGTGCTGACGCAGAGTTTTCCTGGAAGCTGTTGCATTATTTATTAACTTCTTAGGTGTTATGCCTTGTTGTGTGCAGACGCACAGTGCAGAATGAGGGAATGAAGGCCAGAGGAGGGACCCACTCAGCCTATCCCATAAACCACTAGTACTGCCCATCAGTGGGTAATGTCCACCAGCACGATGTACTGAAATGAAGACTAAAGGCCAATGACGACAGTAAAATTCATTCATTTATCCAAGTGAAACTGTTTAGATGTGACTGTGGCCACTTCCAAAAGAGAACTGTAGACTTAGATATAACATGTCGCCTGTTATACTGAACTGTGAAAATGTTATGCCGCTAATAACAAAACCAAGGACAGAAGAAGAAGTGAATGCAGAGGTGCTTAATTATTCTTTTACTTATTTGGTTAGTAGTTATTGTAACGTGTTGCTGTTGATCCTGCTATTCATCAGCATTATAATATTAGAATGAAAGTTATTTTTGAAATATTTATTTTAAAATACCATTACACTGTACTATACCAGTATACCCATACCAATTTTCACGATTTGAAAATCGTAGAGAAAGGAATCCTTACACCCAGGGTTGGCTTGTCTCGGTCACAGAATCTGATACTCACTGGTCAGTGGACAGGCCACACGCAAAAACACATGCACATGCACGGTCACACAGCGAAGAAAAAAATGCAAGTCTGCATCCTGTTGTCTGCTGATGATGTATCGTTTGTAGGAGTGTGGAACTCGAGTGATTGGGAGTGCTTCATCTCTTGGCTGATGACATGAGGTCACAGTGTCCTCTGGAAGTGGGGAGGGGTTCATGTTTGGAATCCTCTGCTAATGCTTAAAGGAACAGTGCACTTAAAAATGTATTTAAAGTATGTTTCCATTTACCCAGAGTTCTATCCATCCAGATAGTTCCGCTGAGATGTGATGTATTTTCTAGATTTGACAATGCAGTTCACCATGATATAATGGACCTCTAGGGACCACTTTTTGTTCTTTTTGTTGCATTGAGTACCAGAAGACAAGCAGTCCACAGAGCTCCATTATATCACAATGAACTGCATCTAGAAAAGTAGTCAAAACAAAAAGAATTGTCACATCTCAGTGAAACTATCTGGATGGATAGATAATAGTCTGGGTAAGTGGAAACCTTTTCATTTTTGGGTGAACTGCCCTTTAATTATCATAACAAGGCCACTGCTCTTACATTTCTAGTTGTTGCACAGATTTGAAAGAGAGACCCAAAGAAGCACTGTGTGTGATGATGCCTTATGGGAACTAATATTAATAATAATAATGTATAGACCACCACATGAATGTATCTAAATAGCACCAAATTCATTACTATCACCAGCAAAATTGTAATGCAATGTAATACAGCAAGCAATGGCATTCTCCCTCTGATAATGATCATTACAATCCTTTGCCAACGTTTAAATACAGTAAATTGCAGTAGCTCAATCTCTGTCTGAAATTTTTTTTTTTTTAACGGTTTCTGATTGGCTGATGTATTCACAACTTCCCCCCTTCCAACGCACGGTGCAGGGGTTCAATTATACACAGTTGCGTTCACACACAGTCATACCTCTGTTCCTACCACACTCTTGGCCTTTGTCTTGTTAGCTAGAAGGAATGAAGAGGTGGAACTTTGGGAAAGAAAGTCAGGCAGTTGAAACGTACTAGGCTAAACGGACAACAGATACTCCCAGAATCACGAGAGATCAATGGAGCTTTTTCAAAAACAGATAATTACAGTTTTTCTCAATCACTTTGGCCCAATTCCTGCAATATTTTTTAATGTTCTCTGAACTATAGAAGCATTTGCCACCTCCAAAAGTATGTAACTCACTCAAATGTTTCTAAATTAAATAATTGATGAATTAATCATTTTCATCAAAAGTCTGTCAAAATGGTAAGACATATTGTCATTATAACAATGAACCCTGGAAGAACATTTCACATTGAAATATGTAAAAGACCACTTGTAAGAAACTGGACAACAATATTACTTATTGAGAATCAATTTTATTGATACTATGACACAGTGCAATACAATAAACAGAAAACACAACAATGCAGGGGAATCAGTTGGAAATCACCTATACATCACAGTTCATGCTTTATTTATGAACTTCAAACATGCATTTACTGTAAACTGAAATAGCATGAAGAATTACAATATTGCACAATTCAGCACCTGTTTTCTCTTGGGAATGTCTTGTATGATTGAGGACATGGCAGACCAGCCCACATTAGGTTGCACTTTTCAATCAGCCTCTGCCATTGTAAGACCATGGTTGATGACATGGTCCACAATGGCGGCCCTCATTTCATCAGAGACAACCATGTGCCTTTGTCCTCCTCTGTTTTTGTGGCATTCTCCTCACCAACCGTACTCCTCTTCCTCTTCCTCTTGGATGAGCAGGCACTTGCGAAACTTCCCTTTGCGAGAAACTTCCCTTTGTAATTAAAATCCAAGATTCAACCTGACAAGCAATTTATCAATTTAGCTGACATTACATCAATACCATGTCACTAAATTTTAGGGAATATCTACCATATTCTGTTGGTTGGATGGACCATTTTCCATACGATGGCATACACAAAGAGTAGTTGCACAGATTTGCTGAGTAAAACTATTCAACAGAAAACAACATAATCTATTCTGATCAGCAAGACTTGTCTAATTGATATTTTTCAGATGGGCTTGCCCTGCAATTTTTTTTTAATTAGCCAATGGTTGAAAAAAACAAATCGTAAAAAACAAATAGAAAAAAGAGCTCAAGCTAGGTTTTGGAACAGCTGGTAGCAGTTCAGACCAGCTCCATACTTAACATGGTTTGACCAGCTCAGAGTAGTTTACAGTTCAGGTAAAAGACTGCAGATAGATCAACAACATTATTTGAGGCTGCTGTGTTTGTTAAAAATGGTAAAAACAAGCAGGCAAAATAAAAATATAAAATCATTCCCATTTTAAAATCCCTTTCATGGGACACAACAGCTATGGCTATATAGTTAAGCAAAAATGTCTTTTTAAAGCAAAAAGTCTCGCATTACAGCCCATAAAAATGAACTAAAAATGCATATGTACATACTCACCATGAGGCACGGTGATTAATGCACAGATAATCTCACAAGAGACTGACGAATAAATCCAAAGATGTGTGACAGACACCAGACGATAAGGTCAGCCAGTCAAACCCTGACTAACCCCTACCGAAATGTCATACAGTTTTTCTCCCATGCTTGGCTTGTTTTGCTTTCATGTTCAGAAGCGGCTGATTGAGAGGGATCCTCCTCATTAGCACTCTTTGGACAGGGATGCATGTTAACGGTGACAGGCAGAACTCAAGGAAAGGTCAGTTGACCTGGGAACAGGCCCAGAGCCTCCATCCGTCACAGTATGTGTGTGTGTGTGTGTGTGTGTGTGTGTGTGTGTGTGTGTGTGTGTGTGTGACCTTTTAAACACCTTTTTTAAATGTTAGAGGGAAGCACCTTGCCAAATGAACCAGCAAAAAACTCTAACATGCTGCAGAGTTTTCAAACTGCCTCACTGTACCCTTTTCAGAATGTCATAAATGCCCATATATATGCAAATATTCAAAATCCAGTTTTATCATCTTCTCACATTTTTTGAATAAGTGCCATGATAGCAGCAGCATAATCAGACAATATATACAGACACAAGTAATTTCCTGTCTATCAAGGAACAAAACATTGAACTATGATATACATTGGATAATAATTCAGTACACTGTGGAGGGATTTTGCTTACTTCGGTTATAATTTATCATAATTTAACTTTTCTTCCTGTGTCAGCTCATTATGTACTGCCAGAGTATGATCGTTTGGATATTTTCAGTCATTTAAATTAAACTGAAAAACTTTCAACAGCAGCCAGCCCTGAAAGACATTTAATCATCGTCTCAGGGAAGAATAACATCTGAGAGCACCCACGCTCTTTTCAGTCAGATCTCTGAACAGGGTTTCAAACACTCAACACGCTGTGAATCTTCAGCCATCTGAGATCTCGGCTTTTCTCAGTCACAGGATCCAGTCTATTAAAGTGTTAATACATCATAGTTAATAGTAACAGTTCAATTTTAAAGTTAATATTTGCAAGATGGCAAAAATATTGAAACTGAAGTTGAGTTTTTGTTTGGCATTTTCCCTCATTGCTAGAAAAATGTACAATTGATTTTGGTGACAGAATTTATATGCACACTGCAGTGTTATCCCTATACATCTTGGACTATATTATAGGCCTTAACATTTATCACCGGTTGTAAAGCACATTGGGAATCTTCCGTCTTGCATTGTTAGTCAACCTGAGTCTGTTAAATAAAATTTGGAATCCAACAATCAATGATTAAGCTCTCTACCGAGCAATATAATAAACAATAGAACCCAGTTTAGTTACGTTTAATAGTTTTAATGTATCTTCTGTTGGGTTTTGCTGACATTTTTCGGTGACTGGTGATTTTGGTGACACAGCTGTGCTTACTGATCATAGTAACACAATAACAACTGTGGGGCTCATGAGCACAGAGGTTCATGGAAATATGGGTCCATGGTTTATTTCTCCAAGCTTTTCTTGCGCTCTCTTCCCTGGTCAGTGAGCGAGTTAATAATGATCCAAGGTTCAGCAGTAATTCGTAATTCTCCCTGCAATCACATTTCTATTGACTGCAAGCTCTTTTCTCAAACACTTGTGAGATTTTCCCCTATCCATGTGGGGTTTTTTTCCACCTCAATGCCATTAGAGAGAATTGCAGTGTAATCAGACACTGTAAATTGGGTTTCACTATGTTCTCTAAACATCTATCAGGTTTTCTTTTTTCTGTTCTTCGTTTTCAAGCTAAAGCCAACAGTGCTCTTGTCTGATTTTCTCAAACTAGCACTAATGAAAAAAAAAATGTCCTTGCCAATTGACAGCGATTGCTCTCTGTATCCGTTGTTCCCTTGCAAAGTTTGTGATAGATGCCTGATTACTGGCTAACACTTTACTCTCCAGAGATCAAATCAGACTCGAAATCAATATTGGTGGAAGGTATCCATCATGGCGGAGGAATGACTATTCTAACCTTAACACTAATCAGCCCTCCACCCACGTCACCACTGAGGATGAAGAACAAAGTTGAAGAAAATCAAGACTAGCAATAGACAGTTTGAATTTAGCCCAGTTTATGTAACCGGGGTTAGAAATATATTTCTAAAGATTCAGAAATATGAAACTTGACATCAAGGATAGAGTCAAGTTTTCATGCACCAAGTATGCACCTAGTCCTTGGCTGTTGCTGGGATATTATACAGTTTGAATTCCTGTTACATTCTGCCAAAGGTTAATGTCAGTGAATCTCACACTCCACCTGCTGAGCTGTCAATCCATAAGCCCATCAATCCATTAACTGCAACAGCGGTGACAGGAAATTAGCTTGTAGATAGCAGTCAAACAAGGACAATCAAGTTTCCAGTGCCACTTTAAATCCCCAATAAGCCTGTATCAGCCCTGCTGGTGAGCCTGAGCCAGTGGAGAAGGTGACCGTGCAAGGGCGTAATGTTGTTCTGTCCTCCCACTGTCATCCATGCTCACCGGAGATCACAAAAGTCACAAAAGTCGCAAAAATAACATTGCATGAGCCTGTGTGCGATGGGCTGGTATCCTTGTAGGATTAAACTTGATTAAACATTGAACTGGGCCTGTCTGAATGCGTCAGGCCGGAACTGGGTCAGAGAAAAGCTGGGCATGCGTTACAAATGTCAGAAAATAGTTTCTCAACAGGAAGAACTGGGTGAATCTTAAAGGTCAGGTGGAGTGCTATTCAATAAAACAGCTCTTCTCCTTTGGGCACTTTTCAAAGTGGCAATGGGGTCTTCGCATCCTGAGGATGAACCGACAAATCCAAAGTGCTCTATTACATAAACATACTAACTGTATTAGCTGCTATGCTAACTAGCACAATGGTGCCAGCATCATTATTTTGTACATGCTCAACTTCCCATCAGCCTCAGGGAAAGTTTCATACAGGAAATTGTATCTGGGCCTGCCTGGCAAACTGATGGAATTTGTTATTGGTTGGGGAGTTACTTTTGAGCTAGCTGACCTTCTGTCCTCTCACACACAACACACACACACACACATACGCACACATACACACACACACACACACACACACACCTCAAATAACCTCTCAATTTCCCCTCTTACAGGATGCTTTTTCCTCCAGGGTGACTTTCATATCAACTTTTATTTCAGTTGAAGGAGTTGATGCAAGTCTCCAGGGTTCTGTACTTGTCTGCTCCAGAATGCCAGCCTTTGGTTTCTCCTGACAGGTCTCCAGCCCTTCTTTATAACCACCATCTTGTCGGCTGAGGGGTGAGCCACAATGACCAAACTCCTGCAGGAGGTACGGGAAACAAATTTTATGTTGCATAAAGTTCACATATAAGCACTTTAAAGTGCACTCAGCAAAGGTAGGAGGTAACATTATTTTAACTTGCAGCGTTTGTTTAATTGGCAAATGGTGCAGAAAACACTGTATAAGCATATTATAGCTCCTCAAAAAAGTGGGTGTGCTCTGAAAGAACCAGACACTTATTTTATGGGGCTTTATGATGTGTTGCAAACCAAAGCCAAAGGTGCATTACAAGCACTCTGAGTCTCAGCCAGACAAGTGCAATGACAGAGCAATGAGACAAAGGCATTTGCTGTTGAAGCTGATTCAGGAGCACTACATTATGTCCAGGTTAGACACAATGACGTGCTGCAGAATTCTGATTTGTTTGGACAATTTTTTACTCCAGTAGATTTCAGTCAAATGGCATTGCTATGTTAAGCAAATTTTCAATATTAATACTATCTGTCTTTTATCAGTAAGTTGGAGTTATTTCCAATTTACTATGAACCTTTCTTTGAAGTGAAGTTTCATAATTTAGCTGAAATTCTTACTGCAAGCTTGTGGGTTTCAATCGTTCCATGCAGTATAATGGAAGGTTCTTAATTCCCAATACTATTAGATGGTTTTAATGAAAACCATTTAGCAAGATTCATTCATAACATCTTTGGGGATCAAGACAAAAGTGGGCTGTGATAGTACAAAGCATTGAGCGCTCATTTTTCAATCAATGTTTATGTGTTTTTAAACCCAATGCTAAATGCTGGACAACAGGACAGAAGATGACAGGAACCCCTACACTAATAAACAAACATGCATATATTTCTTTAAACTAACAAACAACACATAAATGAGTGTTTATCTGTTTACAAAATGTTGCAATTGTTAGCTTGGCTGGTTTTCTGTTCTAGGCTCCTATTCCTCTGGGAAATCCATGCATATATCAAAGCGCTACGGAGAACTCCAAAAGCAATTTAATGCTTCAGACATTAGGCATCAGGCACACATGCATTTTTATGCATTTTTAATATCTCCTCCAGGAGTTGAGATTTTCTGCTTTTGGATGATGATAATCATCCTTCATGAAATTAGATTCAAATGCAAGATTACCAGTATAGCACAACAATTTCCATTCTTTTATTTGGCAGGCTGCCTTATGCTGGGTCACTTACAGAGCTGTTACAGATGTACAGTGCAGTAAGCAATTACTCCATGGAGTGCCATCTGCTGCCGGGTCACTATTTCTGCGTAACAAATGATTTATAATACTCAGACTTCATAAATGTCTGATTAGTTTCTATGAAGCACCAAGGGCCTGCATTTGTGAAAGCTTCTCCTGCCCATTTGTACCTCTCCTACATTCAGGGTAAAGAAAGAGTCACAGGCTGGACTGCTTCACCCATAGCTTTGAAGCGCTGAGGCATGCCGCTCCAGATCTGACTGATCTGACTGGACAAACCCCCGGAGCAGCTCCACTTCCTCAAGGCACACACTGTCCCTCTCTGCACGCCATGCCTTCTCCTCCCCGTTCTCCAGCAGAGACCAGCCGAAGGTTATCTGCTGGCGACTGGGACGGCCCTCCGTGCTGCAAGTAAGACAGAGCACAACAGAGCATGCTCTCTGACCAACGGTAACCTCACATTTCTAGGTCACCTCACCGGGGCTGTTTGGCGATTGCTTGTGATACTTGTTCCTTTTGCTAGCGGTATTACTTGTGCATGAATGCCAAACCCATGCAAAATGTACCCTTCAGCAAAATAATACTCTAATTAACTTGGAAAATGTCTAAGTAGTAGGAAATCTATTATTTATTCTTTAACATTATTTACTGTATATATTATATACTGAAATTAAATCTCAGTAATGAAATACATTTTTTTACAGTGTGTTTTCTTTTTATTTAATTTTTTTAGATTTTTCAATTTTTCTCCAAATTTGGTTGGCAATTGTACCCCATCTATACCAATTACCCATGTTATCTAGGATGGTCCGCATACATACGACCATGTCCCCCGGCAGCACGGAGAGCGACTAGCCTTTTCCAAGGCTGCAACCGCGATTGTGACTCCGAGGCGATTGGGGCGCTGTTGTTGTGTGCCTCGCCCTGCCGAGTCCTGCCTTCTTCCTCAGAGTGGTGGGCCAATTATGCCGCTCCACGTGAGCCAGCAAAACTCCTTTGGCAGGACCCTCGGTGCGCAACTGCTACAAACTGAACTGCAACAGCGAGTTTCGCTGCATCTTAGCCTATTGCGCCACCATGGCTCCAGAGTATAAAATAAATAATATAAAGCAGCGCGACTCGATTCCACGTCCTACGAGCCACAGTGTCTGCAGGCAGTTGCTTCAACCGCACGCTACACCACCAGATTTTACGCATTCGCTTATTAATCGAACCGAGCAGGTGAAATAATTTGTGAAATCAGGTGTGTAGCGCATGGTAGAAGCAACTGCCTGCAGACACTGCGGCCCGCCGGACGTTCAGTAGCGAAGTAGTGGAATTCACAGTAAAATGGTGAATTTAACTTCAGAAATATTATTGACATTTCTTAGTTTCTAGAAATTGTGTTAGTTTGTTCTACTTGTTATTTCTGTACACTGTTACGCCATTAAAACTAATAAGCAGTATTGAATATTGTAGAACTGAACCCCTTTCATCGGAAGGCTTTATCACAAGTACTGTACGCTGTATATGATGTTTGCCCTTTTCCGATTCAATATTATCTATTATTACTTAGCTTTATCCCAAGTAGCCCCTAAAACCCTCTGAATTACCCATGGGGGTACTTATGCCTATGCTTGAAAACCTGAGCTAACTGAATTGAATTGCATTACGTTCCTCATTAGCAACGTGACACTAGCCTGTAAATTGCAAATTAATGCTCTCAAATCACAGTGGGATTACTAATGTTAATTTATAGAGCCTGTTTTGCATTCACATTGGAGGGTGAGGGATCTGGTTTCTTCAGAGCACCTGCCTGGAAGTAGAAGAATCTAATCAATCAATGCTTGGTGTGATAGCTGACATTGGCTGAACAGTCCTAAAGGATTTTATTTTCGTCACGGGAAGCAACGCATGCCTAGCTGTGCTCATATAGCACCACAGCAACTTCCAGTCATGCTTAAAGTGGTTTCCTTGGTTTTGGTGGACATTTTTAGGACAAAACTGCAAAGTTACTGCAAACGAAGACAACTGTGCTCAAACTCCTCCACTCAAATTCTCCCGTGTTACTGCCGAAAGAACTTGTCAGGCAAACTACGCATCTCCGCACTCACAACAGCAGTGCGGTAGTCGTTTCTTCCATCGGCTTCCGAGCATAATTTTCAGACAGGGCGGGAGTGGAGTGCCCGCCACCAATTTAGAATTTTAATGTCTAGATATTAAATGAAATATTACAAACAATCTCAATGGTCTTTGCTAGAGAAATGCCAGTGGGAATAGCTCTCAAATGTGGTATTTGTTAATATGAAAAAATCGTAGATTGCCATTTTAAGAGCAATGTGTTTAGAGATGGTGTTTCGGGACTCAGCATTAGTCCTCTCTGTCTCTATGTATTTATGTCTGGATGCATCCTAATCACAATCCGCTATTCACTTTGATTGTCTTTATCACTTAAAGGAGTCATTATTGTTTTATTAATTTAGATTTTATTCATTTGCAATTGCAAACATTGATCTGGTATGAAACACAAGTAAATGTGGTTAAAACATTTAAGATTTTGATTTTTAATTTACATTTATGGATGAAGTGCTTCACAATTTGATCAAATCTGCATGCATATAAATGACGACGGTCAGCAATTTGCACGTGGTCATAAAACGTGAGGAAGAGAGTTCCTCTTGTATAAATCATGTAGATTAAACGAAGAAAGCATAAAAGATTATAATCACAGAATGAAGCAGATGCAGTGTGGTAATGCAAGGCTAACTTCATCAGAGTAGTGAACTGGGAACAGTTTTAGCTTTCACAACCATTGCGGCATCATCTGTTAAGTCACCCTCTCTTAAGATAAATAGCAGTTCCAAAATGTTCACTTTGTTGACATTCAGCAAGTCACTGGGGCATAAATGAAAAGTGGTAGAAATATAGCATCACATTTGTAATTTTAAGAGACAAAAGTTAGCCTGTGAACATGCACTACAGAACACAACATCACCCCTGCAGACATTTGACTTCACTTCTGTGGGATAATCGTATATCCTATTGAGTGGAGTGGCCAGCAAGCTTTACAATCTGGACTGGCTGTTTATGAGATTGAGGGACAGGGATGGTATAGCGAGGCAAGATTACTCAGTGGAAAATTTGTATTTCAAAAGCCTCCATGGACCCAACTAACAGCAATTTTACTGGTGCATCAGAGCTCTTTCTAAGGCTTTGGGGGCTTGGCCCCCTCTTCCCATTCAAAGAGGTTTCTGAGATGCTCTCTAATTTATCTATACAAGTCTCCAGACTCCACTCAATGCCTGGATAAATCCAGTAAAATCGGCTTATTAACTTTGAGTAAAATTCATTTTGGTTCCAGCTTTATTTGTCTTGATTTCTCTTTTCCTTTTGACATCTCATTTAGCTGCAAGTACATGTATGTTGTACCTTTGTTCCAGTGTATCAGTTGTATTTGTGAACATGCTGATCCAGTGCATTTTTTATTATATAGCTATGCGTTTGCATACAGTACACCTCAGACAGAAAATGTGCATGTTTGCATTTGTATGTATCAATTTTGAAGTATGTTGTTTGCTTGTGTACATGTGTATCTGCATGTGTGTGTGTGCATGTGCATTTGTGTGTGTGTGTGTGTGTGTGTGTGTGTGTGCATGTGCATTTGTGTGTGTATGTGTGTGTGTGTGTGTGTGTGCATGTGCATTTGTGTGTGTGTGTGTGTGTGTGTGTGTGTGTGTGTGTATGTGTGTGTGTTTAGGGTTTATGTGGGTTTACTCTATGACAGCCCTGCTAACCAGAGGCCTGACCTTTTGTTTCGCTTCCACAAAGAAAGTAATTCTCTTTGGGCTGTACACTGAGGTCGCCCCGGCCACAGACTGTGAGATTCCCTGTGGCAGGTAAAGACAAAGTATGCTGGCAGAAAGCCAAGGCTCAAGACAGGACATTGCGTTCTTTTACAAGGGGAGGGAAATCAAATGATGTGTCACAATATCTAAAGCTATGAACAAAATATAAGATGTCAGCACCACCGCCCACTCCTGTATGCATTTCAGGCAATAGGGCTATTCCTTTACTCATGACATTGAACTGCTGCTGGTTAGCTTTGATAAATGAAGAGCCCAGAGATGTCATGGAAACCACAGTGTGTGATCCTTTGTGTTCATTCTTGATGATGATAAATGCCACCTTGTGTACCTTTTCGACTGTACAGTATCCGTGTTGTGGCTCAAAATGCAATCAAATGACAAAATAATTAGAATATTTGACCTTTTTAATCCTTTCATTCGGGGAGATGAGAGCTGGGTCATGACACAAACACCTTCAGTAAAAATATGATTAGAGTTTTATTGCTTGTTTTAATGCCAATGTTATCAAGCAGGCAATTTGAAACCATTCCATTTCAAGGTTCAAGAAGGAACAATACACAGCCACTGAGTATTTAAAACATTTCAGGGTAAGGTAATATACTTCTCTGGTTTTAAGGATTAATTATGCATGCATTTTACATTATTTATTGTTTTGAAATTGATTTTAGTTTTTAATCATTTATTAGCCTCAACAGAACAGGTTGACCTTTTTTCTTGTCTCTGATGCTTGTGCACATTGTATTTTTATCATAGTGCTGACCAACATGTGCTCTGGTCACTGTGAGGCATCCTGCTTGACCTAACTGTCATTTGGTCAATGTGTGCTAAGTGTACTTGTCTATGTGCATTTTAAAGGCAGGCAATATACTTATACCGTGAACTGAAGGTGGGTTGGGTAACAATCCATGTATACCATATCATTCCACTTATAACTACCTAATATGAGTTTTATAGCTGTATCCATAAAGAATTTACTGAGAAATATTTCACAAAATTTGCTTTTTGAGGGGGAACAAGCTGGTGTCATTCCTTCCAGGAAATGTCTTTATCGTTTACTGTATGTATAACAGTTATGGCATATTGATCGGTTATTTCAGCGTTATTTATTAACATTCCTAAGTGCTTTCCGATGTAAATCCCCTTGGAGTGCACTCCACAAGTCGAAGGCCAGTGTTGTTTCCACTCACTGTCATTGTAGATACAGAAACACAAGCATTAATCCCAGACTTCTGGAATATATTTGTATCAAAACCAATTTCCTTTATAGCCAACAGCCCCTCACGCATTAAAAACAGCATAGGATACAAATATATAAACTTGGCAAAAAAAAATCATAAACAGCTTCAGTGCAAAGATGCTCTAAAATTATTGCAGGCAGTACTAAAGATTCTGAACACTGAAATATCTATGCCTGCACTGATGCACCTACGCTAATGTTTATTGGAACTAAAAGTTCATTAATTTAACAACTTAAATACCAAAGAATCCAAGGAAAGGGCACAGAATGCATGACCTCCTCAAAGATATGCAATCTTTTTCTGTTCTTTTCTTCTGTTTGCATGGCATATTCTAGAATCTTCCTAGGCACATACTTAAATGTGTTCAGGAGAACTCAGCCCCAAAGCCCTTCAAGCCACATTAGCACCTAATTGGCTGCCTGTCAAAAGCACACAGCACCCAGCAGCCCAATCATAGAAAAAGCCCCATTTGCAGGTTGTTTTCAGTCTCGGCAAGATTTCATCCCCAAAGGGACTAGCATGTTCTAGACCTTTTTTCACTGCAACCTACTTTCTGTGTTATCTCTACTGACACCTTGCTGGCAACTCGTGAACTCCAGAGATAATAAAATGCAAAGACAGTCAATTTTATTGTACATTTTATTAATAAATACGCAGCTTCCTCACATTCCAAACACCTCTTCTCATTTCACCCTGATTTATTCAGTGCCACCACACTGTTTCATTATTCAAATGTCTTCATTCTCTCCAGCCCAGTTTTAACTTTCTTCTGCAATCTTTTACAGAAAACAACCAAAGATTTTAATATTCCAAGTGAGTCATTCAGATATTCACTGTTGCTAGACAAGAAAAATAATCAGTAATCATCATTTAGTGTTGAAGCTGTACTGTGTATTTGACAGCAATCAAATATTTTGTTTCCGATGTATTGATGTAATTAGCCAATTTTCTCATTAAATGTTCCCATGTGTTAGTTGTACTTTCTTAAGACAGATATATCAATTTTGCCGGCAACCAAGGAGAAAATGAATCACCAGAAAAGCAATAGTTCTCTTTTTCTGCCTTGCAACTACAATTTGATTAGTTCTAGAATATTCCTTCATCTGTCTGCTCCAGTGCTTTGCTCCTCTGCAAAACATCCCATTAAAGCAAGGTGGGTTTTTTGGTGGGTTGGGCACAAGGAAAAGTCAGTCATAGGTACTCTCTGATGAAAGTCAGTAATTAGTGTGTCCTAATGAAAAAGTGGGAGAACTCAGTAATCACTGTCCTGATGAAAAAAATGAGCTGGATCAACGTCAAACACACTCAAAACAGCAACATCGGGGGGTCCTGCATAGCTTACAAAATGCATGCTCATTTTAGTGCTTATCCATTTTCAGTCAAACAGACTGTATTAAAAATCCACAGGAATTTGCATGAGGCTGATCTCTCCATCACTGCAGACAAAAGAACACACAGCAGAACACAATAGAACACAGTCTGATTCACAGCACCAGCTTTGTTGTTACGCTTTGATGTAGGAATGTGCTGTTTTCCGCCATTTCCCCTGCTTGGTACAAGAGATTCAATGCATTGTGCATCTTGCTCAAATCAGTGTGCTGATGCAGGGTGCAGCAAGCCGGAGGAAAAACAGAAGCAGGAATGAGACTCACTAAGCACTTTATTAGGAACACCTACATACAGCCAATCATGTGGCAGCAGTGCAATGCATAAATCCATGCAGATACAGGTCAGGAGATTTCAGTTAATGTTAACCTCAATCATCCGAATGGGGGGAGAAATGTGATCTCAGTGATTTTGTGGCCTGATTGTTGGTGCCAGACAGGCTGGATTGAGTATTTCAATAACTGCTGATCTCCCGGGATTTTGAAGCATAAAAGTCTCTAGAGTTTACTCAGTATGGTGCAAAACACTAAAAACATTCAGTGAGGGGCAGTTCTGCAGACGGAAACGCCTTGTTGAAGTTAGAGGTCAATGGAGAATGGCCAGACTGGTTTGAACTGACAGAAAGGCTATGGTAACTCAGATCACCACTCTGTATAATTCTGGTGAGCAGAAAAGCATCTCAGAATGCACAACACATTGACCCTTGACGCAGATTGGCTACAACAGCTGAAGACCGTTAGGTTCCATTTCTGTCAGCCAAGAGCAGAAAGCTGCAGTGGGGACATCCTCACCAAAACTGGACAGTTGAAGAACGTGCCTGGGCTGATGAATCTCGATTTCTGCTGGATTTTGACACATTCAGGTGGTAGGGTCAGAATTTGGCGTCAACAGCATGAATTCATGGGCCCAACCTACCTTGTGTCAACAGTGCAGGCCGTGGCAGTGGTGTAATGGTGTGGGGAATGTTTTCTTGGTACACTTCGGGCCTATTAATACCAATCAATCATAGCTTGAATGCCACAGCCTATTTGAGTATTGTTGTTGACCATGGCCACAATGTACCCATCTTCTATTGGCTTCCAGCATGATAATGCACCATGTCATTATCATATCAGCAAAAGTTGTCTCAAACTAGTTTCATGAACATGACAATAAGTTCAATGTTCTTTAGAACACCTTTGGGATGTGCTAGAACGGGAGATTCACAGCATGAATGTGCAGCTGACAAATCTGCAGAAATTGCATGATGCAATCATGTCAACATGGAACAGACTGTCAAAGGAATGTTTTCAACATCTTGTGAAATCCATGCCATGAAAAATTGAGGCTGTTTTGAGAGCAAAGGGCGGCCCTACCCAGTATTAGTAATACTTAATGTTCCTAATAAAGTGCTCAGTGAGTGTATTCTAATAGCTGTCAAATACATGTCCCATCACAAACTGATGTACTGTACAAAACACTGCATGGCAAACTAAGCGTACAGGGTTTTTAAAGGTTAGCTCTAAGAAAAGGAGAGGGAAGGCATATCTTGGGCATGTGAAGACATTGCTTTCCAATTAATATACTGATATGTATATTATTTGCTCTCACTGGCTGACTATCTGCAGGCATTTCTGCATTGTGCCTGTTGGACTGTTTATGGTTACAGACTTTAAAATATGAAGGACCTTTCATCAGGCATTTTGTCAACCATGCATTTATTTAAAAATGCTGGTCAGTTTCCTATCAAGCCAAAAGATACCATGGGATGATGCATTAAATACACATAACTGAAGAAACTAGAACAACAATAGCATGGGTACATTACAGCTATAATTGTGATGGGTATCAGTCTAAACAACAGTGCTAGAATAAAAATATAGCATAAGGACAACATGTCAATAATCTTAATCAACATTTGTATAATATGAAACCAAACAGATCCGACTATAATCTATTGGCAATCACCCACAACATAAAAAAAACACACACAATACCAAACTTATTACTGCATTCAGTTCTCCTAAACAGCTAAACTCAAAATTCAGTTAAGAACAGGGAATTTGAGAATTATAATAGTAGTAGTAGTAGTAGTAGTAGTAGTAGTAGTAAAACATTATATGCAGATGAATATCAAGAACATAAAATAAATGTATATAGATACAATTTTGCATCTACCTTTTTCAATCCCTATAACTCAGATCCATGAGGACCATGAGCTCTGTTCAAGTGTGGAAAGAGCGCTGTCATGTGGATATTCTGTGCTCTGTGCTTCTACTGTGGAGTAATGTGTATAGCCACTTGTTACCTCAGTGGGCCGTGTCTTCCTGGCTGTCATTCCCACAGAAAGGAAGACAAGTGTGGGTTAATCACACATTTCTATGAAGAACTGAAACAATAACCAAGGCTGGGTTCTACCATGGGTCTCTCAGCTTCCTGTTCGGATGTGTCTTTATTAGACACTGGCACTTAATTTCTCACTTTGGCCAATTAAGAATTAACCCTTGCGTATTTCTATGCAATATCAGTTTGGTCTGTGCCCCAGACAAGCAATTTAAGTTATTTGTGTCTCTTTTTATTGGTATATGTTATGACTGCATTTATATTAGGGTTAGTTGAGAAAGTTGGTTGGCAATTTTGTGACTTGCCAAATGGAAACAAGCACAGGGTGCTTTCAAAATGAAATTGTACAGGGAAAATACAGTGTAACAGGTCTAAATGTGCAGTCAGGCAAATATAAATAGTCTGTTGTATTAGCATTGTATCTTATATCATTGGAAACCCTGTTCATTTCCATTCACAATGATGTCCCGTTTGTAAGGATCATGCATTTGTGGGATGAGCAGCACAGCTGATTATGTGGGTGGGCTCCCAAGTGAAATGTGCCAAATTTCCCTGCCAATGTCAAGCAGTGTATTCTCCTGTTGGTATTCACTCTATTGTTATGACTTGTTTGGAGGATTTAACTCTCTATCAATAACAAGGAACAAACAAGACATATTGGTAATTTTGCACTTTATTCATTGAACAAACAGTCAGGAGCCACAGTAGCGGGTGAAAGAACCATACACAGTCACAACAGCCTGGCACCCCCTCCTCATGCTGGTCACCAGCTTGGTGCCATTCAAAACACATCCAATCCTCCAAAAAACTCATAACAATGGAGTGAATACCAACAGGAGAATACACTGCTTGACATTGGCAGGGACATTTGGCACATTTCACTTGGGAGCCCACCCACATAATCAGCTGTGCTGCTCATCCCACAAATGCATAATCCTTATAAAAAAAGGGAAATTAACAGGCTTGTAAGATACAATGCTAATAATAAAGTGACAACAGACATATGATCGACCAAACACAAATATCTTAACTTTTTTTGAGGAGTTACAGTTACAGTCTCCCTCCAATAGTAATGGAACAGCAAGGTCAATTCCTTTTTACTGTATCCAGATGGTTAGCTTGCTTGAGCCTTAACTGCTTAACTGGGTACAAGTTGCCCTACAAGGAATTACAAGTCTAGAGGTCTGCATTTTTCAGAGTATTGGGGACATACTCACCCAGTCTTATTAAATCCTCGCCCCTCGCATGCAAATGCATTGGTTGGACAATGTTGCCACCATGTGGTGACTCAGTATAACAGCTTGTGTCACATAATAAAGTACCTTATAAGGGTGCACTGTAATTCACCTTCAATTCGTCAGGGCAAACTGATTGCAGATACATTCTCTTCATTGTGTCACATTCAATTTTTGTGTTATGTATAGCATTTATTGCAGCTGAAAAAAGGGCTACATTCAACATGGATCCGTATTAAAGAGACATGGTGTCACGTTTCATGCTTTGTCACATCATGTTTCATGTTTACTTCTTACGATTTATTTCTTAGTCTTGCCATGTCACGTTATATAGTTTATTGTCTTAGTTTTGCAAACTTGTCATGTCACGATTTATGTTTGTTTCATGTTATGTTCAGTTCATTGATTAGCATATACTTTTTGTGTCTTTCTGCAAACCTTGCATTCATGCTTTTTCTCTGTCTCCCTTTCTGTCACTCACGCTTCCCTAATTGTTTAAATTTCCCTTGTCTTCTTACTAATCTACTAACATTAGATCAGGATTGGGTAATACTAACATTCTAACCATGTGTTCATGTTACCATACGTTTCTTGTGCATGTCATTTACTAATTTACTAACGCTAGGGCAGTATAGGTTCATTACATTACATTACATTACATTAAATGGCATTTAGCAGACGCTCTTATCCAGAGCGACGTACAATGAAGTGCTAACGATTACAATTATCTTGTTAACTTGTCAATCCTCCACACTTGATTTCCATTCTCATGCTGCTCTCAAGCTAATTGTCTGCACCCGTCTCCACCTGCATATAAGCTCAGTTTCATGTCAAGTCTTTGCAAAATTGTTGCCTCCTGTTTGTCAGTGTACGGTTTGTCAAGCCATTGCTTACCTGTTAAGATACAAGCCTGTTTATTGACCATCGTTATTGACCATTGCCTGCCTGTACCACAAACTTGCCTGCTGTCTTTGTGCTTCTGCCCCGCGGAGCAGACTTCGGTCTTGACTCTTGTGCCGTCATCGACCCCGAGCCTGCCTACCGTCCACCTGTACTTCTGCCCCACTGAAAGCTTTCCTAGTTACTGGACTTTTTGCATGGTGTACCTATTACGAGACTGCCTTCTCCCTCGGTACTGTACTTTGGTTTTGGCTGGATTTCACGTGTATGAACTTTGCTTGTTTTTTTGACTACGCTCACTGGACATTCCCCTTTATTACATCTCTTTTGTCTGAGTTGTGCATTTTGGGTCCAACCCCGCACGCACCTGTCTCACATGGATTGAAAGTATGCCACTTAGATATTCTGAGTAAGAAATGTAAAAGCACACTGCATTAAACATACAATATCAAACCTATGGTGTCATTGAAAGATATTATGTTGCCTTAAATTACAGATGAATAGTAGAAAAATATTGTTTACAGAAATAGTTCTACACCAGCTCTACACACAGTTGAGTCACAAAGAAATGACGGAAACAATTCTCATACAATACAAATGCTTGTACATTAAAGTGAATACCACATCACTTATAATCACTGATTATGCTATAACATTATGCTGTTTGAACTACAGTTACAAACACATACTCACACTCACACACAAGAAAGTTGAAGTCCTGACCAAAATACTAGTATACAGTGGGCTCTAGAATTATTGGCACCCTTAATAAAAATTGAGAAAACAGTCTGTATATAATAAACAACAAGGATAATGATTTATATTTACATTCAAATGTATGGGGAAACTATATACTTTTATTTAGATACATTTACTCCAATTTTTTATTTAGCAAAATCACAATCAATTATTGTAAATAAAAGTGAAGAGCTGTGAATTCAGAAGACACAGATAGTAATTGACCATCACAAGTGACGTAATGGGTACAAAAACATACATAAACAGAAATACAAAGCACTGTATGAAAAAAAACAAACATAAAATGGCACCTCCATACCAGCAAACTCTTTGGAAGGGTGGCATGAAGACAGTCCTTATAATAAACAAAACCAAACTTCTTCAGTTTGCCAAACCTCATTGGAATTATGACTGGAAGAGAGTGCTATTTGGTCATTAGAAGTATGATTAAACAAAGGTGTTGTGGTCAGATGAGACCAGAATTTAATGTTTTGTCCATACACACATTGACATGTTTGGCAGCAAAATGGAATGCAAGGAGAAGCATCTCATACCTACTGTCAAATATGGCGGTGGGTTATTGATATATTGGAGGTGTTTTGATGCCAGTGGTCAGGGGAACTATTTAAGATCAATGCCACAATTAATGGTGAGATGGTGAAGTAAAAACAACAATCATGTTCTGCAATAACCATGTCAGTCTCCAGAATTAAATCTGATGAAAAACATGTGGTCTGAACTGAAGAGAGAGGGTATCCCAAGGATATCAATGATCCCAAAAGGTTTTGCATGGAGGAATGGTCAAAAAATTCCTCCAAATGTGTTCTCTAACCTTTATTCTAAAATACTTGTGAAACCTGTTTTTCGTGAAACATTTTTTATTTAAAAAATTTAAGACTTGGTTAATTCTATTGAATCATTAATAAAGCACACTGCTTTACACATATTGGAAGAAAAAAAAATTGTGTCAGTAACTTATTATTTTATATTTTACATTTTTGGTGGATATAACTGAATAACATATTTTTTGTGTAAACGTGTCATACAATTCAACAGTGGAGACTATTATATGCTTTAAATGCAAACTTATATTGCCATTTTAGTTCTTCACAGTATTGTACTTGCAAAACTGTCTGCCCAATACTGAAGTAAAAAACGTTTTCAGTAGCAAATATGGAAAAATAAGGCAAGGCTATTTACCCAGGGTAACTTTTTAGTAACTGCAATTACTTTACAGCAATCTTTGAACTTGCTGAAATATCAATGCATAAATGTACAGGGGCTGTTGGAAGGCTCATCCTGTAAGTTACTGTTCTGGTGTGTGGATGGTTCCGACAGCCCTGCTGGGTGACTCATGTTTGGCTGTAGGGTGGAATTCACTCAGGCCTTATCAGGCCAGGTCTTATCGCTCACCAAGCCTCAATCGGCATTAACCCATGTCTGCTTACTTAGGTATCACGTGTTGTCCTCCAGCTCACTTCTGTGCAAGCTAAACTCAATGACTGTAAGCAACCTGACATCACACATTTCAAAGAAGAGCGTGTGCTTGTCTGCGTTCTCAGATTTATAGCAAAGGTTCAAGGAATGACTACAGCCAGTGAATGTGATTAGGCAAAAATTGTGGGAAAGGGGAAATGTAAGGTTAATGTACTGGCCCACCACCATATTTCACCAGGGGTATGAGGTGTTTCTTGTTTTATGCATCTGCTTCCATGCCAAACATGCTAATGCTGTATCTGACCAAAATTTTCCATTTTGGCCTCATGTGGTCATTTATATATTACGATTGAGCAAAGTCAATCATGGTCAGATGAGACAAAATGGAACATTTTGTTCAGATACAGAATCGGCATGTTTGGTGTTGAAACAACGATGCGTAAAATGAGAGGCACCCACTGGACTGTATAATAGCAGCAGCAGAGGCACCTCATACAAATATGGGTCAGTGATTTTTTGGGGGCTGTTTTAATCCCAGAGGTCTAGGAGCACTGGTTAAGATCAATGGGCCTCATGCAAGAACCACTCATACGAACAGATTTATTCTTAAATCACTTAAAACTCTTAAACAGTTAAGAGAACTTGGTGCCTTCACCAATTTCCTCTTAGTTTGTAGGAACAATTTACGAGTGGTCCTAACCTGTCATATGAGTCATGTAAACAAGAGCCTTGCAAGGTGTGCAGCCTGCCACACCAAACTCAGGCACTGCAGATTACAGATCAAATATGAATCAAGATTGTGCAACTGCATTGCTTATTTCCCATCTCAAATGTTTCCAGAAACGTATTTAGTGGATAGTTTAGGAGAAAAAGTGTGGCATATTATTATGTTTTGCTAAAACCAAGGTAACTGCAGTCTACCCAATCAATCAGTATCAGTTCTTGTTCTTGTTAATCAGACGGAAATCTTCATTTATGACAGTTGTCTGAAGTTGAGGCGCGTTGATTAAACTGTAATATAGTCCTTGCTATACAGTTCAATGGGTGCGTTTGAATCCGACCTGGCTTTTGTTGAATGAGCCCTTCGTTCCAAATTTATGATAAGAATATGAAAATGTTCTTGCATGAGGACCAATGTTACATGAATTCCACCAAGTATCAAGCCATTTTGGCTGACAATCTGGTTGCTCTGCCACAAGGCTGAGACTTGACTGAAGGTGAACTTTCCAGCAATGACCCAAAGCATACCTCTGTGACAACAAAATCAATGTCCTGTAATGGTCAACTCAGGCGCCGGACCTGAATCCATTTGAAAATCTATGGGCTGAATTGAAGAGGTGAGTTGATAAGTGCCAACTGAAGTATTTGAAGGATCTTACAAGGATCTGCTTAGAGAAATGGTTAGAAATTCCTCCAAATGGGTTCCTTAACCTTGTCAAGCATTACAGCTTCATGCTGTTATCTTTGCCACACTGCAAAAACAGTCTGTCCTGACTAGTGTTTTAGTCTTTTCTCGAAAGCAAAAAAATATTAGCTTGTTTTAAGTTACTGTTTGCTTGACAAGTGAAATTTCCTTACCCCATTGGTAAATCTTTAAAGGAGTAACATGGTGGTTGGTATTGAAGAAACACAAAAGTAAGTATTAAAGAAAGAAAGTATTAAATATATCCGTTCTTCAGTTTTGGAGAAGTAAGCATTTTAAATGTATCATCCAATTGTCAACAATTAAGAATGTTCTCCTCGTAGTGCGTCACCTGATGATAACCACTCCCCTTATCCCTCCCCTATAACATGTGACACACAGTTTGCACCGCTGTACTACAGGAAAGTGGGGGCACATCATAGCAAATTGACAGTTTGCATTACCACGCCCAGACAGTTTGGGTGAACTTTTAAAAAATATTAGAAAAAATTTAGAAAAATAAGTTTTAATTTAATTTAAAATACATTTCAATTACTTAATAAATAAAATTATGCACATTTGTTTTATTGTTTTAATTCACTGGCAAGTCACATGTTACTCCTTTAAATGACTCAAACTATCTCACCCTGTTGGTAATGATTTTGTATTATTTAGCAAAAAACTAATAGAAATAAGATCCATCCATCTATTATCTTAACCTGCTAATCCTGAACAAGGCTGCAGGGGGGCTGGAGCCCATCCCAGCATACATTGGGCAAAAGGCAGGAATACACCCTGGACAGGTCACCAGTCCATCGCACTGTGTGCAGGAAGGAGGAAACCCACGTGCACACAGGGAGAACATGCAAACTCCACACACAGAGGCCCCGGCTGATCGGGATTCGAACCCAGGACCTCTTGTGAGACGGCAGTGCTACCCACTGCACCATCCGTGCACCCTACTTTTTTACTTTCTGATTTTGCAGTGCACAGGTGGCTGCACCAAGTGCTAAACCAGGGATGCCAATAATTATGAAACCTTGCTTTTGGGGGAATGTATTTTTATGGTTGGTCCATTGAAACATTAATAAAGTACAGTATTTTTTTATTGTTGGTATTTTCAGTTTATCTCAATAATTATATTGGTTTTATAAAGCAGTAGTACCTTAAGAGACTTAAGAGAGTTTAGTCATAAGTCAAGCAGTGAGTATCCGTCGTAAATACCCATTAAACACATAATTATTTTAATATGCAATCTGGTATGGAGAGTTTACATGCCTTTAATAAAGAAACAGATTGGTGGCAAGTAATTTCTTGTAGTCTGAATCAGATCATTTTAAATAGAAATATGTGAACAAATATTTGTATAAAGATGAAAATACACCAATCTAGCCAGTGGCATCGTAGACTAATTTACCTGAACTCAAAATATCTAGTCATCACTGCCACAACCCAAAAGTTCCATGCCATTGCCTGGTGACAGTACAACAGGTTGCCGGCCATCTTAGAAAAAACACAGCACATGTAATGGTCACAAACCATGGCCCTACAGCTTAACTTTAATTTGTTTAAATTAATAATTCAGTTTTAAATGCAGTTATAAAAATAAACAGTTATCCCAGTTATTATCGTAGCCTACACATGCATTAACAAACGTTACTTAAAATTAGATTCGAGTCGGTTGCGAAACGCACGATGGAACATACAAAATAATGTGCCAAACATTACATTTATTTTTTCCTGTGACACTATCGACTCACACTTCAGAATTATTGTGTATAATTTCATATTAACGTCAGCGAACGCTATTAACAAGCATCTATTCAAGAAGGGGAGGGGAAAATAAATCTCCGAAATCATATTTGTCCAAGCCAGGCTTCCGTTTCTCTCCGACATATTGTCTGCGGACAGCAAATTCTGGAAGGCTGAGAGCGCCCAAGGATTACGATTTATTTATCGTAAGAAACAGAACTATCGGACACATCAGACAAAATGGGTGAGTTGCAAATGTTAGTCTTCAAGGGAGGGTTAATAATTGAATACGTTTTAAAATACTGGGTCAAAGAATATCCATGTCGTGATTGTCTGACTGCCTTTCGATTTTACGCTTGCTAATTTAGCCACCGTTGGGTAGCTAACTAAGCTCTTGGTTGAGAAGCAGACTGGCTAGCACATTGTTAGCTAATGTTGAATGAAGAGCCACTATATGCTTTATCTTGTTAAACTTACTAGCTAACTGTCTAGTTAGTGTCAAGCATCACTGGTCTGAATCTAACTAAACAACTAATGGTGGTCGACGACTTGACTCAGCCTCACTAAGCACACTGGTTTTGTGGTAACGTTAGCGTGCTTGCTAACATTTAGCTGTTAGGTAACGTGGATGGTCAACGTTGGCTAACTTCGCTAACTTAGCTAGCTATAATGGAGACGGATGGATCGCGACTGAACCGCCAGTCGGCCTTCAGATTGTAGCTCGCGCTAGGTAACGTAAACTCCTTACTGAAGGACACAGCCACCTAGCTAGATTGCTAAGAATCAAACGTTGTCATTTTCAAATAAAAATATTGCGTATAGCGGGTAGCTAGCTAACTTGCTAACGGGATACGTTCGTTACAGTTAACGTTAGTGCTGTCTAACGTTAATTTGTCAACTGTTTGACCTCAGTAAATTAACGTTAACTATCGTAATAGACATAATGGAACGCTAACAGTTAACTGTTAACCTTAAAATTCAAAAGTACAGCGACGTAATGTAAATAAAGAGAAAGTAACGTTACAGGTTAAGTAGGGATATTCAACCTGCGGCCCACCGAAAGTGGTAGGTTACTCTCGGCCCTATGAACACTGAGGGAATAGGCAGGTAATTTAAGGTTATTCGTTGGGATTAAACTTGTCCCGGTTTTCATCTGCAGTGTCGGCATAATTTACCTAGGAGCGATAGGGTATGCATATATATATATTTTTAAAAGCTATCATCTACTATTTTTACATAAACCCGAATTTTGTTTCCACATTGTTTTGTCATTTGCTAGTATATGGAAAGTGTTTGTTTTACGCACTATTAAAAAGCCCCCAGAAGAAAGAAACGGTAGAACCTTGGGGTAAGGGCTCAACAGATGACGGCTGTTTTGGTTTTGGATTGTAACATAGGCATATCTGCGACGAGATTTTCTGGGTGGGGTATTTCAGTGTACTTTGTCTCATTGCTGTTTTTTGCATTATGGCTACATGAAGATCTACAATAGGAAGATATTGCATCGGAGTGTGACATTGTTTGCAAAGCAGCACATCCAACATATGGTTTATATTTATATGTTTGCCAAACTTTTCTGTTTGCTTAGATATATATGTGGCACTTTACTGTCAAGTGTTATTTTTTTTATTTTATTTTTCCTTCAAGGGAAATAAACTGGTTGATTTGATGTTTATCAGCCATGCTGCTCCCTACAGGCACATTTGTGTTGTGATGGACGCTCCTACATTTAATATAATCACTATGTCAGCATCGCTTTGTCCCTACTCTCTCGATGGTGCCCTGTTTGGGTGGTGGCGAAGGGCATGTCTCAGCAGTGCTGAATTGGTCCAGGGCATACTGTTCTTTTCCCCAAATTTTCTTTCCTTTCAGTTCTCTCCTTGGGCTTTGCTTCGTAGGCAGACCACAAAAGACTTAAAGCCAGTCCGATATTTCAAATGTGTTAGGCCTGTACAGTATTTGTGTCTTTTGTCCCATGTATACCTGTCTTGGTTTGTTTGGGGGGGGAGGGAAGTGCAACTCATGACATCTTGGAGATGTGTGAGGGGTGAAAAAGCAAGGGGGCAACCATAGGCACTCCTCTAAAATAGCTCCGGTGTGACAGTCTGTGGGCGCCCTTCTATTTGTGAGAGCCATGTGATAGTGCACTATAACAGGAACACTGACTGATCGGAGTTGGGTCTTGACTAACATTGGTTGCGGTTAACTAAATAAGGCCTGCTGCAATAGCTGTTTTCCCCCCCTCCTCATGTAATACCAACACTGTTTTAAAGGGGCAGTTGATATGTACAGTATTGAGGCTTCCCGTTCTGTTGATATTCTGTTTTCCATTAAATTAGTTGCTTTTTTTTATTATCAGTAAAACGCTTAGACACAAGAGTTTTGGGAAGCAGGCTTACTTCCTGGGCTAAATAGTCCCTGCCCTGTGATGTCATTTGCTCCATGAATGACTCAGGATGTGCCATGCCAGTGGGATGACTATATATGCTGAGGGTGGACAGTTTGGGCATTCGTGTGAAATCTGTGATTAGCTGCTGAATAAAAGTGCTTGTTTAGGGCTACAGGGGGTTTACATTCAGAGTGGTAAATAAATGGCCATTTATTTATTCCTGTGAGCTGTTTTTCCCCCCCACCCCTATAATTCTTTATCAGGGATGTGCTGGAAAGCCTCCTAGATGCGTTTCACCCTTTGGCTTTTGCTTGGAGGCTTTTGAGCTGTCAGTATTCAAACATGCATTCGTTTTCCTTCAGAATACAGATCTGAAGGTAATGTAAATCCAGGTGTAGCAAGGGCATTTAGATTCTCGTCCTCTCCAAGTGGTTGATTTGCAAGCTCTATTAACACATTCTGGGCTGGAAGTCCTGTTGTCTGCACTCTGGGCAGTTTCTACAACTTGTCCTCAGTCCATAAATATGAGTTTCAGCAATGGTTATAAGAAAGACCACAGCTGCACACAGTCCTGTGGTAGAACTTTTCTTCTATATACTCATGTGGTGCTATTAAAATGTAAAGCTTTGCATGTAGGGAATGTTGGTTACACTCAATGTTGGTGCAAGGGCTTTTTAACTTCATGCATGTTGAATAGATTCTGCCTTTATTAACGTTTAGTATTGCATTGAATTGTAATGTAACCTAATGCATTTACTGTGAGACTCTGATCCCTTGCATGAATTATGCAGTTCTGAGTAGTTTTATGTATATGCTAGCAACTTTAGGTCAATGCGTAATAAGGAACTTTAATTCAGTACATGTATATCCACTGTGACAAACTGATGCATTTTAGCTGATGTGAAACCTATTTCTCATGCATTGTTTTTGACAGGCCTGCCTGAGAAGGCAGGGAATGTGAACTCTATATGCGAGAGGTCGGTTACAGCGCGTCAAATGAATGATGCTGTCGATAGCGTTTCCTCCCCGGCATTGTGTTTCTTTGGCCAGCTGACGTTCCCAGACCATTCAAACGCTTGACCCTTCTGCGTTGCTGAATTGACTTCAGTGCATTGCTCATTCGCATGTCCTCCAGGTCCTTTCAGGACACCGGGGGCGGATTGTTTTGTGGCCTGTTAGTGGAGTCCTGAAAGGCACAAAGGGGATGTGCCCACCTGCAGACGTCCACTTCTTTCACTGGTCAAGTCGACGGTTGATTGTTTTTTGATTGTGGAGCTGTGTTCAATGGTAGAGGTCCTGTGAATGCTCGGCTTTAATGGAGAAGCGCTTGATCTCTGCTGATAATATCTGGTAGCTGGAGTGGACATCAGTGCTGTGCCACAGCTTTGCTGGTTCTGATATGTTTTTCAATTTCTTTCCTTGTTACGGTATTTTATTTATGCACGCATTGTCTTTAATAGCAATGGCCCCAATAGTGATGTTAGATCCTAGTGTTAAGGGTACTGTCAGCTAATCACAGCATCTTAAGGTAGAACGAAAGCAGCTGGCAGGAAATCAGTGCTGACCGCAACACACAAGTCTGAACGGGACCACCAGACCTTCTGTTGGCACCGTATTTGTCACTGCAAAGCAGCCTGGGAACTGAGAATGACAGTGTGCCGCTGTGCGTTTGTGTCTCACGACCAGAGACCACTGCGAGTCCCGCAAAGGATAACTACCGAATGAACCGCTACAAGAACAAAGCCCTGAACCTGGAGGAGATGCGTCGCCGGAGGGAGGAGGAGGGCGTCCAGCTCAGGAAACAGAAACGAGAGGAGCAGGTACCCCTACGCACCCCTCCTACCCCTCTGCTCTTTCTCTCTTTCTGTGGGCTGCAGAATCCTCTTAAAGAAGAGAAATGTGTTTACTGAAGCGGTGGCGGTCATATAGCTTGCTTAAGGACATGACGGCAGTCAAACTTGCTGCCTTTCGTTACAGTCCCTGCCCTGTAATCACTGTGTTACATGGCTGCCACTCGGAACAATGTGTGTCTTGTGTGGGTTATGGTAAATAATGTTTTGGTGTGTGCATTGACCCCCCCCCCTTTTTTTGTGATTGACAGCTGTTCAAGAGGAGAAATGTAGAGATGCTAAATGAGGAGGCGGGAGTATTCGACAGCCCCCTCATGGATGCCTTCATCAGCTCCACCACGGCTGGGGTGAGTTTCTCCCCCACTACCATCGAGTCTGTCCTTCCCGTAGCCGCAATACTGGCCTCCTTGAAACAGAGTGCAGATGTTTCAGCTTGGTGCAGTGGCCCTCGTATCCAGTCTGGACTGTTGAATTGTTCCCTGTCTTCCCATAATGCATAGAAGGCAAGGACTCATTGCCTTTGTGTAGCATTTGTGTAGATCTGAGATCATTTGGATTTTGTTCCAGGAGGGCGTCATCAGCAGAGACATGGTGGAGATGCTCTTCTCTGAAGATCCGGAAATGCAGCTTGCCACCACACAGAAATTCAGAAAGCTTCTGTCGAAGGGTACAACCTCGCGTGTGTCAAAGGGACTGTTTGGGACAGTGTTCTCAGTCGATATTAATTGTATATTACGTCCTAATGACTCCGTCTCCATTTCATCGTCTCCAGAGCCAAATCCGCCCATCGATGAGGTTATCAACACCCCTGGGGTCGTAGAGAGGTTCGTCGAGTTCCTGAAGAAAAGTATCAACTGCACTCTGCAGGTGGGTACGGTTGTGACCAGCCAACTGTGACCAGAGTGAGAGAAGCATTAACACTGACCCCCATATCAATCCCCACCCCATCTAGAGTGAGAGAAACATTAACACTGACCCCCATATCAATCCCCACCTCATCCAGAGTGAGAGAAGCATTAACACTGACCCCCATGTCAATCCCCACCCCATCCAGAGTGAGAGGAGCATTAACACTGACCCCCATGTCTTTCTCCACCCCAGCCAGAGTGAGAGGAGCATTAACACTGATCCCCATATCAATCCCCACCCCAGCCAGAGTGAGAGGAGCATTAACACTGTCCCCGATGTCAATCCCCACCCCATCCAGACTAAGCGGAGCATTAACACTGACCCCCATGTCTTTCTCCACCTCAGTTTGAGGCTGCCTGGGCGTTAACCAACATCGCCTCTGGGACATCCCAGCAGACCAAGATTGTAATTGAAGCTGGGGCGGTCCCCATCTTCATCGAGCTTCTCAACTCTGATTTTGAGGATGTGCAGGAACAGGTAACTGACCTGTTCAGATCAGAACACAGCATGTTCAGCCTAAAATCCGTTAGATGTTCTTGCTTCATTGAGCTCCATGGTCTCCATTCCAGAGGTAATGCAGTAGTTTCCATAGCTCTCCTTTGGTTTGCACCTTGAACACTGGGTTAATGGTACAAAGCTGGGTTTTATGGCACTTGCATTCATCAGTGAGTTTTGGTTGAGAATATTCATTTCAATATTTTTTGTTTCCCATCTCTAGGCTGTGTGGGCTCTAGGGAACATCGCAGGTGACAGTGCAGTGTGCAGAGACTATGTACTAAACTGTAACATCCTGCCACCACTGTTAATGTAAGTACTGACCTCCAGCCAAACTGCTGCAGTTAGTGTTTCTTCAGGCTTTTCAAATCCATTTCATGGTCCTCTCTACCTTGGTGGAAATGGTTTCCATTACTGTTTGCCTGCTGAATTATGTTGCTTGTCTTCTGTTTATATTTTAAATGAGTAAAATAATGGCATGTACTGTGTAAGTATCCTACAAGTATGTATAATTAAGGCATACAATTTGAACCTATATGTATGCACAGATGTAAGTTACTGTGGATAAGAGCCAAAATGTAAACGGAAGTCTTAGTTTCCATACTATTTCATTTCCAGGTTGTTGACCAAGTCCACCAGACTGACGATGACCAGGAATGCTGTTTGGGCACTATCAAACCTGTGCCGGGGAAAAAGTCCACCACCAGAGTTTGAAAAGGTGTCCAATTATCACACCCTAGACATTTTCTGTTCAATCTAATTTCATCTTTGACTAATTGATGTAAACGCATGTTCATTTTGAAAAAGATGCTTACATAAATTAATGAGGATCTGAAACTAGAGCGATGCATTACATTGAAGTTGGCTACGTAAAGGCAGACAAATGCGGACAGTACAACCCCGTATTGTGCCTATACAGGCAGTTGTATGGAACAGACACGAGTGCCTTATCACCTTTCTGTTGTGCCCTTTAGTGTAATTCAGTTTTCCTACACCTCCACTCACAACATTTGAAGTGATGGAAGTACCATACAAATCTCCTTCCTGTTGCTGTAAGCTGAGAAATTGAAACCATATGACATGTAGTTGTTGTTGTTTTCGTCATTCATGTAAGGCTAGATTAATAAAGATGTTACCGAACCAAAGACATTTGGTGTTTTCCTATATATCACTGAAGCTATCACACAGCGAGCGTTAGTGGTGTCATCAGACTTTGACCTCTGTAACATTTCGGAGCTGTTCAACATCCCTGGAATGCATCTGTTCCTCAGATGGTGGGGGATGGAATACTCCCACGCTGCTCAGATATGCAACTGACAGTGCGGCAGGAATCCTTATTTTCAGATTCAGTTTAAGCACGAATCCCTCTGTACGGAAAGCTGTTTGGTTTCGCCATTGTAAATTTTTCAGGGACAAAAAAAACATAAATAAATTATAGTGTATAGTTTGTGCGTAATAAAATTTATTTTAAAAAAATAGCCGGGACCTAAAGGCTTCCGATTCACACGCACGCCCTCCAGCCCACACTGTACCTGACGGGTCTTGTCGTTCCCCAGGTTTCGCCGTGCCTGCCTGTCCTGTCCAGGTTGCTGTTCAGCAGCGATCCGGATCTGCTGGCAGACGCGTGCTGGGCCCTGTCCTACCTCTCAGACGGGCCCAACGAGAAGATCCAGGCCGTCATCGACTCGGGGGTCTGCAGGAGGCTGGTGGAGCTGTTGATGTGAGTGAGCAGCCAGTGTAGTAGAGCAGGCCGGAGTTTCCTTGCCGAAGTGAGCTTGAGGCTATGCTCAGGTAGTGACATGGCAGTAGAGAGGCTAGTGCTTGAAGAAACCACAGCACTGGGGGAAGGGGGGTAGCAGAAAAAAGCTTGTAGTGTGTTAGAGGTTGCATTCTTTTCTGGAATATTCCAGAAAAGGGGCTTTCATTTTCTAAACGCCTGTTAACATCATTTCTTTGGAGCTTCACTGTCATTAGAACTGGAGTTGTCTGAGGAACTGTGTTTAAATCTAGGCTATTTGTAGCACTGAGGGGAAAGGTCAGCTCAGTGATTAGTGAACCTTATCTATTCATGAATACATTTTTGCTTCTATTGTAATGTAGCTCATGCTGGTGCCTCTCTCATTCCCACAGGCACACAGACTACAAGGTGGCCTCACCAGCTCTGAGGGCTGTGGGGAATATTGTCACCGGTGATGACATTCAGACGCAGGTAGGTGCTCCTGGGAACCAGCCGTCTGTTCAGCAGCTGTGTGGCTTAGTGCTTTCAGAGGGGGTGGCTAATCTAACTCCAGGGAAGCGGCTCAAAGCCTCTGTGGCTAGATTTAATTTCTGTGGCTTGGGAGCGGGCCAAGACTGCAGCTTCATTTGACCGAATGTTGGTTTCAAGCAAATGGTCCCTTAATCCTCAATGTGGTTAGAGTAAAAGATGAGTTACTCTGTTTACCCACAAGTCTATCAAATGATCTGGTGCCCCATAGCAAAACGTCTTTGGTAGGACATTGTGACTCCACCAAGTTATTGTAAGTAGTCAAATACCCAGTTGTCTCTGACAAATCATAAAAAATAAAGTTAAAAATAAACGGCTGCCCTTTTCAGCTTGGTTTCTTGCTAACATGCCGTGTGGCGACCCCTGGACTCATCCTCTGGTTGTGTTGTGTCTCAGGTGGTGCTGAACTGCTCTGCCCTGCCCTGTCTCCTGCACCTCCTGAGCAGCGCCAAGGAGTCCATCCGCAAGGAGGCCTGCTGGACCATCTCTAACATCACAGCGGGTAACCGAGCGCAGATCCAGGTATGCCGAGGCAACCAGCTTCTGTATGAATACCGTTCCTCATTTTACTCTGCAGCTTGCATGCCACCAAATATTTTTAGTTGCACTGGAATAATCTTCTAGCCAAATGATCAGGTTTTGCTAGACTGTGTCAGATGTGGGAGGCTTGTTAAGGGGGAGAAAGATGGAAGTTGTCCAGGGTCCATGGTGGCCCAGTGGGTTTATCAGAGTGGTGCTTGGCTGAAAGCTTCTGTGGCCACCATTCTAAACCCTATCTCTCCGGTTCTCTCTCCCCTACTTCCCCCAGACGGTAATAGATGCGAACATCTTCCCCGTCCTGATTGAGATTCTTCAGAAGGCAGAGTTCCGCACAAGGAAAGAGGCGGCGTGGGCAATCACGAACGCCACGTCGGGCGGGACCCCCGAGCAGATCAGGTGAGCCACAATTGTCCAAGGCCACAATCATATCCTGAAGTTCTGGCTTTTATCAGGAATGAGTTGAGAAGTTGTTCAATGATTAGAGTGCAAAGAGCATGGCTTAGTTGGTCTTGGGCTTGGTGGTTGGGGTTGGGTCTTATGGTTGGTGTCTGACACGACACTTAACGTTTGAATTGCTGTGGCATCACTCCTCAAAAGCTGTCAGGAAGAATATAGTTATGTTATACTCCAGGACTCACAAATTTCACAATTTCCTCTAGCCTAATGTAACTGGTTTCTTGACTTTTTCTGCAAATGTGACTGAATTTGATAAACAAGCATTTTGTAAGTTGAGGTATGGTCATTGATACTAAAGCAGCTGTATAAAACTAAAAGTAGGTAACCAAAGCGCACCATTGTGAAGACCGCTTAGAAATTGGCTGCCTACCAGGCCAGAAAAACCATGACGTACTCGGTAGAGGCCATTTTGGCCCTGTTTGCTCGATGTCCACCAGCCTGTCCTCCCCCAATCCCTACAATTACTGTAATTTGGAGCAAAAAGTGACAGCAAAAGCATTGCTATCTCCACGTGTGACAAAGGGAGCTCATTATCATCAGGCCACTGATCCAGCCCATCGGCTGCATTTCCCTCTGCATGCAGTTGAGGACATTATAGGCTTCTCTGTTTACTTTAATTGCATGCAATCAGAATGGAGCCAGCCGCACAACAGCCCATCTTCTCCCTTTATTTCCCACAATGCCTCTGCAAATCAATCACTGCTCTCACTCTCCCTGTCATTCAAGTCAAGCACTGGGATTTTGATGAGGTTTCAGTGCTTTTTTAAATTCACTTTGATGCAGTTATATTCGCTTGTTCTCTTGAGTTCTGTAGCATAGTAGTCTGCTGTTGATACTGATGCTCTCACTTCATTAGCACATCAGACATTACATTCACAAGTCTGGGTAATTTATACTACTTTTATCCCTCATGGGTGTATTTCTTGGCTGCCTACATACCAGATTCATTAATTGGTTACGCTCATGAACAGACTTTCCACCGTGATGCATTTAGAACAGACTAAAAAGTTTAAACGAGTAACTAACTTGGAACGTGTGAGCTGTGAGATTAATTTGGATTGTAATTAGATCCTTTGTTCTACCGTACAACAAAAATAGATTTGAAAAAACGGCAGTTGTAACCATCTCAAAGTAAAACCATCCTGTGGGAGTTTACATTGTTCGGATAAGAAAAGTATATGACCTTCATCAGGTATATTGTCTATGTAGTTATGTACTGCCATTATAAATGGTATTTATGCCTGTAGAATTATTATTATTTTTGCTCTTGGAGCAGTTAGACCATGGCGTGGGTTCAGGCTGGTACTGGTGAGAATAATTTGTGATTGAAAGCTGGCAGTTTAATTCTCTTCTGTTTTTATTAACATAGCATGTTCTACAAAGAGTGTTCCACAGACTCATTACAGAAAAAATGCAACAAAAAAGAGAAATAGCAAAGTTTATTTATAAAAAAAAAAAAAAAAAAACAAACAGTGGTGAGTGGCAAAACTCTGCAGTGGAGTGAAATTTTGGGGGGAACACAGCTGTAGAGGGGTAGCCCCTCCTCCACTGGCCCACCCAGTGTGAGGAAATAGATTCCCTGTTGCCTTCCTATTAGCATTTAAGCTATCGGATAATAATGATAGTGCTTGGACAGATTATAGCCTGAGGTATTAAACTAGCTGGTGTAGAGAGTCCTGACAAATCATGTATTTTAATGTGCCAGACAGATAAGCAAAGCCATAGAACTAAGCTTACAGGTTGTTTTGGGAAAGGGGCAGAATCCCCACGGATGCAGGCAATCCAATGTTACTTTTTAATATCCACAAAATCCTGCTTTATTTACCTCTTTATGTGCATAACTGACCTACTTTAAACCTTTGTCTTCCACCCCTTGCCTTTCCCCCCACGTCTCCGCAGGTACCTGGTGAACCTGGGCTGCATCAAACCACTGTGTGACCTGTTGACTGTCATGGACTCCAAGATTGTGCAGGTGGCTCTCAATGGCTTGGAGAACATCCTCAGACTGGGCGAGCAGGAAGCCAAGAAGGACGCCAAGCAAAACGGCAGCGGCATCAATCCCTACTGCAGTCTGATCGAGGAGGCATACGGTACGCCCACATACACCGCCCCCCACTGTGTCCGTGCTGGGCAGGCCTTCTGTATGTGAGCGGGCCCCCTCAACCGCTGTCACGGGGGAATGCAATGCTCATGTCATTACGCAAAGCATTTTTTGTGGCATCTATGAGGAGGCTACTATATTCAAATGTGCTATTACTATTGTTTACATTACATTAATGGCATTTTGCAGACCAGTCGATTAGACTAAGCAGGAGACAATCCTCCCCTGGAGCTATGCAGGGTTAAGGGCCTTGCTCAAGGGCCTAACGGCTGTGCGGATCTTATTGTGGCTACACCGGGGATCGAACCACCGACCTTGCAGGTCCCAGTCATGTACCTTAACCACTACAGGCCGCACAAATTAATATTGCGAATTGCTTAACCCGTTTTCACGTTGCGTAAGAAACGTGAGCCTTAACTTTATTTTTGTGATGACGGTGCAAAGACACATCCAGGTACACGGAGTCAGAATTTCAACTCGTCTTTGTTTTATTCCCTCCGATAGGACTGGACAAGATCGAATTCCTGCAGAGTCACGAGAACCAGGAGATCTACCAGAAGGCCTTCGACCTGATCGAGCACTACTTCGGCGTGGAGGAGGAGGACGCCAGCCTGGCCCCGCAGGTGGATGAGAACCAGCAGCAGTACCTCTTCCCTCAGCAGGAGGCGCCCATGGAAGGCTTCCAGCTATAACCGCTCCGCCCCGTTTGGGCCCCCTCCCCCCCCCACCCCGCGCAGTCGCACCATCCCAAACCCAACGGCACGCTGCTGGGCCTAGCGGAGAGCCGCTGCCATTCCGATCTGAGCGCCCAGCACCAAGGCCCGAGCCTGCCGAGCCCACGAGCAGCTCCACACCACCTCTGCTTCTGTTGCCCATGGTATATTCCTATTCGGTTTTTTTTTTCCCCAGCGCTTGCTTTTGTACTATCTCTAGGGTCAGATTTCGCTGGACACGATTTCAGAGTAGCACTAGGCAGCCCGGTTTGGAATTCTTTGGGAGCGCAGTGCATGCTTTTTTTTTTTTTTTTTTTGGAGGACTTTAGGATCCTAATACTGTAGGATCAGAATCAAACCTGTCTGACATGAGGAGGGATCTCCCTTTTGGGGGGAAACGTAGGCCCCCCCCCCCCCCCCCCGTTCTGTCTGTAGGTAATTTCAGTAAGCCACATATCTATATACCGCTAATGGAAAATGGAGCTGAGCTGCAATGCGTCCCTAAATCCAAAATGTACAATTCATTCTCGGACCTTGTGTTTTTCCAGCATAAGATATAGTACGTGTCACTGAGTGAGTTTGGCACTGGATATCGAAGTTTCTTTTGCTACTGATGCTGAAAGTATTTGTTTTCTTTTTGTTTTTGTTCTCACCATTTTTGAATTGGCAAAATAATTACCTTAATTTGGTTTAATTTAAATATATATTTTAAAAGTTTGGGGATAATATGGGCTTTTTTTGGGGGCCGGGGGGGCAGGAGTCTGAGAATGAATTAGAGATAGGGACTGGGGAAGGCGGTGCGAATGGGTGGTTGGAACATGGGTTGGGGATATCTACTGGAGATATCTTGGAAGAGGTTTGTGAGTTTCAAAATGTATAGGTTAGTAGCTGATCAAAGGTGATATAACTAGTGATATATTTGTTGTGTGCCGTGTTATTAATAACGATAAATTTAAAATATCAAATAAATTAATGAATAGATGCAAGATTTAAAAGTACACATCCGAGGGGGCTGGGCAGCTGTCTGCGGCAGCAGATTATGTACATTTGTCAAACGGAGCTTATTTTTTATATATGCATATAGGTATAAAGATATTTACATTGAGAGTCTTAATTTGGCTTTCACATTTCTTTCTTTTTTTCTTTTTCTTTTTTTGAATTGAAATCCAATGTAAATAGAGATGCTGTTAGCATGTAGCCCAGGCCTTGCATACCCCCAGTTTGTGTACTTTAGGGTTTCGCATGGTGTTAATATTATATTACCAACTGTCATTTTGCCTCCCTTGCCAAACACTTGGAGATAAATGGGATCTGGTGTTCTACCGCTCCCGTCAGCTGAACATTCAACAACATTGAAAAACTATATATAAAACATACTGATGTTTGGGGAAAAATAATTACAAGGAATGTTACGATTAAACAGAAATTGCACACGTCTGACCCATAGACTGGCTGAGTAGAACCAACCGCTTTTGTCTAAAGATGGTTCTGGACAATGAGCAATTTCAGTGCAGTAAAAAAGACGTATGAAGCCTTGTTCTTGGTTCCAAGGTGGTCAAGCAGTTATACTGCCCAGTTGCATTGTCCCTCTGCATTGCGGTGACATAACTGGAATGTGTGTACGCCTGTGTGTGAGCTTCAAAAAGTACAAACCAGTGCACTGGTGAGGACATTGTCCTTTAGGAGATGCTGTTTCTGGTCCGGTCTCATTGAGGTTTCAAATCTTTTGGCACTTATCTTGGGAGGCGCTCCTCCATTTGCTGGCCAAAGTCTTGGACACAGTTGGAGCAACCAAATGGCCTTCCACCAGTGTAATGGAATGGGTTAAATCCTTGTGTCCGCTAGGTTCCTGTTTATTGCTAGTGATGGAAATGAGTGGCCTCTCTTCATTTGAAGTCTTGATGGGCAATGATATATGACTGATGTATTGTTGTTTGACGCCATTTTAATTGCACACGTAGTTGTTGCTTTGATTTCCAGAAGAAAGGCGGAGAACAGTTCAAGTGGAATATTGGCCAACCTTTAACTTGGGTTCTCTTAAGCTGTCCTGGCTTAGTCCAGATGCATGTGCTTTTATTTCAGTCGGCATTAAAAGCTTCCTTGCCGATTGTTAGTTTAATATTAATGGTTAATATGTGCAATTCATTTCCACAATGGACAAAAATTGTTTGCAACAATCCCAGTAATATATTACGAACCATTAACTTTGGTATCAATTGTGGGAAAACCTCTCCAGATGTATACATTTAAAAATGTTGTTTCAGATCTACACAAAGCCAGCTAAATGGCAAGATCTCTTCAGTCTAGTTACTAGGTGGTATTTGGATGGGAAAGTTATAAAGGCATTTGGTGGGTCAGATGCATGGTCTGTGGAGACATCTGTGTCTTCCAATATTCACCTGAAAGGCTCTTGCTGTACATAGTTTATTACTATATATTTTTATATTTGTTCTTCCCCCCGCCCCCCAATCCATCTAGCTGATGATTCTCAAGCTTTGGCAAGGGAAAGAAGTCTTGCATTAAAGGCAAATGTAACCAGAAATTTAAAAATATATATAAATGTTTGCACACTACTTTCACACATGCATACAAGACCAGCCAACACTGTACACTTATACTCACCATAGCTACACAACACAACAGAGGAAAATGGCTTCCATAATCTAGCCTTGAAGGAAAAATCTTTGCATGGCTTTTTTGTGCAAGCTACAACCGAATTCTTTTTGACGTTCATGTGTAAATGCACTCTGGATTTTTGTTTCCCCCCCCCCCCCCCCCTCCTTTTCTTGACTTTCTGTTTCTTCCTTTAAAAAAGTGAAAAAAAAAAAGAAGAAAAAAAAAAAAGCACCCTCACTCCTCACCTTGTGAGCACATTACGTTGGGCAGGTGGGTCATCGGCACTTGTGGATTAGGAGTATAAAAAGTAATGCTGGCTTAAAAAAGAAAAAAAAAGAAAAACCTCTTTAAAACTGTGACTCTGTTTTTTTGTGGTAAAAGTATAGCCACCGTATTCCCAAATTATGGAAGCGTTTTTCTCTACCTCTGCGTCATACAGACTGGATTGATGCTTTATCGTGTTGGGGTGCGGGGTTGGCCACTTAAACACTAAGTGGTCAACACTGACGGACAGATTCTCTGCGAGAGACCGGTTTGTCCTGCGTATGCCCACCTTTATTCACCACAGATTGTGGTTCTTGGTTGATCAGTTCTTGACAACGGAACCAGCCAGTTTGTTCACATACCCTTGACAGTTGGTGGACATTGGGTTTATTTTATTTTTTTGGTTCTCCCCCAATACGTTCTGACAATTTCCGTCATTATTTTCAATGTGACAAGCTGTGGTTCTTTGACCCAATTCCTTCCTTAATTAACTTTAAACCTGAACAATCTAGCCCTGATTTGTCATAAGACCATTGGCCAAAAAATCCCTGAATCCTCTGTTATGAACCAAGTCAAAAAGCCAGTTCTTGGGTGTTTTATGTCAGTTATTGGTTACATGGCTTACAATTAGCTCCCAGAGAAATGGGTTACTTGGTTACCTTGAACATGTAACATTTTGAATACAGTGACTTGCACCAAATAATAGTTGCAAAAAAGCAGCAAAAGGCAAAAAAATGTAAAAGTGCCATTGACTAGAAGTTGCAGAGCACATTCATTATTCTTTTTTTTTTTTCCTGAAAGTTGGTCAGGTTACTGTCACTGTATTTTCACCCAATGGAACCATTACCTCTGTCTAGCTTTCTTGAATCTGTATTCTAAGCACAATCTCTAAAATTGATTTTGTTGATTGTTACTCTGTTCACCTATAAAACATATTGTTTGAGACATTTAACCTTTCCGCATACTTCGTTTTTGAAGTCAACAGCCTTTACGTTTGTTAAATAATTCATTTCATTTCTTTCGACTCTCAGTCCCTCTGCTCGAAAGAACCCCCCAATCCTTTGTTCAGTACCCTCAATTGTTATTGAAATCTGCTCTGTTAACTATGCAAAATGGGAGTGAGGCGTTCTGACCAAGGGCACTTACTTGGCTACACGTTATTACAAATTGTGTAGAAGTATTCTTTTTCACGGCCCCCCCCCCTTCTACCTGATTTGTTGCATACCATTTTACAAATTTCAGATTGATAGCTAAAGTGTTAAGTTTTGGGAGAGGTGGGGAAGAGGTTTCCACCACAGCCTCTTCAACTTCTTGCTGGCATACATTATTGTGGTGAAAGTAGGGAAAATGTTAAGTTTAAAGAGCTTGTAGAAGTGCGTGACTTGGAGTGGATAAATTATTGCCTTGTTGAGTTCAGCAGGCAATGAGTTTATGGTTTACGGATGATGGGACGGCTCACGCCTGCTTTAGAAGTGCTCCCTAACCTCACCTACGCTTCACCTCATTGGCTCGCTGCCAAAACCTCGCTCAACCGACGCCTGTTGTACACGCTCCAGGTTCTTTTCTCGCTACTTGGTTTTTGTCCTGTTATTTTAAAGACCAGTGAGGTATAAAAAAAAAATAAAAAAAGAGGAACAAACAAATGAAAAAATAAACAAAACAAACAATGCACTCCTATTCACTAAAGTGCCAATCCGACCAATAAAGACTGAAGGTTGATGTATATCGTCTGTCTTTACGACTTTTGTTTTTTACTTGAATATGCACAAATAGTGTGCAACTTGTTGCTGCTTTTTTCCTTACCTATAAAATTGCATTACCCACTACAATTTCTGTAAAGAAATGTGGCATACTTTGCAGTTGGTGCACTAAATTCTTTTATTGGATCAGAATAGAGGAATTAATCATTTGAGGTGTATATTGTTCATTTTTCTAATTTATTCTGTGGTACTTTATTCAGAATTCATCTGACCGTGCTTTTGTAATTGCTTTTTTCTTTTGTCTTTGTCTGCTTGCAAACCCAAGTTGCAAATATGTTCCAGGAGTTCAGTGTCTCTTGTCAGTTCCCAGTGTTAGTCATGATGTGTGTACTTTTTACACTGTTGCATACTTTCATAACTGGGTTTTACAAGGTGGTATATTCTTTTGAATATTATCGGCCACATTTTGACCAGTGTTAGTGCTAGTCAGTTTTCAGGGATGTAGTGTCAAGCAGTGTCAATACAAACCATTTGGATGTTGCAATCTTCCAGCTAAGTGCATTTCTTTTTTTAAATTGCAAATTACAACATTTAGTCACCAGCTTTGAAGTTGTACTTACTTCCATGTCAAAAGTCAGTTTTGTTCTGCATAAAACAATATTTAAAATTGAAGCATTTCTAAAGTTTCAAGACATGATTTACAAATTGAGTGACATTGAGTGGGGTTGTTTTTCTGAATGAAAAAAAATGATAACATCGATTTGGAGTAGCAATAAATGAGGGTTTCAGACTAAATATCGCCAACTCTCCTCTCAAACACTCCTTCAGGTATATTGTTCAGGCTGTTGGCCGTATTGTTGGTATACATAATTGAAACCACTGCTTGACTACATAAAATCCTGGCTTCAGAGATAATGAGCTCGTTTACAAAACAGAGTATCATATCAAGTAGAGCTCTGGTAATAGGTTATTTCATATGAATGAATACAGCAATTGTCCTGATGTAATTGCATTTGCTTCTAAGAAGTGTTGAAAATATTCAAATGTATTTTGCTTTCTATAGACAAAAAAAAAAAAGGAGACGCCAGTTATTTCATTCTTGTCTTCCGTCCCAGATATTGTACACTTTGTAATTATCCATAGCAGACCTATCCATTATTGTCCCATTACAAAATATCTTCCCTGAGTCTTTGTTTTCAAACTTCTAAGAGTGCTGACCTACAACTGTTTACATTACAAAATGTGTATCGTATTGGTAGAAAACAAATTTTCATATATTGAAAGTGGGCAGCCAAGATATTGTTTGTCCTAAAATTTTTCTTCCTTTTAAATGTTTTTATTTGGAGTCCTTTTGATAGCTTGCTATTGCCCATGTTACTTGACATGCGACGGACTTGACTTTACCGACCGTATGAATGCGTGACGGCACACTGATATACATGTAAACTGATCATGACACACAAACATGTACACACAAAAAAACAAATGCATTCAAATGTCCAAGTTTTTTTTTCTCTTATGGTTACAAGTAATGTACAGAAAATGAAAAAATAAAATTAAATAAAATCCTCTTGCAATTCGCCAGTGTCCTGAGTCTGTGTTTTGTTGCTGCTGTATGGTAAATATGGATGTGGATTCATATAGAAATATTTTAATATTCTCATGGTAATCTGCAACTTGCAGGCAAATAATTGGGATGAGTTTGCTCCTGCAGTGAGACTGCAGATGGAGCCGGAGGAAGTGAAATGGCACTGATGAGGATGGAGTGAGAAAGGAGGCTGCGTAGTTTGGGGCTGATTGGAAAGTAGAAAGCTGAAAGCAGCCATCGGGAAATGGAGGGAGTTGAAAGGGTGGGGTGGCATATCTATGAATGGAGAGGGAACGATTCTGGTTTTGATGCATTATTTTAGATGGGATGGGGGTTCAGGGCAGTAGGCAGTTTGGGGTCTGGTGCCAAGATGGGTTTGTTCTGTATGAATAAATTAAAAAGAAAATGGGTGTGTGATCTTAGAATGGAGAAATGTAGCTTGGTATGGGTGGTTGCACATGATTCTGTCCATTTTAAACTGATATCTGAAAGTCAAGAAAAATAAGCATGGTGAGCATTTCCTGGTCAGCAGCTGTTGATGCAGCTGTGAACCCACAATATGGCTGGGATCCCCTCTCTGTCCTGCGTCTGCTTCTTATGTTACAATCACAATTACAGCCATTGAACTGCAAATTGTTCTTAATCTGACACCTTTACTGAGAAATGGCTTGCCCTCTTCATCCACATTGTCAGTTATGGTTATACATACCATGAAGAGTGTAACCTACATTCACGTCACAGGATTTTTTTAGGAAGTCAGGCAGGACCTGAAACTACATTGATTTCCTATTATTGCATATGTGTCACAGTTCATGGTTTCAGATCTTTAGACAAAATGTAATCTACAAAGGGAATACTTTTTCACATCACTGAACCTTAAAGACAAGCTGAGACTGAAGTTAGAGCAGCATTTGCTTCCGCACTATGATGTATACACAAGTGAAACGGAGTCCAGCTGCAGACTCACAGACACAGGTCCCTGGCGTGATAGGTGACCCTGGCTGGATGTGTCATTTCCTAATAAGGATTTCCATCATGCCATGGGTGCTTCCATCCAATCAGGGGCACCTATCATTCCAGGGACCTGTGTTTGCAAGTCTGCAGCTGGATGCTATTGGGATCTTTCTTTTTTAAGGGCGGGGAGTCGATTTGAAAGTCAAATGGAGGTGGCACACAACTTTGGTGTGAAAATACACAAGTATTTAAAAAAAAAAAATGTTCATATATTTTAAGACGTTTGTATGCTTATGCTGGATTGAGACCAAATTTTTTTTGGGATTTTTGCTGGTCTTTAATTTATCAAAAGATTGGTTTTAAACAGCGGCACGGATGGTGCAGTGGGTAGCACTGCCGCCTCACAGCAAGGAGGTCCTGGGTTCGAATCCCCGTCGGCCGGGGCCTCTCTGTGCGGAGTTTGCATGTTCTCCCCGTGTCTGCGTGGGTTTCCTCCGGGTACTCCGGTTTCCTCCCACAGTCCAAAGACATGCATGTTAGGCCGATTGGAGAGTCTAAATTGCCCGTAGGCATGAGTGTGTGAGTGAATGGTGCGTGTGCCCTGCGATGGACTGGCGACCTGTCCAGGGTGTATTCCTGCCTTTCGCCCAATGTATGCTGGGATAGGCTCCAGCCCCCCTGCGACCCTGATCAGGATAAGCGGGTTCAGATAATGGATGGATGGATGGATGGTTTTAAACAAAAAAGACTAGTATGCATTGCAACGCCACAAGAAACTGGAATTTCTTGAGTGAATTTTGCATGTGTGAAAGGGCAAAGAGCAGATGACTTTGTACTGGATTTTCAGGATATTTATCACTGGGGGGCATACAACCATTTCAGAGATCCACAGTAGCCTACTTGCATGGTTTTCTAATTTATGTGAAATATAACAAATTCAAAAACATTTAGTTTACTATTTCACTGAAAATAATACATTAATATTCTGCAGTCGTGATAAGTGATATGGCAGGCAGCAAACAGAAAAGCAAACACAGAAAAATTATTTAACTTGATAATTGAAATATATCGGCCACAAAGACAACATTGCCCAGTAAACCCTACGCGTCGGGTCCGCCTCTTTTTGCGCGTCTTTTGACGAAAATGACGAACTTCCGTTTCTCTTGAACCAATCACACTTCGCATTTTTTCCGGCATTTCCCGTGTCAGTTGGCAGTGAAGCTCAGTTGAAATTGTTGTGGTTACTTGAAACGACTCAGGTAAAAACCCAACTATTCGAATGCTATATTACAACAGATTGATTCGCTGTAACTACTAATTAATCCTGCTACTATTAGATTTTGGTTTGTGCCTTACTATTGCCTCAAGTTTTCTATACTAGTTTAGCTTTAAGACTAGTCTTACGTTAGCTAGCTGCCTATGCTAACTATCATTGGCTATGTTGGCTAGCAATTTATTTCCGTAGCACGGCTAGCTCGCTAACTAGCTTACAAAAGGAAACGTTTTTTTTTTACTTTAAAATTAGTTTCATTAACAACTAAGCCAACAACGTTGGATAATCTTAATTAACTGGCCTATATTTGTGTATCTTTGCCACAAAGTAGGTTACAGGGTAGCTACCATTCCTCAAGCTTTCGATTCATGACACCGTTTGACTTTCATTTTCCTATTTGCTTGCTTGTAACTTGACCAACTAACGTTAAGGTTGTCTTACGGTTAAGTTGTAATTCACACTCGATAATCGATCGCCTACACTCATGTTAGTTTGTTGAAATTAAATTTAAAAAAAAAACAACTGAATAGCTAGCCAGCTTTTCGAGCTGTGTATGCGTAGAGCAGGATGACATAATAGCGTAAACGGGAGAGTGAACTTAAGAGAACACTGGGAAACGGTTGTCTTGAAATTGAGCTTTATTATCGAGTGGCTGTTGCTTTCAACAGACCTTTCACTACGTTAAGAGAACCATTGCACTGTCGACTAAGGCTAGGTAGGGGCGGCTACATACGTACCAGTAGCTAATGGCCTGTACCAGATGGCTTTCTTCCCCGCTATATTATACATTTCCACTTAAAGCACGGACGGGAGGACACGTGGTTATTACATTGTATGCTGCTGCAGACATGTTATGCCAATTTCCTAGCGACGCAGAGCTCCAGGGTCATTGTGCCGCTGTGTGTTTTCAGGCTGAAACATGAAGAAGCAGAATAGTGAGGGCCAGGAGCAGGAGTGCGGTGGAGGGTCACAGCCCAGTTCAGAGGAGGTGCCTGGAGGAAGCGCTGTGGCTCCAGGGACCTCAGGCAGTCCAGACGGAACAGATGAACAGCAGTCCGTCACCCCACCAGTGGAAGAGCAGGCAAAGAACGGCGGTAAGAGACACTCCTGTCTCATCATGAATGCAGTCTGATGCATAAACACAAAGTCACGGAGGAAAAAAAACAATCCATTGTGAGGACTTTCCTCGGCCATGACTGGGCCTGGCTGAATGTCTGGCAGGTGTGTGTGAATATGGGTCTGTGTGCGCGAAAGTTACGGGGCATTGAAGGGTGCGGCTTGCCTTCGTCACACGCAGAGGTGGAGGTGGAGGTGGCGGTGCCGGCGTCCTCCTGCGACATGGCGGAGGAGCTGAGTCGGCAGCTGGAGGACATCCTCAGCACGTACTGCCAGGAGGACAGTGGGGAGGACGGGGCCCTGCCGGAGGCCCCAGAGGCCCCCGAGGCCTGCAACGGTCAGCCCGACAGCCTGGAGCTCAACGGCCTGGCCGACAAAGAGGACAGCAAGCCGGAGCAGCCCAAACTCAACGGGACTGTCGTGGAAAAGGACCAGAAGAAAATGCAGGACAAGAAGAAGGTCAAGGGATTAGGTAGGGCCGGATCTTTTGCTTTGTGTAGGCCTGTAGCGTGTAGGCCTGATTTGTCTACATGATATGTGCATCATTAAATGGCAGCACAGCTTAGGTTATTTGTTGTTAGGGATTTGTGGTCAGGTGTTTGAGTGGTTTGTGGTTTGGTGTCTCAGGAAAGGAGATCACCCTCTTGATGCAGACCCTCAATACTCTGAGCACGCCAGAAGAGAAATTGGGAGGCCTCTGCAAGAAGTATGCTGAACTGGTGAGTCTGAACCCTCCGTCCACCATAGATATTGCACCAGCAAACATAGCAGCCTATAGCCTTGTCATGACGCAGGTCTTTAGAGAAGCAGGTTTGGACTTGGTTGGTACTTGGATAGGAAACGCTCGCTGGAAACGCTGGTGTCTGCCAGAAGGTGTTTTGTTGGGCCAGTTGAGGGCAGTCTTCCGGACCAAGTAAAATTACTAAGTGAAGTGAATATCCTTGTGCGGTGATGGGGTGTTGTGTTACATAAGATGCTGTCTTTTGGATTAGTTGTTAAAGCAAAGTCCTGGTTTGCTGTTATAACCTTGAGAGCTCATAACCAATGTAGAAAAAGTTCCATCCCACTCATTCTCTCTGAATGCGTATACAGTAGTGCTCCAATCATCTTGCTTAAAATCAATGTCAGTACAACTATTTTTAGAATAATGTTCAATTAATGGCTTTTAACGATGGATTCAGTCAGTTCTCAGCTGCTTTTGTTCCATCTCCTTATTGAGAAGAACCATTGGAGCTCATTGAACTCATAGCTTCTGGCAGAGAGGCAAACAGTTTTTAGTCCCGTAAAAAGCCTGGCACGGGATCAAGAAATGCATATCGTTTCTTCTTTCGGAGTGCATAGCCCACTGAATTTCAAAACCTCATCGACCCCCAAAAGCAGCATCTGTAATTGTAATTTGTGAAGGGGTAATGTAATATTTCGAGAGGAGAAGGTACTGTGAGTGTTTTCTTGGCCTGCGGAGGAGGACAGGCTGTGGATGATGCGATGTGACTGGTATTGATCTCCGAGCAGCAGCGCTCGGTCAGGAAGCTGGCGCGCGGCCAGAGCTGACACCCGCTCCTGGCCTGTTCTCAGGCTGAGCTCAGGGGCCAGAGTGCACTGCGTTGGCTGGACAGAGGCTCGCTGGGCACAGCCTGAGCAGGTGTGGCAGGAATGGGCACAGTGAACAGGAGGGGATGTCCACTGTTGTTTCTTCTCATTTCTTCCTTGACTGAGAAATAAATAATTGAATGTCAAGGAAATTCTCTTCTCATCGGAATACGTGACACCGGGACAGCGTTGTGGCATCTGGTTCGGCTCCTGGGGATTTGTTAAAATCACTATGTGGAGTGTGCTTTCAAATTGCTTCTGGAAAAGCATACCTGTTTAAAAATACTTCTGCAGTTCTGCGTGGGAGTAATTATGTTACGTACACTTCAGTGAGGCACTCTTAAGGTTGCATGGGGGCTGCCTAAGCGTTTCACTCTCCTCCCCGGTTTCCTGTTTCAGCTGGAGGAGCACCGTAACTCACAGAAGCAGATGCGGGCCCTGCAGAAGAAGCAGACGCAGCTCATCCAGGAGAAGGACCACTTGAGGAACGAGCACAGCAAGGCTATCCTGGCTCGCAGCAAGCTGGAGAGCCTGTGCAGGGAGCTGCAGAGACACAACCGCACGCTCAAGGTGCGGTCGAGCGCTTGACCGCACACCACACTGCACCACAGTGGCGTGTATCATAGCAGCTGCTGTACCTTATAGCGCCAACGTGCGGTCTCCAGATGAACACGATCAGGGACTCGGCCGTTTGGTGCACAACCACAGAGCACTACAGCACAATGCAAGGTCCAACATGTTGTAGATCAGATTCCTGCAAATTCCTAAGTCATTTTAACAAGCATTTAAAACAGTGAGATCCTCTGAAAATTTGCTGTGGTTAAAACAGTACAGACCACGATATATGGAACACACTGCCTCACAAGCTCCGCTGACTCGCAGCAGCCCCACTGACTCGCCCTACAGTTACGTTCACACGTTTGTTCTGTCATACTACATCTGCAAGTAGAGTTTATTTAGCTGTCACATGACATCATAAAACAAAGTTGGAGGAGCTGGCTGCCAGGTGTTAACTGATGCTCTGCAGAGATTGGAGGGGCTCTTAAAGGCGCATGGCTGTGAAACACTGAGCTATGTGAAACTATGCAGTAGTTTAATTTACAGTTGGGGTATGCTTATCATACCTTTGAGAAAGGTACTTTACCTGAATTAGTATAGATTGAACTGTATAAATAGATACTAAAGATGGTAAAAATGTAAGTTGTCTAAGTTGCTGTGGATAAGAGCATGTGCTAATTGTAAGTGCCTGCGTTTGATGTGAAGTGATTCTCCCCGCTGTGCAGGAGGACGGGATGCAGCGTGCCCGGGTCGAGGAGGAGAAGAGAAAGGAAGTGACCTCACACTTCCAGGTGACGCTGAACGACATCCAGGCACAGATGGAGCAGCACAACGAGCGCAACGCCAGCCTGCGGCAGGAGAACATGGAGCTGGCCGACAAGCTCAAGAAGCTCATCGAGCAGTACGAGCTGCGAGAGGAGGTGAGGCCACCGGGGGGCGCTACGGCCTCCGCCCAGCCTGACCGCAGCGGCCAGGAGCCCCCTGATTAAAATGCCCAACACACCAGTAAAACTGAGGTCAAAAGAGGCTTTTCTGCAGCTGAATGAGTGTCACTGCAAGTAGAGTTGGGTACTGTTTCATTTCAATTCAGTGATTTCAAGAAAATGATGGAGGCTCGGTTAATTCTCAGATAAATCAGTGATTAAAATAAAAGATATATATGGGCCAGTTGAATTTCATTTCCATTCTTGAATTAGCTGACTTAGAATCAAAGCTAGCCATTGAAGTAGCAAAGGTCATCTAATCATCTGGGCTTTCGAGGTTTGCGTTCTCAGGCAGTTGGGTGCTGTTGCACATGGAGCCCCTGGGCACAGCAGTCTGAGTAAACACTGTGGGCTGGTCATGAAAGTTGTGAACAAGCAGCCAGAGTGTGGGAGCCCAGAGCATTGAGACGGCAGGTGCAGATGCAGCCTAGCGCAGGTATGCTCACCCTGCTCCCCCTCTCTCCCCCTCAGCACATAGATAAAGTGTTCAAGCACAAGGACCTGCAGCAGCAGCTGGTGGACGCCAAGCTGCACCAAGCCCAGGAGCTGCTGAAGGAGTCTGAGGACCGCCACCAGAGGGAGAAGGACTTTGTAAGTCAAGCCACACTTTTTTCAAGTTTAGTACAATGCCACTCTTGTGTTTTAAAGGGGCAAAGCACATGTTGGGGTTTCAAAGGACTTCAGCACCTGTAGTCATGTGGAGTAATGTCCGTTTTTAACAGTCGAACACACATTCTTTTAATGAAGGAAGTTACTCAGCATCTGCATATCATATGCATCAGTCATCAGTATTGGTTCAACCAGAATAGTCAAGTTTCCAACGGAGCAAACAAAACTAAATGCCTCCCCAGTTAACCCCCATAGACGACGGGCATTGTATTTTCAAAGGTTCCCCGTCACCTACGTGATGAGATCGATCTTGCTCTTTTTGGCGGCTGGTGTGGTTGCGTGTGATGAGACTGGTGTCTGTCTGTCCTCAGCTCCTGAAAGAGGCAGTGGAGTCCCAGCGCATGTGTGAGCTGATGAAGCAGCAGGAAGTCCACCTCAAGCAGCAGGTGAGAGGCAGTCCTCCCGAGTGGCTCCTGTGCCTCCCTCAGAGCAGTGCGTCACCAGCGAAATGCACAATGCTCATGTGATCGATTGAACATTGTGAAAGTACAGTGCTTTTCACTGTGCTGGGGCACTACCATCATATTTTACATATGCCTTTCATCGCCTTTCATCGCCTAGAGACGGTTTTTGGATGCTACCTTTGCTACAACCTGTAGTGCAGGTCTGACCTATCCTGTTCCTGGAGGTCAGCTTTCAGTCGAATCTGACCAAAGTACACCTCATTCAACAGCTAGAGAGAGCTGCTAATTAGTAGAAACCGTGCTAAATTTGTGTTGAAATGAAAACCAACTGGACCGGTAAGAAAAGCTTGGAGCTACCCTGGGCATGGGGTTTGACCAATAAAATACACTGTCAATGTAACAAAGCACGCCTTTGTGTTTACTTTTGATAAGAACATTTAAATATACTTGGTTTAAATATCATTTCAAACCTACTATATTCCATCTTCACCTCTGTGTTGATATTCCCTTATTAAACATTTGTCTCTCGCCAGTTGTCACTGTATACAGAAAAGTTTGAGGAGTTCCAGAACACTCTTTCCAAAAGCAACGAGGTGTTCACCACATTCAAACAGGAGATGGAGAAGGTGAGTCAGTGAGCGAGTGGGATCTCGAGGGCAGAGCCTGTTCTGCCAGCCGTGTCGTGGGCCTGTGATGGAGCTGACACGTGCGTTTTCCTACAGATGACCAAGAAGATTAAGAAGCTGGAGAAAGAGACAACAATGTACCGGTCAAGATGGGAGAGCAGCAACAAGGCTCTTCTGGAGATGGCAGAGGAGGTAAGAGCAGTGTCCCTCATGTTGAAGTGAGATTCATCAACACTGCTGAGCCCTGTTACTGGTAGATGGTATCCACAGCTTTAGAGTTTAGCTAAAGGTGCCATCACTTCTCTGTAGTGTTCAAGGGTATATATATCAGACACAAGAGATCCTTCACATACAATAGTTGAGTGCTTTCTCCACCATGTGAGATTGTATCGGAATCGTACTGTCCTCTAGGGTCCTCTTCACACTTGTTCCTGTGCTCGATCTGCACTTCGTTGTACGTCGCTCTGGATAAGAGTGTCTGCTGAATGCCTGTAATGTAATGTAATGTATTGCTCTGCTTATAGTTTAAGGGGGAGGGATGCCAGTGTTGTTATCATTATTTACAGGTCAAGCGGTTGAGAGACATTTGAAAGGGTTGCTGTGTGTGCGCTGACCAGTGGTCTGGAATTAGCATGCAGAGCACTCATATGTCCATGATGAGGTTTATGTGCGCACTCATGAATAATGCAGTGTGATGTGGTGGTGTGTTGTGCAGAGGTTGCTGCTTCACATGTGGCTCATGAATAATGCAGTCCCAATTGTGCAGAAGATGCAGAATTGTGTGTGTGCATAAATGACGCAGTGCGATGTGGCAGTGTGTGTGTGCATAAGTGACGCAGTGCGCTGTGTTGGTGTGTGTGCATGCATAAATCACGCAGTGTGCTGTGTTGTGCAGAAGCCGTGGTGTGTGTCCATAACTGACGCAGTGCTTGTGCATTGTGTTGTGCAGAAGTTGTGGTGTGTGTGCATAACTGACGCAGTGCTTGTGCTGGTGTGTGTGCGTAACTGACGCAGTGCTTGTGTGTTGTGTTGTGCAGAAGACGCTGAGGGACGGGGAGCTGGAGAGCCTGCAGGGGAAGGTGCAGAAGCTGGAGAAGCTGTGCCGGGCCCTGCAGACGGAGCGCAACGAGCTCAGCAAGAAGGTGCTGTGCATGAGCAGTCCGGGCCCCGCGCCGGGCCCTCAGGCCACAGACTCTGACCAGAGCAGCCCCAGAGTCCTCAGCAGCCCCGACCCAGAGACTCTGCCCGCCCACTGCCACTGCGGTCCGGGGGCAGCGGGGGAGGCCTGCGCCCTGCCCGTCCAGGAATGAGCCCCCAGGCTCCCGCTCGCCCACGGCCCTTTCCCCGTGTTCTGCTGCAGCCACATTTCACCAGCTTTGTGTTCGGAGGGAGTACACCTTGACAGGAAGCAAGTTTTCCCTTACGATTGTTCATTCTGCCTCCCAAACCCCCACTCCCAGTTTCCTTTCTGTAAAGCACACATTCACGAACATTCCCTGCTTTCACGTGCCGAGGAAAATGAACCACTGTTTGCAAACGCGACCACAAAGCGCTTCTGAGTGTGTTGGTGTGTGCGTCCGTGCGCGCTTTTCTTATAGGGATCTGTCTTGGCTGACCACCCCTTGAACTGCTGCTGTTGCACCGGATGGCCAGTTACGGAGGGTGAGCACTGCACGTTACAGCAGCGAAAGCATGGCTAGTACCTTTGTCAGGGCGTTTTTTTCATTTGCTGCCTTAACTTGTGTTTGGAAAGCTGCTGTGCAACGGCCTGGCTTCGCAGTTTGTGGGGCGAGCTGTCTGGGTAGTATAAAGAAACGCTTTGGGGGGGACAGAGTAATTGAGCAAAGACTCTAATTCATTTACATTACCATTAAAAACCTGTAAACATGGCGCTTCAAGAGCAACACAATTTTTGAAGTTCTCTTCAAGCTCCAAACTTTTCATTCACAATATTTTTGTTAATCTTTCTTTGCACCTTTTTATATGTTGCAGAGTTCACCTACATCTGTAGTTTATATTTATCTTTTCTATGACACTGAGTTATGTCTGTATCTGCAACACGAACACAACTATCTTCCTATTTATACGTTTGAGATTTTCTTAATGATTTACATAAAATGTTGATTATTAACTTTTTAAGCTAATGGCATAATTTTCTTGGACCAATTTTTCAGTTATAGTTAGTTCACTATCATTCCTACAAAAAGGCAGAAAAGTCCAATACAAATAGGAATAAATGAAGGTATTTTCTACAAATGCATTATTTTCTTTTTGGTGTTGCTCAAGACAAAATAAAAATAAAAGAATTTTAAAAAATTAACATTTATACAGAGAAGCTACAGTTTTGTCCTTGCATGAGAATTCCCTAGATCAAACAAATTGAATATTATTATTTGTATTTATTTTTGTAAGATCTAAGGAAATTTAGCATAGATATGCAAGGGAACCTTTTTTTAATTTATTAAAGTACCCTGAAGTATAGCGGTGATCGGTCTTCAAAGTAGTTTTCCAGTGCAGGACAGCAAATGAAAGTAAGTCAAACCAGGTCTCTCTTCTATGCAATTCCAGCCTCTGAACTGTGTATGTGATTTTTTTTCAAGTACTTTACAAGGTACTGGTTTCCATCAGTCACCAGAAAAAGAATGTATCTTATACTTAATATGGCATACTCTCATTTGCACCTCATTGCCAAGTTTGCTGTCAGTGACCACATTTATCTGAATAAATTTTCAATTTGTATTTATCTTGGTCAGTTAAATGTCCATGAGGGTAAATACTCCCCAGTTGGCACCACAATGACATGCTCTAGTTGTGAAATGGATTTCAAATCTTATTCTCAGTGAAGCCCAGATTGTAAACTGTCTTGTCTTTCTGACACTCCTGATGTGTGTCCTGTGGAAAAAATTGAGGCTTGCAAGGAACATGAACTTGATGTGTTTGACAGAATACTACCCTGGAGTGCATTTTTCCACTTCGGATGCCAGATGTGTCTGGTCGTTTAACACTAATGTCCCCCAAGTCAAATAATTAAGGCCTGTGACCTGTGTCTTCCAGAATTTGGCTCTTTCCTTTAAGTGTAGGCTACACTTTGAAACTGTAACTTCATTTCATAGCAATTCCAGGTGATTTTATTCAGATTCTGCATTGTCAATAAAACACGCTTTAATTAGTCCATCGCCTTTTACTATCTTTATCCTCATATTTGTTTCATACTTACACTTTGTGCTCATTTAGGATAACACGATCTTTATCAGGTACCAAAGATTGCATTGCTATGTTTTAAGGCGTGTGCTGTACTTCCATTTTCGTTGTTGTTTTGTCTCTGTACATCTTTACAATTAAAACATGAATGAAAAAGAATTATTTGACTTCATTATTTTTAGACACATTCTATTTAAGCACTTTTACTTTACTACACCTACTTATTCATGCGATTATCTAATCAGCCAATTCTGTGGCAGCAGTGCAATGGATACAATCATGTAGATACGGGTCAGGAGCTGTGGTTAATGTTAACATCAACCATCAGAATGTGGAAAAAATGTGATCCAAGTGACTTGAAATGATTTTTAGTGGCAGACAGGGTGGTTTGAGTATCTCAGAAACGGCTGATCTCCTGGGATTTTCATGCACAGTAGTCTCTAGAGTTTGCAAAGAATGGTGCATAAAACCAAAAAAAAATCCAGTGAGCTGCAGTTCTGCAGACAGAAATGCCTTGTCAATGAGAGGCATCAGAGGAGAATGGCCAGACTGGTCAAAGCTGACAAGGTGACTAACGCAAATAACCACACATTACAACAGTGGTATATATTTCTAAACGCACAACGCATCAGAAGTGGATAGGCTACAACCGTAGAAGTCTAATAAATAACTAAGAGTGAATGTGCGGAGGAGTGTTAATTACATTCTATTATGATCATCACTGTGAACTGGCAGTATACTTAATAGAACTTCCCATGGCCGATACCTAAGGTCGACACCATTGAGATACGTTAGAACTGGAGACAGCTTCTGCTCACCGGTTGGTTAATGTGTGACTTATTCTGCAGTTTTTTTTGTTTTTTTGTTTTTTGCATCAGGCTATCTAAACGTGAATGGATAAATACAATTGAATACATATCTAATATAATTAATAATAATGAATTTAATGTGCGGTACAGAATTTTAATAATCGGTCCCTGGACGAGAGTAATTAGCTCAGTGTGAAGGAATTTCCGAATGTACTGTTCAAAATAGTATAGGTTCGAGATCGACACATCAACAGTTATGTCGACACCATCGAGATCTTTTTTTTTTTTTTTTAAACAGGAACTTCCTTCTCATTTAACCTCTGATACGACGATTACTTCCGCCTTTTAGTTTCATGCCGGGCTGCAAAAGAGCACGCTGTTGATAAGGCCTTGGTAAAGAGTTTGCTCAATTCATATTTTAAGGAAGACAAATAGCCTTGTTGATTCTCGGAGACAGACGGAGTTACACCAGAACGTGAAAATGGTAAGGTATTTCTTTAAAAAAATAATCCTGTTTTGTTATTGTGACGTTACCTAGCTAGAATATAACTGCGCTAGCTTGCTAGCTAAAGCGTTTCCGTTAGCCAATGTAGCTAGCTAGTTTAGGATTGATTGTGCATGTTGTGTCATTAACAAGAATAGTCGGGAACATGTTAGCTAGTTATTGAGTAGATTTTGTGACGACATTCCGGACGTTGTTTATCAGAGGTTTAAATGGTTTTACCACTTTACAATGTTTAAAGTGCAAAGCCGTAACGTTAGTTATTATTCGTAAGGTGTTCGTGTTATTTGGCAAACTAACAATTGCGAATTCCGTTGATGGCGTTAGCCGCGTACGTAATCCTCTCTGTTCACAGAGGTATCGCAACATATAAATTGTATAGCGATAATCTATCTAGTGGTGTGTGTGCTGGGAATGTTGTGACGTTATTTTATTTGAAGTATTTCGAAAGTGTGGAGACTGCGATTGTAAGCTGTCCGTCATGTTTGAAAATGGGTATAATCATTGACGCAAATTGATCGGGACCTTTAGCGTGTTCTGTTTGCCTACCCAATGACGTGGCTCAAAAACATTAATGAACTGTCACCTCTGCATTTCATCTGTATGAAACCAATGATTTAAAATGTGCTACATTACGTTTTCCACCTCTCCCTCCTTGTAGAAGCCAATCCTCTTGCAGGGACATGAAAGGTCCATAACACAGATCAAGTACAACAGAGAAGGAGACTTGTTGTTTTCAGCAGCCAAAGACACTGTAAGTACATAAGCTTTTCCTTATTGAGCACCATGCATTGTCCTTTAGGGATTAGCTCCCGGTAAAGCGGAAGAACTATTGGGCTGTGGTAGTTTTCATCCCATTCTGTGTCTGCTCACAAATGATTTCCCTCTGCAAATATCTTATCTGTAACCTAAACTACATCAAGCCTGCTTCCTGTGTTTTGGTCAGCATCCAATTAAATGTCTTGACTATTTGTCCCAATTAGTTGGCGATAAAATTGATACCCATACCTTTCTTAGAAGGTACTACAGTGAATGATTAGCATTGGGCATACTGTGTAATTTTATTCTGACCTGCTTTGTTTGATCAAAATATTGGCGTGTTGGGCATGGCTTGAAACAGCATGCATATCAGCCCAGAATTGATTTTGACACCTAACATATAGTAATAAACATGGTATGCAGTCAGACGAATTGGTGGATTACAAATGCAATATCCTTGTTTATATACTGCTGTTGAGGCTGAGAGCATCTATGAGGGCAGTTACTTACTTTAGTCAATCAAATGTAAAATAAATAAAAAAATTGATTATGGACTGATCTTCAAGCTGGTCCTGAGTTTTCACTGTTTTTTTGTTGTTCTTTTATCCAGGTTGTTAATGTGTGGTACTCGGTCAATGGGGAGAGATTGGGCACTTACAATGGTCACACGGGAGCCGTCTGGTGTGTAGATGTCGACTGTATCCTCCTGACAAAGACTGGGTTCTGCTGTATTGACACTACATGTTAAATGTTTAGTTAACCTCAATGTTTCAGGGTTTATTTTGTTATGGGGGACTATCATTCTGTGTCAAGATTTTGGAGTTGGAGGGAGAAATTATTTGGGGATGATTGCGAAGTGTCCATTGTTCCCTTAACTAAAGACTCAGGGGACACCAAGAACGTGCTGACCGGGTCTGCAGATAACAGTTGCAGGCTATGGGATTGCGAGACAGGCAAGTAGAATGTACTGAATACTGTATGTGCTGTGGGTTCAGGTGAGCGATTTAGCTGTTAAGGAATTATGGTTTACTAAGAGGTCAGACTAGTTTGATGGTTTTGAAGTAGATTGATGATTGCCCCTTAATTAAGACACTTGGCCTTGTGTCTGCATAACGACCATGGTGTATCTGATGCTGCATTTCATTTTTTTTTTATTGTAAAAATAAACAACTGTTTTATTTAGAGTTTACATTGTCTTTGAAAATCTTCACAAGTGAGGGTTGTGAATTTAATTGAAAGTGGTTGCAATGGCACTGCTTGAGAAATAAGGAAAAGTGCTTACATGTCAAAAAAAGCTTTTTCTTTTTTCTTGCCGTGTGTCGCTTCCAAAGTCTTGCAATGCTAGTGTGCTTAACATTTTGGCATTTTATTTGACATTAATTTCACTTTAGTAATCTTCACTGGAGATTAGAGTGCTTGACTTAATATTTAGTTAATAAGTAGTGTACCTCTGAATGGCGACCTTGGATGGCGACCTGGGCGGCCCGTAGCGTGGTTAAGGTACATGACTGGGACCCGCAAGGTCGGCGGTTCGATCCCTGGTGTAGCCACAACAAGATCCACAGAGTCATTGGGCCCTTGAGCAAGGCCCTTAACCCTGCATTGCTCCAGGGGAGGATTGTCTTCTGCTTAGTCTAATCAACTGTACATCGATCTGGATAATAGTGTCTGCAAAATTAATATAAAAATTTATATAATGTAATGACGAAAAAAGTATCTTAGTAGCCCAAACAGACCCTGGCTGAGCAACCAAACTGGCCCTGACTGGGAAAGCTATATTTTGCTGCAGTGAACCTTAAAAGGACGACTATTTATTAAAATGGAGAACTTGGTGAAACATCAGGGAAGAGTGAGTGGAGTGCAGGTTTATGACTGTTATAAAGTAATGCTTGGCCTTTTGTGGCTTTGGAGTTCTGAATTGGGGAAAAAATGGAATCGATTAACCTGAAACTTCTTTTCCACCTTTGAGCAGGCAAACAGTTGGCCCTGCTGGAAACTAGCTCTGCGGTCAGGACCTGTGGGTTTGACTTCAGTGGGAACATCATCATGTTCTCCACAGACAAGCAGATGGGGTACCAGTGCTTCATGAACTTCTTTGATCTTCGAGACCCCCAGCAAATAGGTAATCCTCAGTACCAGGTTATGTCTTTTTCGGATCTGTTATTCGGCTTATTTTATCAAGTGTGTTGAATATCCACCTTATTAGTATATGACAGACATTCTTCTATGGAAATGTATGCGCTATGCAGCTGGTGATTAGTGCTGGTTAGTGTTAAGGCCAGTTTATAGTAACAATAGAACTTTTGCAAATGTCTATAAACTGGCCTTTACAGTGTATTTTTTGATTTTTATACATGATTTTTTACCACTGTCCCAGAGGACAACCAACCTTACTCGTCGGTGCCATGCAATGAGTCTAAAATCACCAGCGCAGTGTGGGGACCTCTGGGGGAGTTTGTCATCGCTGGTCACGAGAATGGAGAAATCAACCAGTTCAGCGCCAAGGTACCTTCACCACTGAATCCTGATCCTTAGCTCCTGCTCTCCTGTCTGTGCCTGGGCCAAAGTCACGTGACCTGTCAGTTGATGCCGGCATGTTTCTCCTGTGCAGTCCGGGGAGATTCTTAAGAAGGTGAAGGAGCACTCCAAGCAGATCAATGACATCCAGCCCTCTGTGGATCTCACCATGGTCATCACTGCCTCCAAAGACAACTCTGCCAAGGTCTGCACCTCCTGACTGAGTATGGGAGTAGGTCTGTGGTTTGGTTTTAGTGTGGGATCCTATAGCATTCAGCACAAAGGAAAAATGCATGTGTGATTATGGAAAATATAGTAATTGCCACAAATATATCAAAATTGGCAGTAGTTATCCAAGGATGGAGCTGGGGTAGAAATGTCCTTTTAGTTCTAATATTCTTCACTCTGTGATTGGTCCTTCAATTTGGTTGCCCTGTTGTGATTGGCCTCTGTGTGCACTGTGTGATTGTGTTGAGTTGGTCTGTACCCTCTTCCTGCAGCTGTTCGACTCTACATCACTGGACCACATCAAGACATTCAAGACAGAAAGGCCTGTCAACTCAGCTGCCATCTCTCCCATCATGGACCATGTGAGACCTGCTGTTATCTTCTGATCCATTCTAGCATATTCACATGAAGGAGACTTATTGATGTTTGATACCTGCATGTACCTATTAATTGAAGGGTACAGTTTTCCACTAGTTCTACTAAATGTGACATTCTACTTTCTATTGAAGTTTTTGCTGTCTTTGGCTGTCAAGCTAACCTGGGATAGTAATTGCATCTGTTGCTCCAGCTTTAAATGAAAGTTAAAATCAAATCTTATTAGCAACATGTCCATGTACCAAATGTGGTCCTCCAGGGTAACTGACCATAGATCTGTCCATGGTCTATTGTGTCTGTCCCTATGTTACAGGTGGTCATGGGTGGTGGGCAGGAGGCTATGGACGTCACAACCACCTCCACCAGGATTGGCAAGTTTGAGGCCAGGTGAGTTCAATGTCAGAGGGCCACTTTGCAGCTGTAGGTGTCTATAAACCTGGAAGTGAAAGTGTTTTTTATGGGCAACTCTTTTTGGAGAAATCTGGGGGTAAAAAAAAAACAAAAAAAACACTTGTACTCTTAGAAGCTACTTCAATTGTGGCCTGTACTAAAGGGCCATCTTTTTAACATTTATAATCTTATGTATTTGTAACTTGAACTGGTGGTGAATGGTGAAGGCCCTGTGGGCTGCGTGAGGTAGCTTCAGTACGGCGGACCCTACATATCTTGCGTCTCATTTTCCGAGTGCTGGCTGGCCTTTAGCGTGCCCAGCCTTGTGTGTTGTGATACGGATACGGATTCCTCCTGCCCCAGGTTCTTCCATGCGGCCTATGAGGAGGAGTTTGGGAGAGTGAAAGGGCACTTTGGCCCCATCAACTGTGTGGCTTTCCATCCTGATGGGAAAAGGTGACGACTCCCTTAAACATTGCATGTTGTTGTTACTCAGACCTGTCTTTATTCAAGGAAACTTCAATTTCCCCATACAAGTTGTGCATGTTTGTTTAGGTAAAGCACTGCACTCTAGAAAATGGGAAATTTGTTCCATTGGTGTATAAGAGTCCCTTCTAAACAAATTTGTATATGTTGGCAATTTTATATAGCTCTCATTAGGTCCGTAACATCATAAGCCCCATAATTCTCACTGAACATTACACTAGTTCAGATTCGTGGCATTGCCACCATGTATGTATGCCTATGTCTGAACATCAAAATATTTGCATTTACAGCTACAGCAGTGGAGGAGAAGATGGCTATGTGAGGCTGCATTACTTTGATCCACAGTACTTTGACTTTGAGCTGGAAGTCTAAGGAACAGCAGCAATGTTGGCACAGAATTAATAAACTTATACAGGACCCCAAAAAATCATCAGTTCTTTGAGCTTCACAGAAACATCAGTTGGACTGAATGCCTCTGTCAGATGACACTTTCAATACTCTTGGTATTAAATTGTTGACATTGAATATGCTAATACCAGGACTGGCTTCGATTCCACTTTAACATATTACCATCCCTTGTGGTCTTCCCTCGAGGGAGGTATTTCTTGCCTACATTTGTGACAAGCAAACTTAACGGGTGCTCTGCCAGGGAGGATAGACTATGACCAAACCAAAATAGAACTGATAGGCCCTCACAAACTATATTACCCTTAGTAAAATCAGCTGTGTGCAAGTATTTTCTTTTTCTGTCAGATGACTTTGGTATGCTTGTGAATAATGCATGTTTGTGAATAATGCATATGAACCATCCTTGCTCATTTTAGTGATAATAAAAGCACACCAACTCCAGTAAGGCTTTCTTAAACCTCACTCAAAAACACAAGCAAGGGAATATAATTGCTCCCTCCCCTTTCATAATTCAGAACTGAACCCCACTTGGGGCTACCTGGCCTCCATATTTCATATTCCTGGCATTTTGGGGATTCCCCCCTGGAAGCAAAGGAAGGGAACATGAAGAAACCATACAATTTGGAATCGAACCCAGTCCTGGTGCACAATGACATTCTGGTGTGCTGCTTTGAAAGGGCTTCAGGAATGCTGTGCTTGATGGAAAAATGTGTCCTAGAGCAGTGCTTCTCACCTCCAGTCCTCAGGACCCACTTGCCAGGTGTTTTGTTGTAACCAAGAACTCACACACCTGATTTAATAATGTTTGGTGGTTTGATTGGTTCAGTCATTAAATCAGGTGTGTGGGTTCCTGGCTACAACAAAAACTTTCTGGCAAGTGGGTCCCGAGGACTGGAAACACTGTCCTAGAGAACCTTCTGGAACGACCATGTTACATTCCTGAGAATGTATTAATAAAACATTTTGCTCTGAAGTATTTACTTTTCATAAGACCCAATTTCAATCACTGCAGATCTTACTAATAAATGCAGATGGCATCATGATTTAAATTATTACAATGAAAGTGGCTCCTGCTGAGAGGCCTCATCAACAAGCTATGCCAGAACTTTTGTCTCAATGTCCTAGCATTTCCATGCAGAATGGCATTCATTTTTAACATCAACAGCCTCTTGAAGCATGAGGGCAAAACATTTACCAAAACCTAAAACCATACTCTTGGTATCTGGTGAAATCCTTGTGGTCTAATGTTCAGTACAACAAAATTTAGTTTATAACATTTCAGAAATTATTTTATGGTTTGTTAGATCTTAACATCTACGGAAGAAATATTGCACACTTGAGCAAGGCAGACAACCATTTTCACAACATGAATGAGTTGGTAGGATTCTGACATTATTTCATCAGATGAGCAAAGGAAAGGGCACTATTGAAACACCAAGTTCACACCTTGTTAAACTTGTTAAAGATCCAACTCAAGGGTAAATGGATGTGTGAAAGCAGCAGCTACTCATCATTTGTGTGTGTGGGAGATTTTCCAATACGTTTTAACTTTTTTGTACAAACAAGAGATTCATAGATAACCACATACTTTATTTAAAATACAGAACCAAATGAGTAGAAATAAGTTTCCCAAAAAATGTGTATGTCCCTCCCAACTGCTCACGCAGATTTAAAAAACTAAACAAAAAAAACTGGTGCATGCTGCAGCAGACATTCACAAATATGCAGTTAAATCTTTTAAAAGTAAAACTTTTCATATGCACAATTTCTTTACTGGGAATAAAGACAATAATGTAAAACAATGCTGAAGCTGGTATAAAATCTCAAGTATCACAAAATAAATCCAGAATTTTGACAAGATCACTTAAGCAGTCCACAATTCAGCTAAAAATAAATGCAGCCTAGTTCCTTACTAAAGAAAGAAAAAACTAAATGTCCCATTGAAAAACCATCAAATGTGTTCTCTCACCAGATGGGAACCCCTGCACGTGCGCAATGAGTAATGTCCAGGGCAGAGGTGCACAACTCCAGTGCTGGATTTTGTTCCAACCATAGTTTTTGTTCTCTTACCGCTCGATCAACTACACTGGTACACTTGTACTTTAACACACTAAAATCTTGGATAAGTATCATTAAGAGCAAAGGCTGGCACAAAATCCAGAAATGGATTAGCCCTTGTGCACCCCTGGACTAGGCCCACCCAATAGGAATTCAATGGCCCAGTTATACAGGCACTTCCAAAAATATTTTTTTTATGTAGGGAATGTGAAGGGGATGCAAACATCCCTAGATTAAACAAAACTAGAAGGGATTAGCCATTCAAGGACAAATACTAATACACCCAAAGACATACATACATATGCGTGTGTATTCTGTAATCACAACACTGGACCCTCATACTCCAAACAGAAGCACATGAAAGGCTGTGCCATCCTCATTTCTTAACATTCCCATTTTCACTAAAATCCTCAATCACAATCCTTTAAAAGATTTCTCAATAAGGAGACATTTTTACGTCTAACCTAGTATGCAGTATGCATGAAAGCAGAGTAAAAAGAAATGGATAAAATGAAAGTCTGCCGACATTTACTGCCAACAAACCAAAAAAGTCCCATGATTTAAGTGGCTTGCCAGTAAATTGAACACTTCAGAAAAAGATCAACAGGTGACCGTTTGCTCACTTCACACTGAGAAAGCTGACGGTGGTCCTGTACGCCTAGTGTACACAAAACTGCCTGTGATATTTACACAATTTATACAGAGCGCAAACACCAGATGTAAATATTTCACACCAACTGGCATTGGGGAGAAAACAAGAAATCATACTTGCAATTCAATAACATTTCCTTGAAATCCTGCTAGAACGCAAACAGTAAAATGTGTTTTAGAAAATAATTTACAGTTCTTCGTTTTGGCTTATGTTCTAGGCAGGGGATTGCGGTGGGGAGGTATTCATACTACTGTAAAATCATGCACATCTGTATACGTGGGGGCTTGTAGCTTCTCAGGTGCTTTTCAACTCTTCTTTTGCCCTGTTATAGAATAAACAATTTGGTTAATACTTTTCTTCGTGCCAACTCTTAACATTCAGTTTCCCAGAACCTAGCTAAGAAATATTCCACAGTGCAATCAGTTCAAAACTGGGCTTCAGTCAAGTATAAGACACTCTCACAGGAGGAAGAAATAAGTTTAAATGTATTTGAGAGAAATTTTGGATTTTCTTAATTCACACATTTCCTGTTGGTAATTCATTAAGTGCAGAATATTAATGACAAACCGTAACATAACTCCCACAATTTGTAATCCTGTTGTGCCAAAAAAATCTGGCAGGTGGACACCAACTTTTCTAGGGGGGGGGGGGGGGTTTCAGCTGTAATAGGAATAAACCATTTAAAATCTTACCCCTTTGTGTCCATTTTCTCCTCAACCATTTTCTCTTCCTCCTTTACATCTTTGGAAGAAATTTGAGTGCAAGTTATTCAATTACTCAGCACATATGGACATGCACATGAATAATGAACATAGGCTAAAACTTGACTAACATGGATTTTGTCTCTGTGGGGATAGCAATACTGGCGCATTTCTCTGCATCCCTAATTCAACAGCTCACCTTTCTTTTCCTCCCCATCCTTCTCTTCCTCCGTTTTCACTCGCTTGGCCTTCTTGAAGTTGGCCGTGTTCCTGCGTCCGCCCTGCCCTTCGTCCTCAGAGTCTGAGAACTCCTCATCGCAGGCTATCCTCTTGTCATGCGCACGGACTGCGGAGTGCAAACGCACGCACCCATCAGAAGGGACAAATTTACAGCAATACCAACAACAGTCCAAGCGTTGAGTATGAGTTCAGTGGTTTAGTATGTGGTTGTGGTTTAAGGGAAAGGGAGCAGCGGCAGGGCCTCACTGGAGATGCGCTTGTCGGGGTCTTCCTCCTCTTCGTCTCCGCTGTCGTCCTGCACGGCGTCCTCGGGGATGGCCTGCATCTGCACGCCCGGGGCGTGGGGCAGCATGCGCAGGTTCTCAAACAGCCGCTGCCTGGGGGAGGGGGGTAGGTCAACCATCAGCTGGGTTTCTGCAATGGCTAGCGCTTTCATTTTCAGAAATCTGGGCCGAGTTTATGTTTTGTTTTGTTTGTTTTTTCCAATGATCCAAATACTTTTTGTTCCAAAACCTAAAATATCAGGCATTATGATTGCAATTCAATATTGTAGTCATCTGGGAGCAGTGAGTGAATAGCCAGCTGTATGAATGACAAGCGTGTACAAACGTATATTTATGTAAATTTCTTGCTGTGCAAACTAAACTTGCTCAATCCAACGACTGATAAGCGGTTACGCATAAAACTGTAGAATTACAAGTTGCTTGGAGGTAAAGCTTCCGCGTCTGGAACTTACTTGATCTTCTCCAGGTAGTCGTTTGTGTTCTGATTGGTCATGTTAGAGGGGCTGATGTGCAGCTTGAAGTCAGGCCCAAAGTACTCAAAGTAATCGTTGTATGGGAGCTCTGAGCAATGACAAAAAAAGGCCATTCTAGATTTATATCCATCATCCCAAATATCAGACAGTGTTTAAACCAAGCTATTTCAGATGAGTGATTTCAGGAAAAACTATCTGATAAGAGAATACAAACAAAAGGAAATGTGGGCTGGGGCCATTAAATCCAAATACTAAGGCACGTGGGGATCCACTTCGCAAAACATATTAGTCAATGCTAATGTTCAGTTGTTAGTCATTCAAATGAACAAAATGCAACATATGGATAGAAAATTAACAAGTAATATTTGCTTATATTAGCTTGCCCCTGAAAAATCAGACGCGTTCAATTCACCGTTGTGAAAAATGGAATATACTTTCAATACAATTTACAATTCAATGTGCAATTCATGACTAATTTCATTTCACTTGAGACCAGCTCCAATGACCAGCCCCGTCCCATTACATTACATTATTGGCATTTGGCAGGCGCTCTTATCCAGAGCGACGTACAGTTGATTAGACTAAGCAGGAGACAATCCTCCCCTGGTTAAGGGCCTTGCTCAAGGGCCCAACGGCTGTGCAGATCTTATTGTGGCTACCCTGGGATTAGAACCACCGACCTTGCGTGTCCCAGTCATGTACCTTAACCACTACGCTACAGGCCGCCCCCTCAGCGTACCGTTGGGAATGGAGCTGTCCAGGGCAACCGCAGTCTCAAAGGTCCAGCAGCGAGCCACGTTGCGTATGGTGTACCCTCCCCCACCCAACATCAGCAGCGGCAGGTTGAAGCTCTTCATGTACTCCACACACTTGGCATGGCCTAACACACACACACACACACACACACACACACACACACACACACACACACACACACACACACACACACACACACACACAGATACTTTAAAATGGCATCTGCACACTGGTGAAACAGCAGGACGGAGGGTCAAGATGTATACCATTTCTGTAGGACTGTGGACTTGAGATTTTTGAGCCAAAATCCTCAAATTGGTTGACTGGTACTTAAACGCCATTAACAACATATTCTCCAATAGTTTTAAATATGAATTTCCATTTAAAAAAAGGAAACAAATACAGTCAAAATATGCACAAATGTAAGTAGACTTACCTTTAATAGTGAGGTTAAAGCAGCCAAGTCGATCCCCGGACAGAGAATCTGCTCCACACTGCAACACTACTGCACTGGGCTGGTACATCTCCATCACTTTGGCCATAATCTAACAGTAAGACATGTGCACAGCATCGTTCAGACAAAAACAGTGCTTTTTCAAATAATGCCAATTCATATTTTATTCTGTATGAAAATGTTCAGGAGAATTTCAGAACACGCAACACATAAAAGATGCAAAATGAGGTTTCAGCAATAACAATAGTTTAACAATGTGGATGCTTCATAATGAGCTTAAACTTACAGGTTTGAAAATGGCTTCATAAGACTCGTCGTCTATTCCATCCCTGAGTGGGTAGTTTACAGCATAGTACTTGCCCTTCCCTGCTCCAATGTCCTTCCAGAGAAACACAAAAGTTAGTAAAAACAAGAGGCAAAAATGTGACAGAAATAACCTGGCAGACACAGTACCTCACTTCACATCTGTATACTCCTTAGGATAACTGTCCTCTTAAGTCTAGAAAAGACTTAAAGGGTCTTCTAGCTCTGCTAGTTCTATGATGATGACATCTACTTACTCTGAGGTCTCCGGTGCCAGGGAAGTACTCCCCGTACTTGTGAAAGGACACAGTCATGACACGGTCTGTGGTGTAGAAGGCCTCCTCCACTCCATCACCATGGTGAATGTCGATGTCAATGTACAGCACTCTTTGGTGGTATCTGAGAGGGGACGAGACATGGGTAGTGCAAACTCCACTGCCATTCACCAAGGATCAATTCAGTGTTTCATACTGAAATTGTGCTTGTTCAATGACTGCTTGTCATCGTTCAATAGCTAAACAGGAATCCACAGCATGGAAATTTATTCCAAGTACTATACAGGTCAAATTTCAAGAAAGCAGCTACCATCTCCAATAGTGCCATGAAAAGGCATTTGCCCCCTTCCTGATTGCCTATATTATTGCATATTTGTTACGTTGAATAGTTTCAGGTCTTTAGACAAATTGTAACTAGACAAAGGGAACCGGTTTAAACAAAATTGCACAAATTGCAACAAAAAAAAAGTTCAAACGCCCAAAAGTAATTTAACGAATTCATTAAGCAAAGCAAACCAGCCACCAACAAATCATGGGCATAGAACTCTCATCACCCAACTAATGAGAACAGAGCCTACTTTAGCAGCTCCAGGATGGCCAGGACGATGTCGTTGACATAACAGAACCCCGAGGCCTCAGACTTCTTGGCGTGATGAAGCCCTCCAGCCCAGTTAATGGCGATGTCCGTCTGCTGTTTGTTCAGCTTCACGGCTCCAGCTAGAGATGGGAGGGACAGCAGTTTGAGACAATCCGGGAGATGTGGCTACTCAGGGACAGGGCCTCCTAGGCTGCATGCCCAGCTAAAGAAATATGAAGTCACATTCATATGGAATCAAAAGCTGACCCCGACTTGTGCACACGCATTAATCAAAAATCCATAAACTCACCTACAGACCCTCCCGTGGAAAGCTGACAGAACTCGAATAAGCCATCAAAAACTGGGCAGTCCTCTCCCACGTTAACTGCGGGGCAATCACACAAAATTCAAGTAGTTAAATCAGATGACTTAAAAGTATATGCAGTTTGCAGAGCAGTTATAACCCATAAACATGTTTGGAACACACCATCAAACCTCCATCAAACCTATATTCACAGCATCCAATTTGTCAAGTCTCAACAGGGTATATTTCTGATCCATTTAACAACTTCACTTTTCTGACAATTTCCCAAATTTCCAAAATAGATTTTTGGGTAGCGCTGTAAATGTGTACTTTCCTCCAAGATGCTTTGCTGAATTACAAAAATAAATAAAACACCTCTATGACTCAGAACATAGTTCCTGGGGATTTATTCACCCTTTAGACCCAAGACAGGTTTCTGCCATGGGCTGTACTCACATCTCTGCATCTGTTTGCTGTACTCAGACATATTGTCTGGGCGAATGGACCGCAGGAACTTGATGTAGTCATCGCTGTGATATTTGGTCATCTCTTCTGCATTGGCTTTGTGAGGCCGCTTAAGGATGGAGGAAGACGCATTCAGTGACCAATGAGGAGGACCCTGTCCCTTACCAATCATTCAATAAATAAAACTGTGAAACCGCAGTGTCCTCTAAAAAGTCCACCTCAAGCATATTCTAGGTCTGCTTTCAGACATGCCCCAAAACTCATTTAGAAATAAGCACTGAGGATACAATGAAATAGGGACACAATTCCTATAGTTATGCTTTGATGTTATCACCATCTTATCGCCTACACATTACAATCAGACCTGGAGTGTACTCATAGATGTTGAGTTACCACACTTACATAAATCTCCATCTTCCTATATAGCCCATAGTTGAGCAGAAGGTTGTGTGTCATGCGGATTCTGTGTGGTTTCATGGGGTGGCCTTGGCCATAGTAATAATTTCCAACGTCGCCTGTAACACAGACAAAAATGACAGATTAGGTTATACAAAGAAACCATCCGACAGGTGCCAGGTCCACCATTTGAGGTTTTTGTGAATGATATCTGGACAACAAATTTAATCGCTAGATATTCGTTTCGCCTTCCTGTAGCATAATGGTAAAACGCTTTGCTTTGAAATGGGCTATAATCTATGCCAGCCAAGAACATTGGTATGCAACTCTTGGATTTCATACTGTAAAACAGAAATAAACAGTGGCCAATTACAAATGGTATGCCTGGGAAGTTTGAATGCATATTGTGCATCAAAAGCACAGATTCACAGAAGTAACGTGCGTCGCTACCTACACTGAACTGATCGTCATATTCAGTGCTACTGGTTGGCCTGTCTTCACACCTTACTTCCCGATAAAGGAAGAGAGGAAAACCAGCACTGCAGTCCCTGTCCCTCGAGGACCGCGATTTGATTATCTCTATTCAACTTAGGACGAATAGGAAAGTCAGGAGTCAGGGCCATCAGTTATGGACTAACGCCACACGAACACTGTCATTTTCGACTAGATTAGTTAATGGTGCCGTTTTATCTAGCCATTTGGTTATCGTTAGCTAGCTACGTACGCAACGCTGTTACATTGACTAGTTAATCGATTCAAACTAGCCGGCGAACGTTAAGCAATGTAGGAACTAGCCACCACCAACTCAGTTAGCCTACTTTATTGCTAGATTAAGTACTGTTTATAGCTAACATTTATGTTACAATACTAAATAGCTAGCTGGAAACAACTTAGCTAGCACAAAGCAGTAAATTAGCTAAAGTTAATTATAGCTAACTAGCTGTACATGCGCGATTACTCGTAACGTTAGCCTAGCTATTGTTATATAGCTAGCTAGCGATCGCGCGGGACTCTTGGAAAACCCAAAGGCTTGCCCACTAGGCTAGGAGCTATAATATTAGCAACTAAACTTCCTCTGCTAGTAAGACGTATTGCACTTATGTAACCTTGGCTGGAGAACAAACAAAACACTGACCAGTGGTCACAATACACGGTTATGTAGCTAGCTAGCTGCTATGTTAGCGGACTAGCAGCCCACTCTAACCCGGCGACTGGTATCGAAACAAGTGGTAACCAAAAGCTGTAATCATTACTCTCATACATTGATTGCCGGTGAATATTGCACATATTTCCGTAAAATAAAATGTAGAAATAACTTTATTCTTACCATCATAATAATAACAAACTTTCTTCTTTGTTCCTTGAGTGGTGAGCGCCATTTTACTCCAAATACAACCCCAAACCACCGGGATCTCTACGCAGTGACTCTAACTACATAGATTGACATTATTTCTACCAATCATCGTGTCATTTTCACCTTTTGGGGGCGTTGAACTGTTTATTATGGCCAATCACCTACAGGTAACGCGTTAACTTCGTTCCACTCTCTGCTCACAGAATCCGAATGCCGACCGGCGATTTACGTTTCCGATGTCGAGACGGTCAAGAGGGCTAATGCTTTACGTGCAATTGGGCTACATAAAAAGAAAGATAAGTCTTTTCGACTTTTAGCGTGTCGGGTGAAACTGTACGAGTTAGCTCATTTGACACGCAGACTGTTAACATTTTCGCAGTAACTGATGGGCGCCCCTTCCCAAAGTGGTTCTGCAATATAGAATCCAATAAAATGTACCTCCTGATTTACCAAAAAAAATATTGTGAGTAGCTGCAGTAAAGGCATCGTTACAGCGCGTTTGCTCAAACTCAAATAACCTGAATTACAGGATGCCAAAATCAGCACGCAATTGTAGGCTACTTGCTGATTACCATAACAATACTTATGAACATTTTTTTAGTTAATTACAATGACTATTAATGTTTTTGAAACCGAGAACTGTGTTGTTTTTACTCATCTGTAATCTGCAAACATACATTTAAAAGATGGTATGTATATGCAAATATTTATCCGAGCTACCCCTGTAAATGTTAAAATGTTTGCTTGATGGATTATTATTATGTGGCCGTGGATTATCATTATACTGGGCTACAACTTGGTTATCTGATGGCACAACTTATTACATTATTCAGTTATTGTTATACTTATCGCAATAAAATATGTTATTCTCACAACAACATTTTTTGTTTCGATGGAGAGAATATCTGTTTGGATCAGTTCTGTTTATTATCTCATCTTTTGATCAGTGTTCCTGATGACCTGCAAATCTTCCTTGTACATGCATTTCAGGTGTTCTGTGTATTAATTACAGCTATTTTTATACACAGTCCCCCCATTTTACAGCAGCAGTTGGCTGCCACTGGAACTGGCTCACTTCTCTTCATTGCTGATGTAACTGCTGATGGCAGCTGCAGAAGTAATTCTGATCTGCGCAGAAACATCTGCTCAGATCCAACCAAATGCCGTAAAAAAAAAAGGGATTTGGCAGTGCTTCACCTCGGAGCCGGATAATGACCCCAAAAATACTGCAAAAACTGTGGCAATGTTTAAAAATCACTAATCCCTACACAGATCACCCAATATGGATGTGGATACCCTCATGTTAAATCTGCCAGTTGGCATTTTATCGTCATTTATTGTTTTATTTATCGAGTGTGCTGGAGTACAGAGCCAAAACGGCAAAAATTGTGTCACTGTCCCAATATCTTTGCATTGAAGTGTATGTAGAATGAGTTCATTTGTGTTAATTTGATATGCACACCGAGAAGGGACTGAATTGCATTTTACTTGTAGATACTACTTGTAGGGGTATTGATGTCAAATGCAGTTCCCTCCAAAAGTATTGGAACAGCAAGGTCAGGGGTTTGATATACACTGAAGACAATTGAGTTTGAGGTCAAAATATGTTTTTTTAAATAAAAATTTCAGCTTTTATTTCCGTATCTAGATTTGTTAAACAGCTTAAACCATATCACCCTTTGTATCAGACCACCCAATTTTTTCCGAAAGTATTGGAACATATGAATGACAAGTGTTTCTTGTTGCCCAGATGTGTCCTGTTAGATTGATTGGTCAAACAATAAATAGTTCTGAATGTCTACTCTTGGTTTTAGCCTTGGGTTTTGCCTGTGAAGACTCCAGAGAGCTGTCTTTGGGAGAAAAGCAAGTCATTTTCAAGTTTAGAAAAGAGGGGAAATCAATCACAAGCATTGGAGATAGCTTATATAACAACTTGGAATGTCATTAAAAAGAAAAAAATCGCTAGCGTACTGAGCAACAGACATCGGCTTTGTGTCAACCAAGGAAAACAACAGCAGTTGTTGTCATTGCGAGAGCTGTGAAGAAAAACCCCAAAACATCAGTCAGTGACATCACAAACAGTCTTCACAGGGCAGGGGTGAAGGTATTTCAATCAACCGTTCGAAAAAAGACAATATAGATGCAGCCACAAGATGCAAACCACTCATCAGTAGTAAGGCGAGGCAATCTCGGAAGGCAAGATTTCAATTTGCAAAGAAGTACAGAGATGAGCCACAAAAGTTCTGGAAAAGTTTATGGACTGATGAAACCAAGATTAACCTCTACCATACCGATGGAAAGGCCAAAGTGCAGAGAGAGAAGGGATCTGCTCATGATCAATAAATGCAAGCTCATCTGTGAAGCTTGGGCTTGCTTGGGCTTGCTTCTGGAGTGATGGTAGCTGCAGGATTAATTCAGAAGTCTACAAAAACATTCAGGAGCCAATTTATGGAAAAATGCATCCAAAGTACTTGGGAGGAACTTCATCATGCAGCAGGACAATGACCCAAAACACACGCTCATCACAACAAATGACTTCATTAGGAAGAAAAAGCTGAAGGTTTTAGACTGGCCAAGTCAATCACCAGACCTTAACCCAATTGAGCATGCATTTTACCTCCTGAAGAGAAGATTGAATGTAAAAACCCACAAAATAAACAAGAACTGGAAGTAAGTAAAAGCCTGGAAAAGCATCACAAAAGAAAAATGCAACAGTTTGGTGATGTCAATGGGTTGCAGGCTTAAGTTGCAGTACCTTTATAAGGCACCAGATGGTACCCATGGCTTTCCCTGACTTTAAAACCATGAAGCAAAAGCTCTTTAGCAAACATTTCCACATTATTTTTCATTAAAAGTGTCTTCCACTTTTTGAGCTATTGCGCTTTAAATAAATTAATATATATTGAAAATGTATGCCTTCCGTGTGCGTGTATATGCACTCAACTAACTGCAGATGCTATTTTTCTGTGTTTTGTGCCATCAGGATATCTGGGACAGCGCCAGTCGACAAGAGTTCTGAGCTTTACACTCCTCATTCAGGTAGTAATGACTCACCATCTGTGCCCTACTGTACTTACCATCGCTGTGTTTCCAATGGTTTTGAGTCACTGATGCTGCCACACATACTGAAGAAGCTTTAATTTTAATCCCACACGGGATCACTTTTACAGATACTGTATCTGCAAGGAACATCAAGATCAAATGTTTATTTCCCATAAACAAGACAGTCATCAGTATTATCTAAAGATGAAAAACGCTACATTGGCTGTTGAACCTTGCTGGCAATAGAACTGGATTTATTTATTTGGTAATGGACCAGAAAATTGTAGCTTTGTATTCCAGCTGAGGCTGTACTATTGTACCATCGGGCAAAGTCTTCAACTAGAAGATGAATAATGAAGCAACATGTTATAAATGTAAATCAGTCAGACAATAAGTAATAGGTGCGGTACAGTACTTTGTCACAAAATCACCAGAGAATTAGGCAAGGCAAGGTTTGAATTGTGCTTCACAGGTCTCAAGTTCATTCTGATTTCCAATTATGGTGTTAGGTGAGTGCATGCCTAGCTCTGCTGTAGCTAAACTGGGCTTGAAAGAGTCAGTACATATATTTACAGTTGCTTGCTACCCAGACGTGTACTGTGACATTTCCCTCCTCTGTGGTCTATCAAACCGTGGTAGCGTCTGAGCTCCAGTTTTAGTAAACAATCATGCTTACCCTGCAGGCTCATTCATCCACAAGTCTGGCTACACGGGTGAAAGAAGCAGAATACTAAAAAATAAATCTAATCTTATCAATAATTCTCACACTAGTAAATATACATATAGAGACTAGAACGTGTCTGAATGTCAAACACATCTGTTTAATATCTCATACAACAAGCTTTTATGTAGTAGAGGCTTAAAATAGTATTTCTGGATTTTTGGTATCCTGTAGATCTTCATTTTAGATGTGCAAAAATGGAACTTTAAATTCTTTTTTGAAAGGTAAATAAGTGTTTGCTTAGCAAACACCATAATTACAGGTGACTTTAGTTTTCATGAGTTTCCTTTTATACAGTTCAGTTGTAGTAATTCCATCAGATCCCGTAACTTGCTTCCCTAATCCTCCACTTGTTACTGAAGTACGTATCAACCAAATTCTGATTGGTTCCAGAGTAGAGCTTGCATAGACAGTATCTATGCTAGTGTGTGCCCAGAGCCAGTGTCTGTGACCTCTCTGATGTTGTCCTTGACTGAATTATGGATCTCTATGCAAACACTTTCCATCCAATCTGTAGCTTTTATTACAAAGTTTAGAAAAGGCCTAAGATCTCAAAGTTGAATATGGCTTTAAGGCAACCATGTTCAGTAAGGTAAAACATGACACAGAGAAGTGCTATATGCTAAGAAAGTATGTTGCAAGGTCTTAAGGTCTTATCTTTTTTTGGTATGAATTTTGGTATTAATAATGAAATGCCTCCCATTATAGAATAATAAATGGTGCAGAAGCAGAATTATTTTGGACTCTGAAGTGCATGTCTGCCTTCCATTTTCAGTGGAGCTACAACCCCCAATCCCCAGATGTTGACAAATGATATAGGCCTCACACAAACAGCTGTAGGGATCCAACATTTATTTACCCCCATTAACTTTACAATAAAACCATCGACATCTTTAAATGTTAGCAAAAGAGAACAAAAATGGTCAAGAACTTATTTACAGACAAAAATGCAGAGTAAAGGCTTACGTTTTACACATGACAACCCCGCCTCCATTAAAACAGTGAACACAGTAGACTCTGAAAGCTCAAATGTGTTTTTTTTAGCCAAAAAGAAAATTAAAGTACATTGTAAACAAGCAAAAAGACAATGCTTTTTGAATCTTTAAAAATGCTTATCGATTTCTCTATACAGCACAAAATAATTGAAATTGGGGTAAAATATAGGAATGTAGAACTCTATAAGTTGGTAATATCTGTTTTAAATTCCTTATAACAGTCATTTAACATGGAGAAATCCATTCTGCTCCATGTAGTTGTCATAGATTTTTCAGATCCTGGAAGATGAGAAAATAAAATGTTATAGGGGTGCCACGCTATTAAAAAAAGATGTAGCGTTTTTGCCAAGTATTGGAAAAAATGGGACATCTGATTCCATCCATCAATGAACAATCCACACCTACAATTCTGTCAGCCCCTGTACACATTAACAAAAACTCTTTATGGGAACAGATTAATTTTTTTATTCAGAAACGTGATAGTTCTATCTGTAACAAGAATACCAGGGCAGTGAACTGTTGGTCAAATTGACATTGTGATCTTTCAAATTATGTAGGGTCTTTCGTATTATGTAGGATCTTTTTAACGAACGTGGCACAAGGAGTCTTTCACGCACATACATATATATACATATATACACATGTATATATACACATGTATATATATATATACACACATATATAAATATATATTTTTTCCTTGAAAAACAGTTCAGAGTTCAAGATAGCAATCACTCCTTCTGTTCGGAAGGTGCGGCAGGTGTTGAGCTGGTTTCCTCTGCAGGTTTTGCAGGCTCAGGGGCAGCAACCTCCTCTGCCTTGGCCGTCTCGGTGGCCTGTACCTCCTCGGCCTTGGCAGGGGCCTCCTCAGCTTTAGGAGGTTCCTCTCCCTTGGGTTCCTCAGCAGGCTTAGCCTCCTCCACCTTTTCTGCCCCAGGCTCAGCCGCAGCGCCGTTGGCCTCCTGCTTCTCCTCAGCCACCTCCTCCTTGGCCTCTCCGCTGCTCTTCTTAGACTTTTTCAGTGAGATCCCCTTGAACTTAAAGGAGTTCTTCAGAGAGAACTTCTTCTTCTTCTTCTTGGGTGCCTCCTTGGTGGCCTCACCCTCGGGTTTGGCAGCCTCGCTGTCGGCGACCGGCGCTGGCTCTATGGCGTCCCCGGCAGCCGGGTCCTTCGTTGCCTCTGCTGAGCCGTTGCTAGCTGCTGCGTCTCCATCAGGTTTAGCAGACACATCCCCATTTGTCTTGACATGACCATTCTCCTAAAGGAGGGGGAGGGAAGGAAGATACAATGATTATTACTTTCTGATTTGTGAACCACACAGAATTAGATGAACAAACATGGCTATTCTTGCAATACTGATTTCTGATAATAACATATTGTTTCAGACAAACAACTCAACATGTCTGTTGTAGAAAAATACTAAGTGGTTTGCATTTTCACATTAGAGATGAAACAAGCCTATTCGAACATTGTGACAAACACGAAATTGGAATTAATTGGTCCGCAATATCGAATTGTTTCTGCGGTTTAATCATTTGGCAGGTTTACTAAGCGCAGTTACGTTTGCATCGAATCCCTAGCAGGCGACGCCTTGCAGTTGCATATAGAACCGTAAGGGGTCTGTCAAGTTCCATATATCTAGCGCGAACAAATTCAGGGGCAACATCCTCAAACAAAAGAGCGAGAAGAACGTTACTCCACTGAGTTCTGGCAAGCTTACATCCTCACCAACCAGCTATCCACGCTCATTTTTAATTCGTCATGAATGAAAGTCATCGAGATTCTATGCAATATGGCCAATGTTAAATATTATTTCATGAAACGTAGCCTATTCTGGCATTTCCCCATGCAGTATTTTTGAGTACAGTCCGATAGCAATCCAGCAAGTCCTATCCATTTTAGATGGATTCTGCGGATGGGAATTTTGGTTAACATGACTACAAACTGATAGGCGGTAAAATTGTAAAACTCAAAATGGCTTTGTACGAATGAGCATAACATTATCTAGCTGAAGTTCGCCATTGGAAAGGGGTGGTAGCCGACTAACTGTAACGTCAGTTAACGTTAGCTGATGCCGATGTTCATTTTTCGACTTTAGACGTTAAGGATACAGGCAGCTAGTTCCGCTTTTTTGGCTCTGTGCAGCCAACTAGTCAATCAAAATAACTTTTGCATACATTTAAATAATACAGTAAATAAATATATTTCTTCCAGAAAACACACAATACAATAAGTATTGTTTATCTGCAACAAGTCGCATAACGTTTGACGTTACATCGAACCCAACTCTAAGCAATACGAGCAGGGTAGCTGAGCTAACATAATTCTACCTGATGCTCAAGTTACAACCCCCATCTGATTTTCCCAAATCAGCCATCACGAGCCACCAAATTAGCTGGCTAAGTACTCATAACATACTATAACACGTTTACTCAAATGCATAAGAAAATGATACAGTTAAGTTAGCTACCATATTTTGCCTCAGTATCGTTGCCTTGACCTTTCACACAGCAAACAATGAATTGCAATTTCAGATCATTTCCATGGCAACGTTTTTTAGCCATAAGATAAGTTCGGTACCTAACTGGTCAGCACGCAGAGGGCTCGCCAGCTAACAACACTAGTAAGTTACACAGCAGGTTAATTCGGCGAGCAAAAGTGACAGCAACGTTGGCGTTATTTCTGGATGTGCAAATGCCAACGCATGTAGGTGCCTACCTGGCCATTTGTTTTAGCTGCAGCCGGGTCAGCAACAGCGGCTTTTCCATCCACAGCCACTCCTCCCTTAGACACTTGGGATCCCATTTTATTTTATTGTGCCGGTAGATAACAAAACAAAAAATCTCAAAAGCTAATTTATATTAAATCCAGCCCGTGGAGGGTTATGTGCATCCAAATGTGGAATCAGAAAAGGCTTGATTGTGGTTTTTCTTTAAATCTGTAAAATTGTAGTTTCTCCAAGCTTGCGACCCCTGAAGTCCCCGCGCTCACACCACGGACACTAGACGCTCTATACAATTATATTTTCTACAACGGTGCTTGAAAAATAGCCCTAGACTCCACCCATGGACGTCATAACAAAGCTATATCCAATCGAAAACGGCGGGCTGGGACACCACCGACCACCTTCTTTTTGCTGTCTTTGAGTTGTAGTAGCTAAATGGCTAACAAAGATAACATGGTAACTTTGGTACTTAAAGTGGTTGAAGGGATCTTCGTGAAAGATCAACGAATTTTAAATTAAGAGCGATAGGTTTTACGATGTGGAACATGTAGACGGTAACAAAGCAACGTCATTAGTGCTTAAATGAGCGTCAATTACTGCGCTGCCAGGCGAACAATTTCAGCAAGTTGGGTCTGACCCATAGCGACCATGTGCAAGAACGCAACTGTTGATGGGAAATTGGATGCATGCATTTTGAGTACAGAATGCAACATGATGAGTTTAATTGCGTGCTGTAAGAGCAAGGCTCGTAGCACCCATACGAAGTATAGGCAGATTTGGAAGCTTTGTTCGACCTGGTTTGTGCTGGTGCATGTGCTGGTGTAGATTGATTATACCGGTATGGCCACTTTGGAGAGATAAAATTGCAAGATGGCAGCCACTTACATAAATTATACGTACTTCATAATCATAGTAGTGACGTATCCATTTCTATATACACAGCCTTGTTGCAAAGAGATGTTTTTGGAGCACGACACTATTGAGCTTACAAGATAGGAAAGTAACGAAGGTTAGCCGACTAACAGTGCTTGTAATCAAAGGGTTTTCGTGTCTTTGTATTGAATTGTCCTATTTTATTACCCCTGAACAAATTACCTGCATAATTAGAGTCTTAACAACTAACACACTTTGGCTTGTAATCCACAGGTATTTTCCAAAGGTAGCCTTGCCGGCCGGCTGTCTGTATTTGAGCTCTTTGTTTGAATCTCATGAAGCATTTTTAAAACTACGTTGTCTCTGAGCAGATTTGGGTTTTTGTTCTCATTCATTTAAAAACGGGATAAATATGATGGTGGTAAATCACAGAAGTTTGTAGTATATTGCATACATTCTAATCTATTTCTTCTGGGTTCTTCAGGCTTCAGTCAATTGTGGAATGTTAATGCTCTTCTGAAATGTAGACCATGATTTTCTATTTATTTATGCAAGTGTGTTTAATGCAATTCAATCGTAATTACATAATTTATTTCACAGAAAGTTTACTAAGGAAACATGCTGGATTGCCTTCCTGCTCATCTGATTAGTGGGCTATTGGGAGAATGCAGGCTAAAGTATTTGTGGAAGGTCTTTCCCAGTGGTTCTGGTTGCTGTTCGCATCCACAAATAATGTCCGTCTAATCTTTGGTCAGTCCTACCTGATGCCCACATTGCTATTCTCACACCCAACAAGTGACTTCTATTTCATTCACATTCATTAATGTCATTCTTTTTTTCCCCACTTTCACTGTAAGAAATGAGAACTAGCTTCTATGCAATCTATAATTTATAGAGTTTCCATGGGTGTCTTGACTAGCATAAAGTCCCTACTGTCTTATTGAGGAATGCATGGCATGCAAATGATACCAAAGACTTATTCCCCTCATTTATGCGGGTCTGTTTCTGAGCATGGAATAACCTTAGGGGTTAAAAATTCCTGCTCTCATGTTGGTGACGGAATGCTGAAAGGGTGTTTGAAAATAGCCAGATTTGAAAATGTCCCCACCCCGCCCCCCCTGGAATTCTTTAGTGCCTTTGTGATGTGGTTTATTTTTTCGATGACGAGCCTACACACATCATTCTCATCTTGAATGCGTCAAGCGCTTTTTTTTCTCCAGCATATAGACACAGGCTTTCTTTGTCAGGATGTCACTTAGGGCATTGCAAGCAATCTCAGCCCTCCGCAGAGCGACACTTTTTTTTCATATGAATGAATTATTTATTAGTTTATTTGTTTGTTTGTTTATGCATTCATTTAAAAGAAATTGGTTTGTAGCGAGAAATGGCTGTGATGGTTAGGATTTGCATGACAGTGGATGTGATCATTTGTGGCTCAGAAAGTATGGTATGCTTTTAAGCAAAACCATCTGGAAGCACTGCATGTAGTGAACAAGTCAAACTTACACAAAGTACTGTGGTTCCGTGACATTTTTGGCCCCACCAATCATAATATACTGCATATAATACTTTTGATAATTTCCGCCTGTGCTTATTCAGATGTGCAAGTAGGTACAGCATTTATCCCTTGGAATCATTGTGCGTTTCAGAGTTCAGATCCCAAGATATGAGGAGGCACAGCATTGCATTCTGGGATATTGTTGGAGAGCATGGAGAGAGTCCTAATTCCCTCTGGCTGTGGTGGGGTGGACTAATTTCAGTAGCGTTCAACACGGGGTTTCTTATCTTACTCTTCTTTTTTTTCCTTTTGGGAGTCAATGGCTCTTTTTGTTTGGCTGCCCAGATTTCATGCCCAAACACGGGGCAAGATTTACATCCTCAAAAGGCCCTATTGTTCCGTTTTCAGTCAGCCAACTGATGAGCATCACACGCCAGGAGGAGGGTAGATGAGACAGAATGAGAGAGATAGGTAAGAGCAAGTGAAAGGGAGAAATAGTAATAGTAAGTGGTAATGAAAGGCGGAGTGGGAGAGTATGCTGGAAAGAAACATGAAAGAATTGTGTAAAATCTGTGGGGGAATTGTGGTAAATTAATCTCGAAGTTTCTGTTGGTACACTTTCATTTCCATCATTTACATTTACATTTCCATTTTAGTCATTTGGCAGACGCTTTTAATCCAAAGCGACTTACAAGTGCATAGGTTCTACCATAAGTCAGAGCATCACATCCAGAAACTAGCAAAATACACAGGAAATGCTGTTCTAAACATAGTTGTCATCAGAAGTGCTTTTTTATTTTATTTTATTTTATTTTATTTTTTTTGGGGGGGGTGGGGTTTAGACAAGGATAGGGATATCAGAAAGGAGGGGCAGGGGAAATCAGGAGGGAGGAATAAGGTAGAGTTTGAAAAGGTGGGTTTTGAGTCTGCGTCGAAATAGGGGGAGGGATTCTGCTGTTCTGACAGTGGTAGGCAAGTCATTCCACCACTGAGGAACCAGAACGGAAAACAGGCGTGAACGTGCAGCTCGACCGCCAGGTGAACGTAGAGAGGGAACCGTAAGGCGACCAGAGCTGGCAGACCGGAGTGGTCTAGCTGGGGAGTAGGGAGTGATCAGGGATTGTATGTAAGGTGGGGCAGTCCCCTTAGCAGCCTGAAATGCCAACACTAGGGCCTTGAAACGGATGCGTGCGGCAATAGGAAGCCAGTGGAGGCCAATGAGAAGCGGAGTGACATGAGCCGACCTGGGCTGACTGGTGATCAGGCGGGCTGCAGCATTCTGGACCAGCTGGAGGGGCTTGATGGCACATGCTGGGAGACCGGCTAGGAGGGAGTTGCAGTAATCCAGGCGGGAAATGACGAGGTGTCGGGGGGCAAGGAAATGAAGAGTTGGGTGTCATCAGCGTAGGAATGATAAGAAAAGCCATTGGAAGAGATAACAGAACCAAGAGACATGGTGTATAGCGAGAAGAGGAGAGGCCCAAGAACCGAGCCCTGCGGGACTCCAGTTCGTAGGGGGTGAGGGTTGGAGACTGCGCCCCTCCAAGTCACCTGGTAGGAGCGACCAGAGAGGTAGGAGGAAAACCAAGCGAGTGCAGAACCTGTGACACCCATCCCAGACAGCGATGAGAGCAGAATCTCATGGTTGACTGTATCGAAGGCGGCTGACAGGTCGAGGAAGATGAGGACAGAGGAGAGGGATTTTGCTTTAGCAGAGTGGAGTGCCTCAGTGACCGCGAGCAGGGCGGTTTCAGTGGAGTGGCCACTCTTGAAGCCAGACTGGTTGGGGTCATGGAGATTGTTCTGGCGAAGATAAGCGGACAGTTGGGAGCAGACCGCCCGTTCCAGAGTTTTAGCAAGAAAGGGAAGAAGAGAGACAGGCCGGTAGTTGTTCAAAACAAATACATGTAAAAGCATGCATAAAATGCATGCTCACTAGTGCGGCTGGAACAAATATCTCACCCAGTGTTGTTTTAGATATTTTAAGGAAGAATGTACTCTGCATCTGCATGACATCCATGTGAAAACCGACTTAAATATAAAAGTAATAGTTTAAAATTCAGAACATAGGTGACATAGCATGCGATGAGGAAGCTGGGTCATGTTCACACACAAGCTGGAAGATATGGCATGCAAATCTCTTCCTGTGTTGTGTTGCTGTTGTTAAAATTCTGTACGCATGATTGACTGGCATATGGAACAGACCTGTGAGGAAACTCAAATTCATTTTGCGGTCATGCACAGCACTGCACAAGGTGACATTTTTCATGATCTGAACTCTACTTCCTTTTTAAAATTTCAGTTGCGATATCGCTGCAGATGGAGCCTGTGCAGTGGGGCTCGTAATGAAACCACACGAAAGGTGGCTCCCTTTCTGCACTGCCTTGTCACCACAAGCGCGTTTTTAACTCAACTGCTCTTCTCTCTCACCATCAAAACACAACAACTAGCATGGCTGGGGTTGCATGATTTAATGTGTACTGGGCATACTGTATGCAAGTAAGCAACCAATTATAGCCAAACTGATGAGAGGCCACAACATTTTTTCTCAAAATAACAGGGAGATCCAGATGGCATGGCCCAAGACAGATTTGTAAGATGGAAAATTAATCTTTCTCTCTTTCTTTTTGCCCTGAGACATTTTGGCTTCTGCATCGGCCAAAATATATTGCCATATATTTCAAATATATGTTGATCCTTCTTCAAACATATTGCTATTTAGAAATACATGAAAAGTGAAAATATTTGTAATATTTTAGTGCCAATTTGTAATATTTTGTATATATTGCAAAATACATTTCACATATATCTCCATGAAGTCCTAGTTGATCACTCTTGATTTTCCGGTAAAATTTCAGAGGGTAAGTTGCATAAAGAGAGAAATCAAACAGGCAATAGTTTGGGCAGCAAAAGCAAAAACAAAAAAAATATGTAGCTAAAAACACAGTCTCGTGCATATTAATAGATTATGTGATTTAGTAATTTTATGATGTGCTATTAGCTGTATATTATTTGTTTCTGGTTCAGTTAAACATCTGATTGAAACAAATCTGATTTCTGAAAGTCCATGTTTTATTGTGTATGAGCTGGGTAGTCCACTAGTTTTCATAAGAAAATCCAGAGATTGGATAATTTGGCAGGCCCATGTTAAAGTAATAAATCGTTTTTATGTCATAAATGGCATAACCTGTGTAGGTTTCATACCTCCGTGGAATACTAGTAATAAAAATTTTTTTTAAAGTCCTGGCCAGGGGAGAAGTGAGAGGGTTGTGGTGGATGCTGTTTGATGCTGAAATGCAGCATTACTTATGGAGCGCACTCAGTGCCTGAGACCAGTCTTAACTAGGCCAGCAGTCTTCTCTCAGCTGCAGAGGGAAAAAAAACACTGCTGTGCTTGCCAGCTGCAGTTGTTCCTTTCACAGCACACCCACCCACGCACACACATACATACACACGTGAACATACACAGTTCGTATGGGAAAGGGGACATGCATCCCCATATCCGCATTGCACATTGTAGCACCAGGTTATCAAAATTAAAAAAGATTTTCCCATGTTGCACTTGAATCCATAGTCAAATTCTGTCTTTTAATCTTACAAGCATACAGTGCACACAATACTGACTCAAATCTAACAGATAAAAACACTTTCTGTGGCGTATATATGCATAGGTGGCAGTGTAGTATAATGTTTACTTCCCGGCTTTGGCATTATAGGTGTACACTTGAGCAAGGCTCTTAAACGGCATTGCTTGTGTAAACGTATCCAGCAGTAAGGGTTGAATGTAAAACTGTATTCTGTGTACAAGCCATTCAGGATGAGAGCATATTGTAAATGTGCATTTCAATCAATAATTTGTAATCTCCCATGCGTCAGTCACTCTTTATGTGTCCATGTTCTATTTTTTTAAATATTTATATATATATATTTAATATTTATACATTATAAGACGTAAAAATTTAAAGAGTGCCTATATTCCTGTAGGTCAACTGCACATTAAAGATGGAGCTGCACACGTTACTCACAATGGTTTGAAGGCTTAGGACTGAAGCTTTATGGCTCAGATCCCTCAGAATTATGTTCTTCAGTGGTTTGTCTTTGGAACACATTACTCCCTGGTAGGACTTGATGCTTCCTGCAAAAATCCTACCCCAATTGGCTGTTTCAATAGAAAAATTACTTGTTTTTTTAGAATTGTAGAATGTACTGTGCTTTATATTTGGCCTGCTGCAATAGTGTGATCCCACACACTCTCTGTTCACTGCTTTTATTTGAGAGACCGGGTTACCTGGTCATTTCATTCCACATCTGTCATGTTATGTCAGGGTAAAGGGGAAGCTAAGGGCCCTCGCTCACAAGCTGAATCACAGCCTTATGTGTGCCTGTACTGGAAACCCTAAACCCTGTCTAAAACGATAAGTGAGCTAGTTGGGGATTTTTGATAGTGCAGGAAATCATTAGGCTTGCTCGTGTTGAACCTTCTTTATTAATTGCGGTCAATTAGCCAGTTTAAAGCTACATCCTGTGCCAAGTGACACCCTGTACCCAGCAGGTATACAGGCAGCTGGTTAGTAGAGTTAGAGTTTAGGCCATTGCTCTGCCTTCTTCACAAATGACACCCTTTTTGGAAGTGTCTCTAAAAGAGGTGCACAGTCTCTCTGTGCTGCCTGGAGTCCCAGTCTTCTGGTTTCAGAGAGGGTAAAAGGAAAGGAGAAGGCACGTCAAACTGAGCCTTTAATTCCAGAAAGGAGAAGTGGTTAATTTTCCTCTTGGCATGGGCTGGCTCACCTCTTGTCAGGCACAATCATCACGCACGCTTGCGATGGGGGGAAGTGAGAGCCCTGCCTGTTGCACTTTTTATCCTGTGTTTGATGAAACACTATTTGTAAGAGTAATACAAGGGTTCCTCTCACCCGCTCCTGCAATCAATTCAACTGACTGCTTCAGTTAAGAAATCCGAACTCTGATCAAAGCCCAACAACAGGATGAACTAATGTACTTCTGTACTTCGGTGCTGTTGGCTTAGCTCATGCCTTCATCCACAGAGAATGTAGTAGCTCATATTTAGATGTCTGCATATTTCCTGAATACATGCAGGTTCAGTATAACTGTCAAGCATCCCACTGGACAATCAATAAGCTCCACAATCTCTCCTCTTCTCCTTTGACACCCTAGTTGAAGCAAAATGCAAATTGCTAATTCACATCACCCAGAGATACCCAGTTATCATCAGTGAGGAATCCATGTCTCCTGGGATTGGTTGTGGCACTTCTGTAGTACCCTGTAGCCTGTGTGAAAAGGAATCATTGGTTTTCTGGGAAGTGCGTTGGAGGAGGGCACGTGATTCCGTTGCAGTGTTTCTCATGTGGGGGCTGGTGGCACAGCACTGACTTGTTGAAATTCCAGACTGAGAAAGGAAATGGGAATATGTGAATGTATGCATTTCGCATCAGTTTCACTGTCAAAACTGAAGAAATGTTTCATTTTGGTATAATATGTTGAATATCTTGTTGATGTGACTCATACAATTTACAAAATCAATGAACTGATGGCCTCAGCAAAGTGGGTGTAAGACACAAATGACAACAAAGCAGGCTTGAAGAAAATTCTGAACACATTCACCTGTCACAGCACGAGAGACACGGTTTTCTCCCCCAAATACCCATTTTCTTTGCATTGCACATGTCCCTGTGTCCTGAAAGGGGGCCAGACAACTGCCCTCCCCAGCTACTCCCCACCCCCATCACATCTCCGCCTCTGCCCCTGGTTTAAAAATAGCCCATTATTGTGCATTCAGCATGTCAGATTGTATGTAAATTCACCATAATGCCCTCTCATTAGCATCTATTGTTACTGTAATAAGGTCACTGCCGTGCTTACATGTCAGAAGGAATTCCCCCAGTCCCTCACCGCTTAGCCTGAGACACCATCCCTGTCAACCCTGGGGAGGGCTCTACAGGAGGGCTGACCCCAGTAATGTAGAATTGCTGGGAAATGGTGAATAATACATGGTACAGCCATACTGCTCAATTTGCTTTGTATGGAACAGGTATTTCGCAGAATCACTGTTTGTAATTGTAATGAACTTACTTTGTTGTTCAATTTGCTGTTTTGAGTTTTCTGTCCAGGAAACCTGCATCTGCATGAGTGAACAGGTTGAAATCTGTTCTATCACTCGGGCCTCCTAGGCTCTCTGTCTGAAAGCACAAAGGTATATGTGGGAGGAAGAGAAAGGGAGAGTGCAGTGCAGTACTGATGAAGGAGATGATGGCATACTGACCCACTAATGCTGCAGTTACAGAGCCATCCAACTGTGTCCTACTGAACTATACATCCACACACACATACAAACACACACACACATATCACAACATAGACACACGCCACAACATACACACACACATACCACAACATATACACACACACACAACATACACACACATACCACAACATATACACACACACACATATCACAACATACACACACCACAACATACACACACACATACCACAACATACACAAATGCATATTTGTTGGATTTCTTTTCTTTTCAGAAATAGTCTGATGCATTTCACGGCATTTTCATTACCGTACAAAGAAAGCATTTTGTGGGCCTTTGAACAGCATGCTATTCTGGGCAATTAATGTAATTCTTTTTTCCACTAATTACCTTTTCATTATACAGTATGAGAGTCAATGTCAGAACAAAGAACTTTGGCACAGCAAACTGATCGGTGACAAACTGAGTACGTTTTACACTGATAGTGTACATCAGTTTCTGAAATGGGGTCATGGGGTTTATGAGATCACTCAGACCCAGCGTGAGGGAGGATAAAAACAGCAGCAGAGAACGTGTCCATTCCCAATGTCACTAATGCCTTGAGCAGGAGCATCGAGCCTTCGGAACTCCCCTTCCTCCGCTGGAACGGAATGCCAATGATTTATTTCTAATTCTATTTCTGTGGCTTAATTTCCGTCGATGTTCCAGGATGTCCACTTGTGGAGGAATCTGCAGAGATGCGAAGGGGGAGGCAAAAGAGCTGTAGCAAAGGCGAGTGGCAGCAGTAAAAGATTAAAGGAAAGACTCTAAACTCTTCACCCTGTCTAGTGTAAATATAATATTAAGCCATGTGTGTGCAAGCTTGTTTCCCCCCGCCTCAATCACAAGGTGAACAAACTCTATCTGCCTCTGTGGCATCTCACTGGTGAGGGGCAGATATCCCTTTGCTACCATGAAAAAACCTTTACAATGCGTAATAGCCCTATGGTTGTCAGGCAATAGTTTTAAGAGCAAATAACATCAAAGGTGACAAACATTACATTTATTTTCTTTTGTCTTGCCTGAGGAGAGGGGCCTTCCTTAGATTTACATGTGTTTTCCCACACTGCTATCTGGTATATGACTAACAAACTATCATGCACTGATATCACATATGTTACAGGTCAGTGATCTCCCCCACTCATAATACAATATTGGGTGCCACAGATCAAGGAGACAGGTAGTTTACTAGTAAACTGGACAGTGTCATGTGTGTTTGGGATGGTTTGGTACGGTTCCAAAGACAGTAATGAGCAGTGCTCCAGTGTGGGCACACATTTACACATTGATACAAATTCCTCCTATCAAGCTGCCTGCTGTCTCTCCACTATTATCACAGTGAAATAGCGGCGATAACAAATAAGGGTGCACGCATTTAGTTTGGGTTCTGTGTTGCCGGGTATGAAATGAGCAGGGGAACACAATGGCGATGACCAAACATGGCAGTTTGGCATGGCAGTGGAGCTGTGGCTATTGTGTGGGCTAAAGCCTCACACAATAGCCCATTCTCCGCTGGAGATGTGAAAAGGTCCTGCACAATCCAATGTGGACACTACATCATGTTCATACGATGAGCCAAATTCAAATATCAAATTATATGATATTAATATAACAGCAGCATTGGGGGGAAGAAAGTACACAAGCAACACCAAAAACTTAATTATTCCTCAAAGTTTAACACTGAAATTTGTAGACATTGAAAATCAACTTTACTTGTTCAGTATAGAGAATCACTACCCATACGTGTAACTGCTGATAAGTTATATTGGCACTTATATTTAATTCATACAATTGATTTTATCCTCACGTTCTGCAGATTGTGGAAACCATTTTTTTATTACTCATTCCTATCTAAATTATTCCAGTTGTGTTTATCAATGTTTGGATTTAGACAAAACAGGATTTGAAAAACCAGCAGATATGGTTTTATCACACAATTTCCCCCTCAGTACAATGATATCAGCTATAATAGCTGTAGTAAAACAGGAAACAGACTATGATAGTGTTGAGGAAGTAGAACTGCTGGTTTTTATGACAACACAATTCTATTCTTGTACTAGTCCTTTTGTATTTCTGGCCTTTGACGGAATCTATAAGTGGACACATTTCAAAGAGCCCAGGTTATATAAAGTCTCCGTAAACATGAGTATTTCCTCCTGTAATTTTGACAACACAATATTTGGTTACAATCTGTTGATAGCATCCAATATCATGGTCATCAGTATGCATGATGGTTAAAGAACTGGGTTTTTAATCAGGTTGCAGGGTGGAATTGACTGTGAGACACTGCGGTAATAACCTTGGTGTGGTGCTTAACCTCAAGCTGCTTCAGTATACATCCAGCTGTACAAAAGAGAGGAATGTGGAGAATGTAAGCAATGCAATTCGCCGTGTATCTCAGCGTCTGCTACGCTAAGAAGTAATTGGAATTACAATGGCCAGATTTCAAGCATTGATTGTTAATTCCCAAGTGAGAGGGGGAGGGGGAGGGCCATTGATGATAAACTACACTGGAATCTCAGCTCAGCGTATTCACTCCTCTCTTCCCTCACATCCATTTTTACCCTGGAGTTCTGCCACAACATACAGCCTCTCTTTGGTCGGACGTGTTTTATTTACATTCAGTCTGGCTGGCGGGGGTGCCTATCAATGCCGTCTTCCTCAGACGTCCACTATAAACAGTCAGCAAAAAAACCCAAACAGTTCCTCTCCCTGACACAGAGGCCAGCCTGCAATGTGGGCATAAGGCTGCGTGCTGACGAAGCTTAACTTTGTCTTTAGTTGTGCAGCAGAGCTGCGAGCTTGAAAAAGTATTCTCCCTCTCAGTGTTAGGGTGTGAACTCAAACCCCATAGTTCGCTCAGATTTTTGATCACAGCAGATATTGTGGGCCGTCTGTGCATTTGCTTCCTGCATTAAAATCAACTGGTAAAGAGCTGCACACTGGCACGCTGCAGCAAACAAACAGCAGAGACACCTAAGGGGTAACGCAGCTCCACAGAGATAGCCAAGTGCCAGACCATCCATAGTCAATAGCAGTCACAGCTAATTAATCAGGGGACGAGTCTTGCACAGACAGCTGTGGTAGTTTCAAACCTAGTCAACATGACCCCAGTTCAAAGGAATGCTGTGACTGGACAGCAGAGACAAGCTAACAAGGAGCTAATGTGCTAACAGCATTTATACACGGCTGATAAGATGGTAGCTGTGCACCTGGAATAACGCTGATAAGACTCAAACAACTCTGCCTTGTGTTTCACTGCAGAATTGATAAGCATAGCCTTGTAGCTGGCTGATGTTTAAGCTACGGAGGTCAGAGCTTCTGTCGGGCTGCTTCAAGTTTTGACTTCATTGAATATGTGATAAATGAATGCAGGAAATGTTATGGAAATGTATTGGCCAAGTTCCATGCATACAGAAAGAGAAAACAGAGCTAAAGCCCTGCCACCTCAGTGAATACTAGAGTGCAAGAGGAAGTTACAAAGAAGAAGAAAAACCATTTACGAGTGAAGCCAGAGTACTAAGTACTAAATACTTACACACTGGAAATGACTGCACTAGTGATTTGTAGTGATATTGCCTTGACCATCAAAGCCACTACCAAATGTCCACGCGGCTGCTGGAACTATTAATACTTCACTTCTGCCTTCTTTACTGTTGATGCAAGTACTAGGACTGTAACTGATACCACTGCTGCTGCTACAACTACTGAACAACAATTAATGCTGCTATTAATACTGCTACTTCTACTACCGGAATGACCAGAGAATGTACGTAGGTCCCAAAGTGAAAAACAGTAGGCTCCTGGGATTCCATGGAGAAACCTCGTCTCAAATGTGACCGTCCCTATGGTGGTATTCAGCCCATTACCACCTCCACTGGCTGTGTGTGTGGAAACAAAGGGAAACAGAATCAAACCACTTTTGCATATGAATTGTGCCAACTTATAAAAGCCTCTGAGGGGTTTGGGAAGCTCCACGGGAATACTGGGAATTCTTCAGGAAAATCGTTAACCAGCCAGGTGAACCAGCTTCATCACAACTCATTAAAGAGATGTGATAAACAAACAAATAAATAAATATGCCATAATGCAAATACATTATGCCAAGCCAAGAGTGACGTCTTACTCACTGGACTAAATAATGTATTGTTTTATTGATTGCTTAGCAGACATGGGTTTCATTTTATGCATTATTCATTTGTACATCTGGACTTTTTTTCTCAAGCCATTCAGCTTGAGTACTTTACTTACTCAGGAGTACAACAGCACTACCCAACCTGGGAATTGCATCTGACACCTCCTGGCCACAAGCCTAGCTTCTTATCCACCATGCCATATTGCTAACTTAGTAGGATCTTAATTCTCATTCAGTGGATATCACATTACACATTCAAACACTGAATTTCAAGCCAGGGCCAAATGAACATCATCATCATGTTTTTAAAAAGTACAACATGCAACACTAATTTTGCAATCCGTTTATTTTTTATTGATAATACAAATTCTTACAGTGATGCTTTTTGATGGCTTACTTCAATTAAGTGTTGTTTTCAATGCCACAACATTGCCCTTCTGCCAACTTTCGAAAGCCACTGCTGTTCACACCCGCTGTTTGCGTGGAAAGTAGAGTGAAACGCTTGTTTGAACGTTCCTTGAGTTCCTTAAGTAAAACAGCATAGAGAAATAGGCCCCGCATTCCCATTAGCCAGGCCCTCACACACGCGTTCTGCCTATTAACGCACAATCACTATTGAGAAAATCATTTCGTTTGGCCATTGACCAACATGCCTTGTTTTGTCTGTCACTTAGGTTGTTGGCATGTTATTGGGGGTGTCTTTTTTCCCATCCTCCCACTCCCTCTTTCTTCGCTCGTCTCTCCCATGTCCCAATTCCTTGCGTGACCGGCCATCATTACGACCCTTTCTCTTTTATTTTCTCCCTTTCATTTCTGTGCCCACTGAACCCCCTTCTCCCTGTAGTTCCTCTCTCTCTCTCTCTCTGTGGCAGTCGACGGGGCCCTGGAGAGAGGCTGGGGAGCGCATGACGGACAGAGGGAGGCCATGCTGAGACGTGGCCCTGGCTGTGAGCCGGCGGGGTGCCGCTGTGTCAATAACACTGGCCCCTGTGTTCGCCGGGGACAATGGGAGGGGACAGGAGGCAGGGGGCGGAGCTACGGGCCGACAGCTGGGGAAGAGCTTGGCTTCAGTTAAGCCTCAGACTCTGTCAAAGCCACAGACACACACCACACCACACAGAGCAGCTTTTTATCTATGACAATGAGGAGGGCATACACCCGTCTCTCACTCCCTCTCTCACTATCTCTCTCTCCCTGTGTGTGTGTGTGTGTGTGTGTGTGTGTGAGAGAGAGAGAGAGAGAGAGAGAGACACATAGAGAGCGAATGTGCTGACAATATGCTTTTGGAGAAAGGGAGATAGAGGGAATTAAGAGAGTAATGTAATGGTGCTAATATTTTATGTTTATGAGTAGGTTTGGGTCCAAAGTTAATATTCTGCTATGGAAAATGACATAAGCAAGTAAGAAATGTACATTTTCAAGGAACAATTTATTTTTTAAATATCCTGTGCCTGTATGTATCTATAACAACAGCAACAACAGCATAGTCTAAACATACATAACGCAGTATTGTAGATCAATACAAAAATAGTGCTACATATGACCTTGAAATATCAATATTGCTATAACTCTGCAATATGTGCAAAAATAAACATTATTTATTTATATTTACATTAGGGACATGAATAAAATAGCCATGAGGATGTTCGCTCTAACTGGAAAAAAACTGATGTATGAAGTGAACTTATTTCTTATGAGACAGAGAGAACTGTACCATTAGGGTTCAGTGCCCCCCACCCCCCACACAGAAGACCAACTCCACCTAGTCATCATGACAATGAAGTCAGCCAACCATGGACAAGCTTAACCAATCAAAAAGCAGAGAACTATATAACACTAGGTGACCCCAAATAACAGGAACACTCCGGAACAGGGCAGTCATCAAGAGTGCCCCTGCCAATGCCGCTGCCACACAAAGCCTGGCCCAGAGACCACTGATCTATAGGTAGATATAGATATATACCTTTACTGCAGATTAGTGGTAGGAATGCCATTCTCAACAGCCATGCCCTTAAGCTATATGCAGCAATACAGCACATCACAATGACACAGTCTTTATGCATGGATCAATCGTACATTGCTTGAGTTTTCCACTATGCCAACTAAAGTAGTGTGCAAAGATTTGGCCACCCCTGGTCAAAAAGCATTTACAATTAATATCAAAGTGAACAGAAGCGAACTTGACCTATAAATGGAACAACGTAAAACATGACAAATGCATTTTAAAGCAAGATTACTTTTTCATTTAAATATTTTGCAGTTAAAAAAAATAAAAAAGGAAAAAGGCCCTGTGCAAAAGTTTCAGAACGCTGTCAGTTAGTACCTTGTAACTCCACCTCAGGTAACTGTAACAGCTTGTAAACACTTCCTGTAGCCAGCTAAGAGTCTTTGAATTCTCACTTTTGGAATTTTTCCATATTCTTCCTGGAAGAACACCTCCAGCTCAGAAATATTCTTCGGCCTTCTTGCACGTATGGCATGTTTGAGATCTCTCAACAAATATTCAATAATATTCAAGCCTGGGGACTGCGGTGGCCATTTTAATACCTTCATCCATCCTGGAGGTACTTCATGGTTGATTTCGAGGCATGATTTGGATCATTGTCTTGCTGGAATACCCAACCTCACGCCAACTTCAATGACTGGACTGACCTTCAAACATTAGCCTCTAGAATTTCTTGATATTTGGTGGAATCCAAGAATCCTCTTTTGCAGTGATGTGAGGGTTGTTCTGAGAGTTTCTCACCAGGCCATTTCTCAGGTCATTCTGTCTGAAATCTTTCTTGGTCTTCCAGACCATGCCTCGACTTCAACTGTTCCATTTATCTTCCATGTTCTAATAATGCTTCTGACAGTGGAAATAGGTAGGAAATAGTTTGAAACATTGAGAGAGTTTTTGTAGCCTTTTCTTTCTTGGTGGAAATGAACCATCTTTATTCTGAAATCCTTGGACAACTGTTTAGAGGAACCCATGGCTGTTAACAACAGACAGAACAGCCACTGTTGGACACATTGGAAGACATGGAGTTACTTCAGAATAAAATGTTCAACCCTGGAATTATACTCACCTGACTCATTGAAGCCCTAACAAGTAAATCACCTGGGTCTGGGCCTTAGTAATCATCTTTTTAAAAAGTAATGACAAAGATTAAAGTGATAATCCAGAAGAGTTCCCAAACTGGCCCTTTTCCTTTTTAAAATTTATAAACAGTAAAAAATGTAAATAAAAGGCAATCAAATTTTAGCACGCCACTGTATGTGCCTGGTAGCAGTTTGTGGTAAAGTTTTATTTCAAAGGGATACTCATTTGGGATACGGCTCTCTATAAAACAGACCCATGCTTTAGACATGACCCTGTGAGAGTGCTGGCGGGTGAACACTGGCACACTGGAATATTAAAGCCAAAGCAGTCACTGATATAAATCAGCTAGATATCACCTCTGCCACCTCCATCAGGATCATTCACAATCACTAACCGCTTCCCCAGATGTCACGCCCGGAGGCGACAGCTGCCTGTCAAATCGAAAACACATCTTTAAGAAGATCTACTGCAGGCTTGCAGACACTTGGCTAAAAACAACAGTCAAAACAACCACAACTGGACACTTATTCAAAATGGCCTATGCACACATTATTTTATATTATTATTATTATTATTATTATTATTATTATTATTATTATTATTATTATTAAGACACATAGCTGTGATGTAATAATAAAAATGATCTGTCTTCCATTACAGATGAGATGCTTGTACATGGTGAACATGGCTTGATAATGTTAAATGAGTGAGTTACCCGTTAAATGGCAAAGGTAGGCAGACAGGCAATGATAGATAATGGAGAAACAGAATCATAGATGGATGTATAGATAATCTATGGCACAGACCTATTAAGAGGTTTATTGTGGTGTGCACACACCTTTCCCTTCCTTTTTTGCAAAAAATGTTCAAATTACAATGAAATAAAATGCACCAGACACTGTGCAGGCTTCCATATGGAATGTAATTGAGGATATGTAGTGTGCAGTGTGCGGCAGTAATCTCACAGGATTTTTTGGTTCATTGCAACCCAAAATCCTCAAATCCCCGAAGCCTCCCTTTCCGCCGAGCCTCCACCTCTAAGCCCACACGCACACCAGCCCTCCAGTCTGGCACCCCCTCCACGCTGCATTCTGGGATATGGCAGCGCTCGGCAGGAACGGGTTAAACTTAGCCCGCGCAAATTGGTTTCCTGTCTCCATGACGATACCGGTGACAGAGACCTAGATATGACAGCCCAGGCGATGCCGCGCAGGCAGCGTGATGCATCATAAATGATACATGGAATTCATCTCAGACTCAGATATGTTGCACACTAACAAGAGAGACCATGCTATATTTTGCCCTTTCGTTTTAAGGATATGGATGTGCCCATTTGCAGGATGTACTGTATATGGCTTCCACTCCATTCATTTGTTATTCAATGTTTTTTTTTTCTTCACATTTTTCAAAATTCAACCCACCATTCTTTTACTGTAGCTTTCTAATGAGCCCAATGGTTACAGCCCTTCTTTTGACCCCTGCCCATGCCTCTCCACATTGGCCTACTGACTGCAGACACACAGGCAGGGACACACACGCTCTCTCTCCTCATCCGTGCTGCTGGACGCACAGAGGCTTGACTGTGGCCACTTGATCTCCATCCTACATGATGGGTTTATCCCTGAGGATGTGCTCTGCATTTGCATAGCATAGTAAATAATAGCACCAAAGCAGATGAGCAGTGGCTGGATTATCCATTAAAGCACAGTATCTAGCAGTTAGCAAAGAGGCTGTCTGTGCAAATGACAGCAAGCCTAAAGATGTGAGGAAGAGCCAGAGCGGAAAGTGTGATATCTGGAGGAGGGAGGCAAAAAGCGAGGGGTGAGGAGGCAAAAAGCGAGGTGGCAAGGAGTCCTGTCATGTCACATTAGCCTAAATGCTAATCGGCAAGACTATACCATTCTTGTGAGGTCATTGCAAGATTTCGGCGACACAGCAGTATATCTACAATGTTGCCCAACTGTTGTGTGAACGTTGCACCTTTTTTGGTGATGCCTACATGCTGAAGGGTATGTATGTATACCTTAGAGACTTCCGGAATGAAAGGAGCGCCCCCCCATCCTTGCCCTCGAAGCACGACTAAGCGCTCTCAGAAGAGCCAGGAATTAAAGGGACTCAATTCTGTTTGGACGGGGCTCTCTCCCCGTCTGTTGCCTGCTGGTTATATAAAGTAAAAGAGAATTCTTAATCAAGTGCTGGAGAAGAAGGGGAGGGGGTGGGGCGGTGGGGGCTCAGAGAAGAAAGTGTTGACCTAATTCTGCAAATGGCGTCTCAGCCGAGGCAGACCGGCTCTCGCTCCGCTCCCGTCATTTTAATGGCTGGAAGTATCGTTCTGAAGACTTCATGCCCATTTTCCCCTCTCTTTCTCCTGGGCTTTGTCTCAGCAGCACACAATCATTCTTTAAAACAAATGCTGCACTTGGGTTCGCCCAGTGCGCCTCGACAAAACATGAAACAAAACAAACCATAAACCAGGCCGTTTTCACGTCTGAGGGGAGCCAATGAGAACATCGGATTATACGGCAAAATGAAGGACAGGGAAAAAGGGGGTAATCAACCATATGGCTGACCAGTTGCATGCCGTTTTGTTGGGCCAAAAATCTCATTACTCCATTTATTTTCGGTGAGACCCAGAGACTCTGTAGGTATTCTTGTTCATTGTTCAGGACAACAGTTTCCTTTTGAATAGAAGAGGAACAAAAGCTTCAATAATGTATACGCATATAAAACCTAGAGCACACAAATCAAGGTTATAATAAGCTTCTCTCTAAACCGGTTTTCAGGTGAGTCATTTCTGATTAATTTGATGTGCCCAAAGCAAATATATGAATGGGCCCAGTGTCTGGGCTGAAGTTCAGTTCAGATCCAGATCACTGATCATGATGCTGTGAAAACAAACAAATCCACACCCACATTGCTAACAATGACCCTTTTTCAATGCTTGCCTGAATGATGTTGAAAAGGTACTTTCAGCCCAATTAGTTCTCAGTTTTGAACAATATTTGAATGTTTGCTGAGAAGTCTCCTGTTAACTGTGTAAACTGCATTAATGTCGAGACCTCAAGTCTCACAAATTATGTAACCCCCCCCTTATAGTGACCAGCTCTCTTTAGTCTGCCATGATTTATCTCGTACTAGTTTATGCATTCCAATTCCCAGATCTTTGAACTGTGCTGTTGACACCTCTCCTCACTGTCTGGCCTTCGAGACCCGATTTACATGTAGATTCAGAATGCGACCTTCTTACTGAAATGCAGAAAAGCGGGGGTTGCAGTACATTTTCTATCTGCAAATCAACGCATAAATCAATACAGGAGCACTCCATACCTCTCACTCTCACACATCATTAGCCCATGTATGTGGAGACTGCAGATGCAGGTGGGCATGCTCAATTGGTACGTCTTGGGTTTCCACGCGATTGTCCAGTATTGTTGGCCTCTCATTGGTGAGCTGAGGTCAAGAGGTGCGGTGTCTGACATATGGCCGTGCTTGTTCGGCGAGACGCATCCTCTCTGTTGACAGGAGGCCCCGCTCGGTAATTGGATTCCATCAGCACTCTCTTAGCGCACCACTTTTAGGAATCCAGTGGTGACAACACCTGGCCTTGTCATGTCAGTAGAACTGCAGAATGGCCTGGATTAATGGCACAGATGCTTCAGAACCAAAAGTGTCTCACTGCATGTTACTCCTTTGCTATTCACTGGCCTCTGAAAATGTTTTTGAATTAATGGACTGTTTCAAAAACTTTTCCTATTTCCTATCCAGGCTTCTGTATTCACCAGTACGGCTGTATGAATGCATTTTCAATGTTCGTATTGTTCCTCAGAAAAACACTGCAATTCTGTCTACCCAAAATAGTCTGTCCTGGGTTCCAGTTCAGACATTTATGAGATGTTCCTTCAATGAAATTAAGGCATAAGCACAAACATTCAAATCAGACTTCTATAATGAGGAGAGATTTGCTAATTTCACCTGCATACAAACACAATGCTATGAGGTTAAGTTAATTAAATTTTCTATGCAGTTCCCTTGTGCAACATAATCATGAACCCTCCATTGCTTCAGTTTTTATATCAATAAGTTATATCAATATGTTTTAGTAATTATGTTTGACACAGAAATAGTATACTGCTTTATATTTAAATGCAGAGTAGCATGGCATCTTTCATTAAAAACATTTTTGTTGATATAGGATATTAATGTGTGTATCTAGTTCGGAAGTGAAAAGGCAGTTAAGCTATGGCATTGCTTATTTGTATAAATATTCAGGGCAACATGCATCACTTTTTACTAAATTAAGAAAGTAATTGCTGAGTATGTGCCAGAGAACAGCAGCGCTGTGTCTCCTAAATTTCTGGAATCCAGAGAATTCTGTCTGCAACAAGTTTATCTACAGCTTTAGGAGGTCATTTGTTGTGTAAAATGGTGAACAGGCAGCAGGACTGATTGCCTTCTAGCTACCTGAGCCACACAAAACAATATGATACAGAGTTTGCAAATGAAATGGTTTCGACATATATTTTAGAAACATATTTTTGTTCCCATATGCAAGGATAGATATGTGAAAGCAATAGGATTGCATCAAAGTTTTGGTTATGATGAATCGCTAGAAAGTGAGAGTTCATCAAGTTTTAATTATTCATTTTTGAACACTTGCATTTAATTTCTTAAGATGGCTTAAGTATTCTGCCTTTGTGTCATGCAATTGGATACTATGAACAGATGTTGTTGTTAAGTGAAGTAGATATTGACTAATGGAGAGAATTAACAATGGGTAACTGGGGCATTTTGATGATATAATAATTGATTTAATAATTCCAGGAGAAGCAGGAGGAGAATCGCTTCAGTTATTATTCTGGTAAACCCTGAAATATACATTGCATATATATATACAATATGCATATACATTGTATTGATATGGAGAATGAAGTTAGGGGCTGCAAATATATCGCACACGCCCCGCTAAGACATTACTGAGCAGATGGCATACCTGCTAAAGGGCTGGGATATCTAATATCCTCCGCTCTTCTTTCTAACCACAGCACATCCTGTGTTGATTATATAATAATTTATCCTTATACCTCTCAGCACCCTAAATTGATTCATAAATCCAAACACTAAAGGTTGGAAATTGATCATTGCTGCATTCTGTAGGGTCATATTTCCAAATGGGGTAGCTTTGGACAGCACAAACAAATAATACAATTGGCAAATGTATTATTCTCCCATATACAGCTCCTTGACAATCTGAAAGAAATCTGAACATGTCATATCCTAATCTGACACTGCCAATAGTGCTTATAAATAGATCTGTCCTTGAAAATATTTCATTAGCACAACCTAGGCTAGGATCCCTTCCTGGTTGATGTCTTCCATTAATGGGTAATTAATTAATTTATTGTGCTTGGTGATGCAGTTTAGAGAAAATCAATAGTCTGTTTGTGGACAGCCGGGCTCTCCATGCATTCAGTTAATGCTTGTGAGACAGATGGGTTGGGTAGCATCTGCCCTGCTTCTGCGGTCATCCAACATGTCCAGGTTGGGCTGGCTGCTGTGCTGCTCATAGAAAACTGCCACAAGGGGAAAAAAGCTTCCATACTTTCTGACATAGGATACTCAGATTTAAATTATATACAGTATATACACCTACAAAACCCCATACACATACAAATACACATACATACATACATACATACATATAGTACTGTGCAAAATTCTTAAACACTTGCAAAACAATTCTGTAAAGCAAAGATACTTGAAAAATAGTTTTCTGAATGTTGAAAATGTACAAACATTTTTTGCCTGAGTGAAGTGCGTTTGTGATACTAGAGCTGTGAGAAGAAGCATGACATTAATAGACATAAGGAACCAAGTCTACAATATGCAGCAGCAATATCTTATCAATATGTGAGACAACAGCCACAGTCTGATAGACAACAGCTAAATTGTGTTTAAGCTCATGAGTACACCATTCATGCATAGTGCATAGTGAGAATGCCTGTGTGATCTCTTTAGTGACAAATGTCAGATAGAATACTAAACCGCTGTGATTCATTTTGTTTTTCAAAAACATTTTGTAAATATTGTATTTATTACATATGGAGTCTATTGGATGAAATACAAACATATAGTATTTCTTCTATATTGCTCAAGTGTTGCGGATTTTATTCTGAGGTTGGCATGTAGACTAACTAATTTTATCCATCCTTCCAATGAATCAACATGGGCAAAATTAAGTAACAAATAATCCCTTCTGAACACCACCAGTCCATATTATATCTCTTCCTACTCTCATTGATGTCTTGTGAATTTCCTATGCTGTGTATCTAACTGACTTAGCTACATTTATCTTATATTCAAGGTCAGCTTGGCTTGGCACGAGGTTACCCAGCTTCAGGCAAAACTAATATCTCTTTGGAATGCCAATAGCAGCTTTTTTGTTTGATTGATCTGATCTGACAAGGCGGTGGGGATCGAATCAGGCTTGCCACTTTAGAGTTTAGATGGTGCCAACAGCCCCTGCCTGTTTGCATCTCATACCGTAAATCTGTCGAAACAGAGGCCTGGTGGCTGCAGAGGTGACGCTGGCAATGTCGACACTGAGCAGTGTGCTAACAGGCCTCCAGTCCAAGGCTGTTCGAGCCGCTCTCTAATAGACTGGGGGATGGCTGGGGATGGCGAGGTGTTATGTCTGTTTGGGTGGTAAGGCTCTGAACTGTGTGCCCTCCAGGTGCCCATTGGTGCCTGTTTGGGTGGTAAGGCTCTGAACTGTGTGCCCTCCAGGTGCCCATTGGTGCCTGTTTGGGGGAGGGCACTGCCCCTGGATCCTCTAGTTAAATATCTGTGCTGAATTACTCCAGCTGTGGAAATAACAGCACACTGAATATGACCAACAAAGCAAAGACCTCTGTCAGCTGTGAAATGTACAGAATACATTTTATATCTTTACATATGTGCTTCATCTTATGTGCCTGTGTTCGATTTGCACTTAATTATAAGTCGCTCTGGATAAGAGTGTCTGCTGAATGACAGTAAAATAATAATATTTTAGCTAATAATAATGTTAGCTAGCTAAAAATGTGATTCCAGTGCACCAGCTCCATTGTTCCGTCACCCAAGGTTCTCCTGTTTCTTCTGTGAAAATGCAGCACTACACATGGACAGTATGAGGTATACACTTGTATGCAAAGTTTGGGCACCCCTGGTCAAAAAGCCTTTTTCAATTAATATCTTGGTGAACAAAGCGAACCTGACCTCTGAATGGTACAATGTAACACATGACACATTTCTTAATATTTTTTTTTTACAGATTCAAAATAAGAAAGAGTGCAAAAGTTTGGAAACCCTGTCAGTTGTACTTTGTAAGTCCTCAACTATAACAGCTTGCAAACGCTTCCTGTAGCCAGCTAAGATTTTCAATTCTCGCTTTTGGAATTTGGCAGAATAGACTACAGCAGCAGAAGCCTTAAAAAGTCTAAAAAATAGGTCAAATAAATACCTAATAAAGTGCTCACTGCGTGTATATCGAGTATATGATACATGGCCATGGTTCTTACACATTAAAAATATTTGAAGCACTGTTTGTTTGATTATTTTCAGATAAAAGTCTTCTCTTTTTACTTTATGTACTTTAAATTGTTTTTGAGTCGTTTTTTGAAAAAAAAAAATTCAAAAGTGTTCTTGGTGAAAAGGTTGTTCCTGGCAGATAAAGACACTTCACACCACACCTTTGTCTCTGAACACAGAGCACATTCATCTCAATAGGCCACTGTTTTCCCCCTCAGCCCCCACTCTCCAAAGCCAATTAGAGCAATCCACATACTCCTGAAAATTACCAGCACAAAGCACAAGAACCTGAGACTGAATGATTGAAACACCCCTACAGAGTCGAGCTGTTTTTGAATTCTTTTCATTTGCACGAACCCACCCACCACTGCCACCTTTCCCTATGATGGCTCCAGTTTCTAACGGCGGTGATTAGAATGAAATGAATCGTCTAGACAGAGTTCAGCTGGATTAGGTGGATCGTGGAGGGTCACAGCACTTGTTTGCAAAGACAGATTTAGAACCCCCTCCTCCAGCCAAGAGTACAGCTGTGCAGTAGCAGACCTGAGATTGTTGAGGGGGGCTACAGGGTTGACAAGGGGGTGTGGCATATTCTAGTACCAAACCCAAAGAAAGAGACCTGGTTAGATTTTCTAAACTAAAGCATAATATTGCAATATAACTCATGTTAACAGATGTCATCAGGCAGGTTGATTTATGCTGGTTTGCGTCAGATTCTGATTAAGATCTTTTTATTGTATTGTAGTTTGCTATGAGGGAAATTTAGCATGTGACACTTAAATTGTGCTTCATCTTGACATCTTTAAATTATGCATTAATTGTGTCAGATCTTATGAGGATGACAATTACTCTTGTGTGCATCTTGTAATGTCAACCAGTTAAATCATCCACAATTTCTGTTCGGTGTAGGTTGGTCTGCCAACCACATAATTGTCTAAATAATATCATCAATAATATAACATAATGAGAAATATGTTGAATGTTAAATATTTTTTATGACTGCTAAAGGTTAAGCAATTCTGTGTGTTTTAACTTCACTACAAAGGGTTCTTGAGAAAGGCAAATCATGTATAGAGCTAAGGTGTATTTAGAGTGCCAACAGCTTGTCAGAAATGGTCACTTTTTGTGTCTCGAATTACGGCTTGACATGATTCATATTAATCTATTTTCACATAGTTTATTTCTTTTTTCACATTCCAATGGATTTCACCATTTTGGCATGACACATGGCTGACAATAATTTACAATAATATGACATATGACATATTATATGACTTAGAAGGCAGAAAATAAAAGGGGCCCTATATGTGCATGCCAAGCATTTATATTTGCAAAATGCAGCATACTAAACACTAAAATTGGACATCTGAAGAGAAGATAACTACAGGATGTGACATCACCAGATTTTCTCCCTCCTCACTCTGAGCTCTATGATGCTGAGAGGTGGCACATATAGCTCACCAAGCAGGCTACTCATAAAGTGTGTCAGCTCTCCTCACACTTTATCTTACCATTTTCAAAAGGGCTCTGAAAGCTGCTTAGGTTTCTTGCTCAAGGCTACAGTGGCAGTGCCCCAGCGGTAATCTGAACCTGTCATTTGTAAGACTAATGCTCCACTTCACCATCACCAGTACTTCAAACATCAGCTAGACTCACTGAACACCTAGAGACAGGTGGTCAGCATTTACAATATAATATACACATTTTTGGATAGAATTTTTACAGGAACAATAGCTTCCCCTTCAGCGTTTTTTGGCTGTTACATTGGTGTGTAGCCCTGGTCACATTCATAGTGCAATACCAAGAATGTCCCAAGTGTTGGAACAGCCCAATTTCATGTGGCTCATAATCTGTCTGAAGGAAAGGGCATACCACAGCTGAACCCAGTATTTTACCATTTCCACTGACACTCATTTTTTTCTCAAGTTGGGTAATTGAAAGAGACGTGACAATTTATCCACAAGGAAATATTTGTCCAATTATTATATATACTCAGCTGCTTTTCTCCCAGTGTAGGGCTGGGATAAGGAGGAAGAATCTCACACTGCAGGGGATCATTATAACCCATTGCCCCAGTCGCAATGTCTCAACACTTTCCACAATGTTCCCTTGTCTCACAAAGCTGAGAAGTGGCCAATAACACTTTGAATTGTTGTCCATCACTTTCTGATATGTAGGCTTTAGAAACCTTTGATTTCATGTTGGATAAGTACTGTCTATTTGATGGTCTTGTGTGGAATTTACATATTGATGTACAGTTCCCAAAATGCAAATACACCACATATCATTGCATAATTCTGTAGCAGTATTGTGTGTGTGTGTGTGTGTGTGTGTGTGTGTGTGTGTGTGTGTATGGGTACAATAGACATTGTGATGCTGTGGTTATGTAATTTGACTTGTGACCAGCGATGCTGCATGTTGGATTCCTGTGTAAGGCAGAGCCTAATGCACTTTCCCTAAATTGCTTTAGTATACATCTGTTTAAGACAATACATAGCTGTTATATAGCTAGAAGTCTAAGCAAAAAAAAAAGAAAAAAATAGATGCTCTCCCTCTCCATAAACACCCGTGACCACGGTCAAGTTTGCAGTGGCTTATTAATAGTTGTAAGGATAATAACTGAACGTGTAATGATTCTCCTCATTCTGATGGACTATATCAGTATTCATCTTATATCTGAGGATTCATCTTTACATCAGAGCCAACGTCTGGTACACACGTGATGTCGAATGAAAATAGCGGCCTTGCAATTATATGTGGCGGCTTCCATTCCCTGTGAAAATGGGTTGGGGGTGAGAATGGATGTTTCTCAAGGTCCTCCTTAATGCAGCCCAGGGAGGGCTCTTCTCTCCTGGTAACTGAGTGCTGATCACGGGGGCATCTGTGCGGGACTCCCAGGAGTCCTGATCTTGGCAGTGTGGGAACGTAACTCATCCTGACCTCTGTAGCACCATCAGTCCTCCTCTCTCTAGAGGAGAGGCAGTGATGCGCTCATACCAGAAGCCGAAGGAACGTGAGAGCTCTGCTCAGGAGGAACTTAGGGACTCCCAACACCCCCACGAAGCCCCAAAAGATCCACATGCCCAAAAAACGTGACGGGACACAAAAAATGGCATAAACTGGATATAATTTTGCTCTGCGGTCCACGGTACATTCCAGGTTTCTTCAAGGATTCTGTAGAGTATCGCAACACAGAAATATGAAAAAGAGCTGATCTGAATCTAAGACAGCTTTTATTTTTGTTATATTGACGGTTAATGTAGGAAATAATTTATTAACGATTAGAACAAATGAAAATATTATACATGAATAGTCACTATTCCCTTATTCTTGAGTAGTGCAGGAAAGAGAAAGGACAGTCAGTCTGCAAAGATGATATCACAAGGGTATGCTGGATGGCTAAGGGACTAAATACTGGGTACTGTAAACTGTTAACTGTAAAATGGATGACGCTGAGATACTGCTAATAAATATAGGCCAATATATCATTGTGGTATATGTCTGTCCAGTCTTCATGTGTCCGTTCCTTGCGCTGACAGAATGGTTCAGCTCGAGGTTATGTTTCTGACAAATGTTAATAACCTCATTTAACACTCTCCCACCCAGGCACCTTTAACCTAATTAGTCACATATTTCACTTCTTTCCACTTCCCCTTTCAACAAAAACAGCAGAACACGGGTCAGCAGACTAACAGTTTTTACGACATGGACCTCAAAAAATGGATCGTATTTGTCCAGAAATGCCCTCTTTAGGAGAGATTTATGACTTCTATGATACATGTTACAATAGAGCATGCCAGTGAGAGGCTGTTAGAGAGATATCACTCTCTCTAAATGTACCCGGTAAGTAATTACATACTGGAAATTAGTGCGTTCGGTGGACATTTTTCTGAATTTGTGTTTTAATTTCCTGTCAACCTTGGTTTTTAATCTTGTAAGAATAGTGTTACACTTCCATTTCGACGAAGTCATGGCACTGATCAAGATTTTTAATGCATTTGCAAAAAAAAAAACATGTTTTCACTTTGTCAATATGGGTTATTAATGCTATACGGTTAATGGGCAAAAATGACATTTTATCCAATTAAATCCACAACACAATGAAGTGTGCAAAAAGTGAGGGGATATGCGTACTTTCTGAAGCCACTTTATATCATCATACATCCAATCTCTAAACTATATTCTTAGATGCAAGAGCTCCTCAACTGTCATTGGATAATAAAACATACATTGTAAGTCACTGTGGATAAGAGCATCTGCTAAGCAAATGTAATGTTGGGGGGGTTGGGGGTCCACAATTGTCCATTAGTTCAGCACCCCCACATCCACCCTCAGTCGAATTTTTGCCATTCCCGGCGTTCTTCAGGGAACTGCTACAGACATGCATGAAGGAGACAGACGTTAAACAGGAGGAAGACACATTGGCTGGACAGATGGTCCAGTTTAAGGGAACATAACAGATTAAATACATGAAGTGATTTTCTTCATATCAGGGCTGGGTTGGGTGCTGGAGGAAGAGTATGCCTGTGATTCTGTACCAGTGACATCACTGGCAGCCTGCTGAATGAGTTGCTTTTATCACCAGCGTTCAACACTATGCCATAAATCACCCAATGGCAATGCATTTCATACCTGCGCTCAGTGTATCTCTCGAAACGCAACTATCACAGGCAGCCATTGTGTTTCTCACCCGTAGAAGATGTAATTTCTCTTTTTGCAGATGCGGGTGCCCACGTGCTAAAGATCATTAACCTGGATGGCTACTACTGATCACCAGCTGCATATGTTGATTTTAACATGGTGTAGGGAAGCCTGCCTGCCTGAAATTAAATTATGATAATGACCCTTTATGCAAGTGGTGTTAATAGCTGAGGTCTGTATCTCAGGACCACAATATCCTGCCTCACACTATTCAGGTGTGGCTGGAGCTCTTTTCTGTCTCTGCTTGGCACTGCACTGTAAAAGGTCACACAGAGTCCTCCACTGACTCACCCTGTAGTGCTGAGATGGGCAGAGGAGAAGTTTCAGATGCAGACATACATATAAACAAACATACACACACACATATACACACGCATACACACACATACATACATATGCAGGGCTCTCTACAATTATTCACACCCATGATAAAGATGACCAATGAGGTCAATCTTTATCTGTAACTCAGTTGCAATATTGCACATTACCTGTACCTTTTCACTTTTTAGCTTATACAGCTTTCTTAGATGCTCTTCATCAAGGGTATGTATGTTACATGTACAAGACACCATGGAGTCGGTAAAGTGGTAAAGCCAAAACATGTGCAGAAAGCATTGATAACAACATCAATAATCAATAACAACATCAGCCTATACTATACTGTATGTTCTTATGTGCTCAGCACGTTGTAAGAATGTGTTAGACTGTGTGCTGAATGCTCACACGTGCATGCAGCATGTGTGCTTTTGCCTGCTCAGGTGAAAAACCTTGCTGTTTCATGTAGATCCTAAAATAAAATGTTCCCATTAATAAAACATGACGACTACCTTAGCTTTCCCAAGGCTCGGGCAGCGAGCGGGAGCGGGGGAGGAGTTGTGTACAGTTTGCTCCTGGGATACGATAGGATTTTATTCATTTGAAAACAGCACCATGGGGTCCCCGAACGCCCATTTTATCCACCCAAACATAAACTGCATTGATGCTCTTCCCCTCCGTACTGTGTGAATGCACAATTTCAGGCAGTATAAATCCGGAGATTTTTCTCTCCAGATGGGCAAGGTGCACAAATCTTTCAGCAATTAGTATGATGAACAGAGCGGCCCTGGAACAGCTCAATGGAGGGTCTTTGATTCCTGCCATTTTGAAATATTGTTCTTTCTACCACAAGGACTCCAATTTGATCTCTCCCTCACAGAGAAACTCATTTTCTCTCTCTGTCTTTGCCCTCCATGCACACTCTTTCACATCTTTTCTCTTCTCTCTCTCCAGCCAACAAAAGTGAACTGGTGGCAACAGGAATAAAACCGGTTGCTATGAGAATGCCATGACAACCACCACGGAGCCCACGTGTGACTGTAATGAATGTGCTGCATTGGACTTGGGGGTGATTGCATGTTGTGCATAGTCATTGCTGTTAAGAGGCGAGCCTGGCTGCATCTACCAAAATGTCATCTATTTTCTGCCTTCTAGCTGTTCCGATGTACTTATAGCGGATCAGACCGGGCAATGAAGGTCTTTGTGATTCTCTGTCTCTTTCCTACACCCCTTACCTGCCGAGTGGGAACCCACCTTACATGCCCTGGAATTGCAGACGTACAGGCTTCATGGAAATGGAATCATGAAGTCAAAGTAAAAACTAAGAAAGAAAGATAGTCACCAAACATGGGGTGAGTTTAGTAAGGTGAAAAGCACAATGCAAGAGGAAAACGCACACAGATAGCATGTGGTCACTGCAACACAAGTTATATAAAGCTGTTTCACCAAAGAAAGGACCCTATTCTCCCAGTTAGCTGCAAACACATCACTGAATACAATGTACAGACTATCCTCTGGTCACGAGAACACATGTGACAGCAAAGGGCTTTTGAGGGCAATTAAAAATGTATTGCAATTTAACAAATATGAAATGCAGGAGCAGAATCCAGTAAGTGAAACATTCACATGGTATAGAAAGTACAGCTGAAGATATGAAGAGGCTGAAGATAATGAACAAATAAGAGGTGCTGGATTGGTAAAAGGAAATTCAGTAGCCTTAAGGTAATGCAATTACTTGTTTTACACAATTTAATAATAGCCTAACCGCAAGTGACAGTAGTAGACATTCCTCTCATTTTTTCTTTGATGGTTAAATTGATAAATTAACTAAAAATACTCCTCATGTTTGCCACCAGTAGACAGTAAGTTGTTTGTCATCCAATAACCAAATGTGGATGAAGCAGAATGACTCAAACTGTCTGATGACGTGCAATAAGCCTTTCTGAAACATGATTGGCAGGCGGATTTTCAGCAATATCCCATCGGGGTCAGGGGTGGGGGCTGGTCCTTTTTCTTTGTTGCCACAAACTTTCAAGGGTAATTGTAATATTCAAACATGTATCTGTCTATAATGCAAAACAGAAAAATCACTGAATGAAGAAAAGCATCAATCAAGGTTATTCAATACATAACTTACAAGATGGCAGGGATTCTCCACACTCTTTTGGCAGAGGGTCCACAAATCTGAGGAAGGAATGGGGAAGCATTTTCTCAGTCGTTCCAAGTGGCAGGAAGTACCCCATAGACTCCGGGAGGGAGTTCAGAGACACAGGAAGAGGGGGCAAATCTTTATATAAACTATCTCAGGAGAGTCAGAGGGCGAGAGGGGGACTCTCTCCAAGGCCTCTCCTCAACAGTTTTCCCAAAGAATGGTTTTGGCACAGTTTGTGGGAAGATGAATTTAACCACCCCCCTCTCTCTGGAACTCTCTGTAGGAGATTAAATGGGGAAAAGGCGTTGGTATTAAGAGGAATCTAATAGGAAAAGGAAAGGAAAAGGAAAGAAACAACCTTCTGTCATCAGCTTTGTAAACACTCCATTTTGGGAATACAAAGCAAAAATGTAAATAAATGAATGTATTTCCAGACAGGAATTGTAGTGGTCTGACATTTGCATACCAAGTTGTTTCACTTTGACAACAGCTACCACCACCATTCAGAACTCCTGCACACCCTCCAACCACCCCCCCACCCCCGTTGTAAGAGAAAAGAGAAACTAACACTGGCAGTTGGAAGGTGGGATTTGCTGGGCAAATTGTGGGGGGTAATTGAATCATATTTTTCTGTCAGAGATGACAAATGAGTTTAATTTTAATGTTCTGTTCCTAATAAGGGCCCATTTTGTCACAGCTGTTTCTGTAAATATTAATGCTGAACATTTCCTCTCAGGCCTTTGGCACACAGCATTGGCTCTGTCCTCATGCAGAGTAGCGCTCTACAGACTGAAATATGGGAAGCGCGAGGACTCTAGCTCCGACTGCTCTGATTGGAGGTGGCAGCCACAGATTTTAAGGGGGCACTTTTTATTCAGGGCACATTGTGTTTTGGCTCTGTACTCTAGCACATTGAATTTGAAATTAAACAATGAATAAATATGAGGTCGGCCGGGGCCTCTCTGTGCGGAGTTTGCATGTTCTCCCCGTGTCTGCGTGGGTTTCCTCCGGGTACTCCGGTTTCCTCCCACAGTCCAAAGACATGCAGGTTAGGCTGATTGGAGAGTCTAAATTGCCCGTAGGTATGAGTGTATGAGTGTGTGAGTGAATGGTGTGTGTGCCCTGCGATGGACTGGCGACCTGTCCAGGGTGTATTCCTGCCTTTCGCCCAATGTATGCTGGGATAGGCTCCAGCCCCCCTGCGACCCTGTTGAGGATAAGCGGGTTCAGATAATGGATGGATGGATGGATAAATATGAGGTTACAATACAAACTGTTAGCTGATTTCAGGGTATTTACATCCATATTGTGTGATCTCCTCTTTGTCCAGTAATAATAATGGTCTAACGATTTTACTTTTAAGCTAATACAGGTGCAGTTCTACTTGATTTCTGCTTCATGGAAAATAGTTACACATGTAAAATGTAGTTTAGGGCTAGCTAGTAGTTCAGCCTAATGCTCGTTCAAGGTTATACTGTAGAACACTACAACACACCAGAACTAAAGTTGGATAGTGGTTGCACATAATATAAAGTAGACTTGATCGCACTGGCCACTGGAACATTGTGTTATTATGGCGTTTTTGCCATAATAAGCCCAAAATAATAACACAATAAATGTATAGAATGCTCTCGCATGATGACAAATATGAATAACCTTTTATTGTTCAAGAGAGCACCTGATCACATTATGATTATAGCAGCATTGCCACAGCGAAAAATTGAACTTTAATTCTAGCTCAGCCTACCACATCTTGTTGTGGAGGAGGTCATTCGTAATGCACATTTCACAGAGAATTACATTACCGCAATAATACTAGCCTTATTTTTTACTTTGTGCAGTAACTTTTTAAAAGTTTAATCGAGATAGAGATGACAAGCCGGAAACAGAAAACAATCAACAAGTTACCGAGAGTGTGACATCTAGTTTTTGACTTCTCATACAAATTAAACCCTTTAACACGCAATGCTATCAACGACTTTGTAAATATTATGATCTATAAATAATAAAAATGTCAGAAGACGATTGGCTCCAAGAAACAGCAGTAATTATTTGGCTGTGGTTCGTGTTTGGGTCATTGTCCAATCTTTGAGAAAGACCTTGGAATATCTGCGTTTATAGAACACACTACATTCCTCTTTCTGCATTTTGGCCGAAAAGCTTAATTCTCTGTTAACACAACCTCAGGAAATGTACTGAATAAAAATATGGACAGTGGTTGCACACAATTAATTCGCCTATGTATGACGTCTTCAACTTAATCAGTTCACCATAGCCAACTGAATAATATTGCGGAAAAAAAGATTTTTTGGCTTTGAATCCAACTTTTGTCAGTTAAGACTATGGCAGCAAAACACATTTCTGACCAACTTGCACACCGGGTCTAACAAGAATCTAATTATGTGGCGCCATTATTGAACAACAAAATGATAAGCATCCCGAATCTGGTGATTCAGCAGCAAATGCAACGTAGAGTTATTTTGTTGACTGTGGCAGCTGTCATTGTCACAAGACAGAGGCATCTTCAACAAACCAGACTAAGAGAGGATATCTGGGACAATATTACACACAGACAGAAAAACACATGAGTTGCAGGCTCAGCAGATTCTGTGACATGCACAAACATCACCGGAGCCCCGCTAATCAGACCAGTGTCCTTGGCTTCTCCTCAGGAGACCCCTGTGATGCAGCGTGCCCTGGAATTGAGCATCATTCACAATATTAAAGTTTCCTTTAATGTGCCGTTTGGTCTTGATTTTGTCTATGATTTAATTCTACACTATGTCCCTTCCCCCAAATGAGTCTTTACATCAATTTAATACAGACTTAAAGCTCTCCCTTGCTGAACTACATTCTTATGTCCAGTGCCCTCATATTGTCTTTGACTTTGTTTGGCATTGTCCTTATTGTCTTTAGGGGATCAGAACTGTAGAATGCATTATGCTTTAAAACTTTTTAAAGTTAATAATTTGGCACACTGAACATACTTTTTTCTTCGCTGAATCACATAAACTCTCTATATAAGGTTCTTAAGGTTCTGTCCGAGACGTTTTGTCAATTTATTGTTTAAGAAGTAGGCCTCAGTTGCATACGTAAAAATGATAACAAAAATGCCAGCTAGGTCACCTTGGATAAAATAAATTTTCAGCAAAGGAAATGTTATTTCAAATAGGGCATTGGAAGGTTACCCAAATGTACCTTCTGTCCTGTGACACTGTTATTGGTAACCTTATCCCAATAACATCATAAAAAAAACTGACAAAGTCGCACTTTGCCCAAACGTTTGTTGTTCCCTTGGTATAATGAAAAAAAATAAATAGGTAGCATCGTGAGTATGTGATCATCTCCTTCTTTAATAACCTTAGATTATAAAATTTGTAGGAATAGCATATAACCGTGTAGTCCGGGATGGGCAGATAGACCACACCCACTCCCACCAATGGATGGATCCTGTCAGGGAAACAGACAAATGCATACTCTGATTAAAAGTTTTCTGCTCAGTCTGTTTCTTCTGAAACAATTATCCTTGGACCGTTTCCCACTGCGGACACAAGCTCAGCCAAGTTGGGGCCATGGAGTCTAATCCAGCTCAGGACGGTTGTGCCAACGGGGGCACATTTGTGTAATTCCTGCCCGGCTGTACCCTTGCACCCTGAGTCTGCTGGGATTACCATACATCAGTGAGAGATGGCCTCTACCACCACAGGCTTTGCTGATCTGTTATTCCCGTAATCTATGAGGCCTTGTTCCTGCTAGTGCTGCAGATTTATGGGGTGTGGGTAGGAGAACAGGCAGGGGCTGGGGTGAGGGAGGGTTGTTATGGGTAGGACTTCTCTGAAGTAAATAATCACAAATTCCTACATAGCAGGAGGGAAAGCAAGGAAGTCTGATTGGGTTATTTAAAGTAAATTCAACTGAGAAAAAATGGCCTTCACTTTTCTTCTATTTTCATAAAGGAGAAAGCTAGGGGGCTGTCTAGTGGGCCCCCATAATTCCTCCCATAAACCAAAATAATAAAATAAATAATAATACACAAAACATACTGTAAGGTTGTGTGTAACTTCATTCAATGGTGTCCAATGTAAGATTGTTTCATGGGGCCCAAAATGACTTGTAGTGCCCCTGGTCAATGCCATAAAGTCCTTGTATCATTAGCTACTGTTTTAAACATGTTCTCTAAATATCTATTCTTGCTAGAACGATCTTACTTAATCCCCTTCAGGGATACAGTATACGTATAACTAAAGTAAAAGATTTTCCACTTAAATACGCAGCCTGTGTATTTATACACATGGGTGAAGCTGAGTGGTGTTCAATTGTTCTTGCATTTTCTTTGTCTGTCTTGAACAAATTGCCTAAAATATGATTTCCACTTTAAAGCCCATTTTGCTCCCACGTTTTCTCACACCTTCCTGTCTGTCTTTCATTTCCTTCCTTCTTAGTGCTCCTTTATTCTTCCCTCTATTCTGTTCTTTCAACTTGTTTAAGGAAAGGGCAGCCCAGGAGATCATATAAAAGAAAACAGAGATCAGAGGAAGGGATGGACAGGCTGGTATCTGTGTGTCCACACCAGATCCTCCTCAACTTCACAGCAAGCAGAGAAGAATCCGGTGCAAACCCACACATAAACATACACACGTTCACATGTACACACACGCCCACACACACATAAACATACACATGTACACGCAGACACAGACACGCAGACACTCACATATAAACATACACACGTACACGCAGACACAGACACACACACACACGCAGACACACACACATAAACATCCACACGTACACACACACACGCAGACACACACACATAAACATACACACGTACACACACAAAGACAGACACACACAGACATACATAAACATACACACACATGTACACATGCAGACATACACACAGACACATACACAAGCATACACACGCACTCACAGACACACACACACATAAACATACACACGTACACACAGACACACACACACATAAACTTGCACACGTACACGCAGACATATACACACACACGTAAACATACACACACACGCAGAACACACACATAAACATGCACACGTACACACAGGCATACACACAGACACAGACACACACACATAAACATGCACACGTACATGCAGACACATACTCACACACACACATAAACATGCACACGCACACACACATATAGACACACACACATTTAAAATCCCTCCTGTCTAGTTAACGCTCAGTGGGGAAAGTGTGCAGGGCCGTGATGGATGGGTGACTCCCAGCCGGTGAGTGAGGGCAACAGCAGACTGGGGAATTGTGTTTTCATACGCAGGGCCCCACACAGGATGACATGGGGGCTGGAGGTTGGGGACAGGTCACGGCCACACGGTTAGCCGGCTCTGCCCATTGTCTATCCACTCCTGATATCTGGATCAGTGGATGTGTCAGGATGTAGGGCTTTGCTGCGTGTCCTTCCTGTCTCCCCTACATTCCTAAAAGAACCCACCCAATGCCTAAAATCTAACAGCTTGAGGATGATTCAAACAGTCATGTATTATATCACATTTCAGATATTGTTGGATAATTGCTGACGGTGAAAATTGGGCAATTAACAAATGTGTATAATGATTAAATTGAACCAAGGCATTCAAATTTCACTTGATTTTTCCACAGGCCCTGTAGAAAAGAATGACTGGTCCTTTGCCTTCTGCATTAAACACCAGAGCACGTTTTCTGCTCTTGTTCCTCTGGATTGTTTCAGCATAACTCCCACCTTTAGAAAAGTGCACGGAAATATGTGAATGCCTCCAAATGAATGTGTCAACTGATAGAATGAATGAATGCGCAAGGAGCAATAATAATTTCAATACGTACATGGCTTTTGGCCTCGGAGCTTGTTACCATAATCTTTTCATTATAACCAAGCAAGCGTGCTCTGAGCATTGAGAAAACACACAGAGTGTCACCCAAACATGTCACACGGTAAATGCCGGTGACGGGCAGGCCGCATTGTGTTTCGCCGGAGTGTCGACCCATCCGCTGCACACTGAGACCGCTGCCTGACAGAGCTGTAAATTCACACTGCAGGTGTCTGTCTCAGTTGGAAATGGAGTTGAGAAGCGGGATTTGGGGGGAGACATTGCCGGGGGTGCGTAAGTGAATACCTCGGGGGGGTGACAGGAGTAAAAACGGTAAGGCCGCGGTGAAAGGGAGGGAGGTTGTCGAAAACGGCGAATGGGTTTTGGAAGCCGTGTCTTTTCTCTGCCCTGGCGGGTCTTCTCACAGCAGACTTCTTCCACTTATTCCTGAAACTCTTACACTGTACTCCCAAACTTTGCTGGCTGAATTGCTTCGCTAAAGTGCGTAGCTGTATAATTACAAAAACGATAACAAATGTTGATTGTTTAATATGATTTATATGCCCTCAAAAAGTCAAGCTCTATGCACTCACACTCACACACACAAACACGCACTTAAAAGACCCAGGAAATAAATGATGAAATGATAACTGTCGCGGGTAAGGGGGGGGATATACAGAACACAGAACCACTGTTACACATCGGTGCCTACGGGCATCATAATGCCTCTTTCAGCACCTTCTCATTTGTGTCACGGTTCCACCAATCAAATTGTAAAAATCAGCAGATGAGATTTTCGAGCGCTGTGTGAAACAAACCAAATTCCAGGGATCCACAGTCCACATGACTCCTCCAGAGGGTTCACAAATAGAGATTATGCGTTTATCAGCTGTTTGTAAATACCAAAGCACAAGGAATCCTAACTATGACTGCTATGGTGTCAGGAGATATGACCACATTCCAGCTGCCAGGAAGATGCCAATTGGACATTGCTACAGCGAGCATGTACCTGACAGGCATCTGCAATGAAGCAACTGCTCTAATTATGCATTTGTTCACTTACTCATTTGCTTGCTTGCTCCATCTCAGGAGTGCTGCGCCGTCTGTTATTTTGCACATAGCTGTGCATGTTAATTTAACGGTAACAGAGTTAATACTATATCTGGGTGAACATATTTAATTGGGAGCCATTTACATGTATCGAATGTAAAAGCTCTGTCATTTATGGTGTGCATCATAAGTACCCACCCACTTAATAAATGGTGGATTGATACAGGCATTTGTCAAGATAGCTCAAATGTATTCGCTGAACAAGGTCAGCCATCACAGTCCCAGGACTAATGAATATATAAAACAGGCGTGATGTGAATGAGCCAGAACAAGTGGAGCCAGACGGGGCATAAGCGCACACGCGTGGCTGCACAGGAAACAGAACGTGCTGTCATACACGCACCTCGCTTTTAGAGCCTGTCACTCATCACCGTGATCTGGGGCCAGTTGATCAGCGGCTCTTTCAAGGTGAGAGTATGAACAGGCTAAAGGCCATATGTGTTGGGTGTGGGTTTCTGTATCATTCATACCGGTCTATTGACACAACACTTCCGCTGTTACAACAACTACCGTTTCCCCTGCAAGCTGCTGGTAAAATCTCAGTGACCCAAATCCAGTTCTTAATCACAAACAATGAGTGACCATTTACTGCTTGTTATTCTTTGGCCAGCTGCATCCACCTGCGAACAAAGTAGAGCTTGGCAGCGCTGGTGCAAAACTGCTCTGCTCTTACGGGCACAATGGCCGTGCACCTGCCAAGATTTCGCCTCGATCTCCATCATGTTCTCTGCAACATGAAAAGAATAGGAGCCTCTTGTGAAGGCCAGAAACAGCTGCAGCCCATGGGCAGTATGCCTTCAAAGTGAATTTTAACAATGAAAATATATGGCATCTGTTGCTTCCTTACCTCTCACCAAATATATTAAAATATACTGCTGTATGGCCTATAGCGGGACATTGACAAATTACAAAAAGCAATCTCAGAAAATGCAAGTGACATGATCTTCTTTCTCACATTCAGCTAGGATGTCTGTTCAGTGAGAAAAATGTTGACCCACTGAGCTGGAAATTAGCCACATGCGTGCTACATACCTCAGTAGCCCATAGCTCCAATATGGAAGCATTTCACATGTGAGAAGAAGGGGTTGGATGACTCACCCCCTAGCAGGCTTTCTGAGAAACTGTTCGGGAATGTTATTCATCTCACCACAGGAGGAGAGATTATTGGCTAATGTTATTTTAGGGTTTATTGTGTTTGTGAAGGGCTTATCAAGGTTTTTGGGGGTGGTTCCCTCAAAGTAGTTCTGCCCGCTTCCCCCTCCAAACACTGCAAACACACATATCAAAATCAGCTGCAGACACTTTTAACTCTTTATTTCAGTAGTTTCATGATAATTCCACCAACAAAGAAACACAAAAATTATTTACAACCAGTTCACTACAAAAGCTACATTCATTCAATGACTATCAGTTTCAATATTGTCAGTTTTAAAACACCCACTCGCCTCTTCGTCAACAGCCTACTTCATAAATCCTCTTCACATTCCTGGACCTTGAACACCCTTCTTTCAGAGGTTTTCTGTGCCTTTAGTTGTGTTCTTTTTTGCTCATATTCATGCAATTCTTTTCTCTGAACTAGCTAAAGGATAGAATACAATGAGATGACCTAAGCAAAAAGTCTGAACTCAGAATAAAGCATAAAAAATAAGCTCATGTAGAGTAGCCTGTGAGTAGAGGTGCCACACAGAGAATAGTGAATTCATGCCTTAATGACTGCGGCAAATGTTGCATGCCACTTGCATTGAAACTCCCATACAGTATTAATACAGTAGTCCTTGTTCCAGTCTTAATTATACAAGCACAGTATATATTGTTTGGATGCTTAATTTAGTGTGGGCTTTGAAAAAAAGCTGAAATGAGTTTATATGAATATATTTTCAGTAATAAGCAGTACACAGGGCCTGCAGCATTGTGAAGGCTTCTGGTCACATTTCTTCCTGAAGGCGAATCTAACACTTCTGGTCATCACCATGGAACTAGAATAGAACAACCCATTTCAATAAGACGATGCCCTGCGACTAACCTAGGATGGTATGTTAATAGCTGTTACAGCTGTCCTACAAATCAACTGAAAGCTATTATTGGGATACTGTATACATTGTAGTATGTCAGGGGTGCAGATAATACATTAAGTGCTTGTATGAACACTCACTAGCTCCAATTAAGTTCTGAGCAATTAAGTTCTCGGAGGTTTGCAAGTAGAATTTAGCAGGAGGGCCAGGGTTGAACATTTTTCAAGTAACCTTTTAATCATGAACGCTACAGTAGATGTTTCCTGTAGAACCACAACAACAGAGTCTGTGAGAAAACCATACAGGAAAAGATGTAGTCAAAAAGCTGCAGTCGACAGATGAGAAAGATTAACTTCACTTGTAAATCGCTTTGGATTAAAAGCGTCTGCCAAATGACTAAAATGTAAATGTAAAATGTAAATGAACAAGATACAGCAATGGCATGAATGTTTATTTGGTCCTCTGTTAAACTGGAGTCTCTGTAGCTCATGAGTCCTTGCTGCATTCTGAAATGGTGACTACTAGTTTAATGATGCTCTGATTTGAAACTGTCTTAATATGTCAGCCCAAACTCTAGTGATTCCGTGGGAAGAAATGATACACATCGTACTCTGTGATTTAGGTTTAACTCATGCCATGCAGAGTGATTCTGTGGATGGGACCTTTCATTCTGATCAATGACTCACCGGAAATCTAGAGACTTTACTATTTAACATTGGTGCAGAGGCTCTTATAGAGGGAAACTTTTCATGTAACATCTATCCGTGACTTTATTTCAAGAACAAAAAGACACATTTGAGATATACTATCTCGCCCTATACATGCTAGCATTCCCCTCCACTATACACCTCTCAGCCTCATGTCTACTGCACCAAAAAACCAATGAAGCTTGAATCCTACCCTAAATACCTCTCCAATGTACCCCCTCAATCTGCCCCTACACTACATTCCTTTCATGTTCCCTAAACAGAAGAGAACTCACATCTCTCTCCACATTCTTCAAATGACTGAGTGACTGTCCCTCTATACGCGTGACAGGCCCTGAGAGGAATGTTTCTCAAAATCTCTGAATGTCTCTTGAGCTTTTATCTTCCACCTTCGGGGGTTTTTCCGACCACACAGCGAGCGGAAGCCCAGAAAAAATAGCCTGAGGAATGACAAATGTTGGGGCATGGCCATCCTTGCCATACACTACATTTATTTTTCATGTCTCCTTCGCTGTGGCATTAGAAATGAAGAGAAATCTGGAAAAACCGTTCAATAACCTGATGATATGAATCCAATTATGCTAAACCCTAGGAGCATCCCCACGTGCCACCACCCCACCCCACCCTGCCCAAAAACACATACTCATTTTATGGCATCTCAACTCTAATCACTCTTTTTCTATTAGACCATCCTTTGAGGATAGACTGTCACTGGTGATATGCATCAGAGCACACAGTAAGATTGTAAAATGTAATCTATCTTCCCCTCGGGAGGATCTGCGGTGATGAATTTTGAAGATAACTTCTTGGCAGGCCCTCCAACTGTTTTTTTTTGCACGGAAACGGAGTTGACGATGCTGGATCCACAACTGCGGTTCAACAGGAATTGATGTCCCTCCCAACAGGAAACTGTTCCTCCGTCTACTCCCCTATGCCGGGGGTTCATTCATAAACAGAGCTACGTATATGCAAATGAGGAAAGCCTCATTTTTTCCAGTGCATGGATGGATTTCAAAGTTTTGCTCTCAGAACTCGACGCTGAGGCACTGACAGTGAGTCACTGCAGATGAGTGGCTGTGCTGATCTACATTAAGATGATGTGCCTTTCATGGCGTCTCAGCATATCAAATGTCATAAAAGATGCTCTTTATTGCCACATCCCCCCTTTATACCACAATCACTCCTACCCTGTCTGCGACCAAGTGACAGTGATACACAGTGCGCACCATGCACTTTTGAAAATCAAAACCTGTCAAAATGACTCTGCGCACAAAGTGTTTTTTGTATATGAAAAATGAAACGGAATAGTTCAAACAGAATAGAGACTCTCATGTAGGCCAGAATTATTGTGATAAGCCACAGTGTTCTTTACCCTCGAGTGCACCCAGAAACTCAGCGAAAACAGGAAGGAACCGTCCTGGCGTGACCTCTCACCCGTCTTGATGTGCCTGGTGAAAATACCCAGAGTTAATCCGCCAGATTTCCTACTGTGCTAGACGCTGATGGATTCTTTGTTCTTACGCTGGAGTTACTGATCCCCTGCCCTGGGCCTGCAACAGGTCATGTGTGGGTGGGCCAAAGTTCAGACGTAATCTATATCTGGATCTGAGGTGGCAGTGGTGGGCTCCAGGCTCTGCTGATATACTGTACCTATAGAGTCTGTCAGCCTCTGAAACGGTCCAGAGGCCGAGACAGATCCATGGTGTGGAACAAGAAAGCAATTTCTTAAGGTACAGATAAGGCTGTCTTAGAAGAATTGGCCCACAAATGCAACAAGCAAGTGAAACGCAAGTGACACACAGACACATGCAAAAGCCCAAACACACACACACACACACACACACACAGAAGAAAGAGGAAACGGGGTCAGATTCCCAACATTCTTTCAGCAAAGCTAGCTCCTTTGGGGAGGCTCAGTAATTCATCCCCATTGCCTATGTGTGTGTATGCGTGTGTGCGTGCACGTGTGTGTGTGTGCGTGCATGTCTGTGTGAGTGTATGTGCCTGTGTGTTTGTGCGTGCCTGAATGTGTTTGAGCCACAGAAAGACAGGGAGAGAGAGAAAGAAAGAATGTGTTTCTGAAGAAGAGAGAAGTGAGAAAGAGCACTTCAGGTAAATACAAAACTGAGAGGTTCATATCACACAGACACTATGCCATGCTGAGCAGAATATCGCTCTCTGGGTGAGTCTTTCCTGCCTTTCAATGAGCATTCAGATTGTCTGACCCACAACAGGCTGTGAATTTAGATTTTCACTGCACCATAGCTAAATCTGTGCAGACAAGCATCATGTTCCTTGCTCTGATTTACAGCATATCAATCTGTTTCGGCAGCACAGATGAACACCGAGCCTGATTATTATTTTAAAGCAGGCAGTAATCGCCCATTGGTGTGGATGATGCGTTACATGCCCTCTGCCTTCTCTACGCCTGCTCGGTACGTATGCCACGATGGGGAGGGAGATGAGAGATGAGACCAGAGAAGAGAAGGGAAAGGCTGGGCGTTCTGGCCGGACCTCTGCCCTTCAGATGACTGAGTGGTGGGTCAGTGTGCTGGGAGGGTGGTGGAAGCTCTGAGGAAGAAGGAAGGAAGAGGAGGACAAAGTGCAGGGTGCAGGAAGTTCCAGTGAAGGGGTAGGGCTGCACAGGAAGCACAGGTCGGGGGGGCGGCGGCCATTGTCCGTCTGCGATGACGCACCTCTGTCTATCTCTGAAACCCGGATTAGTTCTTGTGTCACCGACAGGGCTAAATCTCACACTGCCCAAAATGAGCATCCTCCAACAGGAGATCTCCTAAGTTCAGAGTTCCTGAGGACATTCGACACCGCCTCTCCCAGGTCCCGAATCACGTCACTTCTGTCACCCCCCGTGCCCCCCCCCCCCCCCCCCCCCCGCCCTGCTCTCCTATCTGCCCCTCATCCTGTTGAAGGTGCTCTTCCTCTCCCTGGTCCCAGTAGACGGGAAACGCTGGCGTGCTGGAGGCCCGCGTTCCGGCCCGCTCGAGGGGCAGGAAACAGACTCGCAGCACCTGCACAGGGACCCACAGATGGACTGGATACAGCGAAGGGCCCGGCCTTCACAAACAAAGACAGACCCCTGGCAAAACAAACAGCCCCCCCCCCCACCTCCACACACACACAAAGAGTCCCTTCTGCCATCTGCGGGCATGAAACAGGAAAAAAAAAGAGGTAAATGGCATCTGGCATCCCCAGAGGAAAGACATCTCTTCTACTTAGTGTCGGTGTGCCTCATGATATACTGGTGCTTCTCATTTACATGGCATTTAGGTGACAACCTTTTTTTTAGTTTCATAAACAGGATGTTTGATGATTTAAGGGTAAGGTGGGCTACTCCCCAATCTATTTTAGCACCATGCTGTAAATGTCAGGCATGTAAAAGATTTAATATCCCAATAAATTCTTGCATAGCTTAAAAGTTTAACAAATGTCAAATGAGCAAGATATGTGTTTGATATATAGTTACGATTAATGGAAAAGTGATTCAGGGTCACACGTTCGGCAGTGTTCTCCCTGAACATTGAGACATAATATTGTCTTGTATCACATGTTAATGTGTTGTTTTGTCAGTTTTTAGTTACCGTATTTTGTTAATTTCAGTTAAATTCTATTGATTTGCATAGCCATTTGGCTGGCAAGATGGAAGACTCACTTTCTCTAATCGAGGTACTATAGTACAAATTCTCCTATGGGATTGTGCTCACACACTAAATTCAACTTTTGTGTACAATACTGTCATGTCTCCTTGCTCTTTTTTTAGGGGAACACAAAATAGGGTTCACTGAAAGCTACATTCCAACCAACAAACCAAAAACTAAAATTCTATAATTGTGTTTTGCTTTCTGTGAAAAAACATGAATACCTCATGAACACGTCCCTGTTGCCAAAAGATTATGGATTTATAGAACAACTAAGGGGAAATGTGCCTTTATTTTCACAAGGTTCACATTGTTTTACTTGCTGTATTCACAGAACTAATGGCTGTAATTTCAGTGTCAAAATGAGGATTTGAACCCCGAAAGCTTGTGGTTACCGGCCCAGTTCCAGCCTACACTGATGTTTTCCATGCGTATATTCAGTACGTATGTGCCTTTTTTAGCCCTCTGGTTCAGCTCAGTATCATATGGGCTCTCTCGTGCTGCTGAAAGAACAACCTCCTCACGGCTGTGGGTGATGCAGCTCACCATCAGTGGGAAGGCTCAGCTGTGGAGGTGGCTGCTGGGCCTGGTCAACCACACACAGAAAATGAATGGACAATGGACGGGAGAGGCAGGGATATGGGCTGCTTCTCCCAGGGTTTGCCCACACGTCTTAGAGACAGGACGTCTCTCGCTATGTCCAGCTGGGATCTGTGGCGTCCGTCACCTTCAAGGCTGGCTGATCTCATCCAGAGGTCCACTTTCACCCCACAGAGCCGCTCTGTGTCCTAGCACAGCTGCTGTCATTCTGCAACAGCAAAAGCAGCCCCACAATGCACTTCTGCACCGGCTCGTAGACAGCGGGGAGCAAAGGTAATAACAGAGACCAATAACGCCTTCTTGGATTAAACTCACGGGCGAGGAACAAGACCTTGTGCAACTTGCTTTTCTTGGTGCTTTCATTTTTCTGGAATGAAGGAAAAATCAATCAGCCTAGAAGCAATACCTATGGCCTTGTTAATACCAGACAATACACCTCCATTCCCCAGCACAACCGAAAGTACTGTAACCCAGCTGTGGTTGGGCCAAGGTACCTTTAGCAGTCAGGTTGACATTACGATGAGAAAGCAGAGAGGGCTTTGCTCCCCCTCAGTTATAGCTGACCTACAGCTAAGATGGAATTTAATGAGGCCGTGTGAACATACCTGCTGCAGCTTCTGTAAACAGCAGCGCCTTCCTCTGTAAGACATGATTACACACCGATACGCCCTCGCTCATGCCTACACTCATGTATGGCGCATGTGTGCACGCACATACATATATATTATATCAACATTCTCATGCTTCAAACCTAACTGAGCTGTTCTTTCATTTCAGTGGACAAGTAAGAACCCTTTGGGAGGGAAGGGTTTTGTGTGCTTGTGTGTGTGTGTGTGTGTGTGTGTGTGAGGGAGAGTGTTCGTGTGTGTGTGTCTCTAGTAGGGCAGGAGGAGGTTGGGAGATAATTGGATCGAAAAGAGCAGAGGATCGCTTCAAATTGGCTCTGCCCTGCCCTTGGCACACAGAGACAGGGGAATTGTGGGATACATAGCCGGATGACACCTCCCGCTAAGCCCCGAATACAAAGGGAGAGGGGTTTATCCTCACCCCCATTGTCGGACAATCCGCCATCCCTGTTTCAGGGGGCACAGAGGCACCCGGCTTAGGAGGGACTGTCATTGTGAGTGGCTGGCACCTCCCATCGCAGATCATGTGGCTGTGATAAGCTTTAGCCTGTCCCGCGCTAATCTAATTTACTGTATCCGCTCACTGAGGTGGAGCTGCATGGAGCACACGGGTCACTGTGAGCGGACAATGGGCTCTCTTTCCTCCTGTCTGTAAAACAGAGACTATGGAGGAGATCCAACTGCCGGAGAGCAGGACTGCATAGCAGGTTTCATAATTACAGTTAATCTGCATTGTTTCAGCTGAGCTTCCAAGTTAACACTTTTGTTGTTAACACCCACGCCCCCCCCCCCCCCCTCTTCCGCTGCCTCCATTTTCCCTTGCCACAAACTCAGTGCATCCCATCTCCTTCCCTGACTCACACAAAACACAAAACCCTGAAATGTTTTTAAACCTTCAGCTGTTCATTTTTTTTTACCCCCAGTGTGCTTCTGTCTTTTATGTTAAGAACGGGTGTGCTGATTTTGAATACAAAAGCGGGTTACGCGCGACGTGATGCAGAAAAGACTGCCAGTGTTATGCAGATGAGTCCTTGCTCCTGCCAGCCTAACAGGGACCAGACCAAAAGACCAGCCACAATGCAAAATAATCTGTCTGTAGAGAGACGAACGCAATGTGCGCTCTTACATATACTACAGTGTACAATAACTTATTAAAAATAATGACTATATGTAATCATTTTAAAAGGTTTGTTGATCTCCTCAATATATTTTTTCAATCATAATGTTTTTTTTCTTGCTTGTTGTCTTGTTAGTGTACGTGTTTGTTGTCGTATATGTCAGTAATGTAGCTGGAACTACAACAGTTTGTTGTCATTGCTGTTACATAGTAACCTCAGAGGCAGATGCAGGGAGAGAATAAATACACAGAATGGGTGAAAGAAAAGGCAGAGGGAGAGGTAGAGAGACAGGAGAATGCGGTCCTGCTATAGGGGACAGGCCATGTGGGGAACGGGACAGCCGGTGAAAGAGTGAGGCCTTCGCTCTGCAGCGCTGGGCTGGCCCCCAAAAGCCTCTCCAGCAGCTGGCAGCCTTGGCAGCGCCCCTCATCGGGGCAGACGTTCTCAGAGTGACAGATGCAACAGTGTGCTGGGCACAGAGAGGCGGGGAGCAGAGCACAGAGAGAGAAATACAGACAGAGAGAGACAGAGGCATGTGTGAAAGAACAGAATGCTGTTGTTCATCATTGTATCAGAGGGGGCCAGGCACTGGATAAAACCCCAGCAAATAATTCCTGCCATATGGGTGGCGTTATGCAGAGAAAGAGAGAGAGAGAGCGAGAGAGAGGGAGAAAGAGAGAGAGAGAGAGAGGGAGAGGGAGAGAGAGAGAGAGAGAGAGAGAGAGAGAGGGTGAACAAGAAACTTAATGCAGTATAAAATTTGGACAGCTGGTCAGTGGACCAATGTGTGCATATTTACTCAAGCAGGAATGGCCTTGCATGCCTCATACAATGGCCTTATACACCATCCATAGAACAGGGCAGAATAATCCCACATTCGCTAAAGGCACAGGGGAAACAGAGATAAGTGCCACTGATTTGCTGATCTTATGGAGGAAGGGGGGTGTGCAATGTGTTTTTACATGCACATATGTGTGTTTCTGTGTGTGTGTATGCATGTGTGTGTGTATGTGCATTCATGTGTGTATATATGTGTATGTGTATATATGTGCTTGTATGTGTTTCTGTATGCGTGTGTGTTGTTTGCTTAGAATGACTTAGCTTTCCTTACCATTAGCAGCCCAATCTCACAGCAGAAATAGAGAATATGATTATATTGCATACATCTCCCCGAGCTACACTAGCAGAGCTGCCTTCATGTTGGCATGAAAGATGTTCATCCCCAGTGCCTCTGGCGAACAGTCAGGTTTCTGGAGCTACCTGTCCCTCTGAGGTTCCACCCCTGAGCTAAGCAGTTTGCAGCTTCATTTGAGATGATGAATTGCCAGTGTTCGTGTTCTAAGAGAATGTCTGTCACAGACAACAGATCTTTTGTTATTCTGTCAAAATAATTACGTTATGCTCATCTTTAGATATTGACCTCTGATTTTATTTTCATACAGAACTCCCATGCTTCCCTGTAACATTCTGCAAGAGACAATATCTCTGCATACACTCGACTGGTACTATTTAAAATATATTTCAAACATAAACATAAAAATGTGCATCAGACTCTGGTGTGTAGACTAGAGTAAATCTAAGTACGTTATAAATCTCTGTAAATCTTTATATCTCAGCAAATAAAAGTTTTTTTGCCTCATGTTTTGAGAAGGGTCTGGTGCATCTGATGAACATGTTTCAGAATTCTATGTCTGTGAAAATAATTCATTGTATATAGAAGTAGTTTCTATACTCATGATCAGAATGTCTATAGTCTATGATCTGAGTTCAAATCCTAGGTGGAACATAGTCCATACTTTTAGCAAGTACAGAAGAAAACTGAAGAATTACAACCCATTTTTCTTGAAACTTGAATAAAAAAAGGAACCAAGGGCATACGCTAGGCGCATTTCATAGATTATTATAAATCGTTAATATTCTTCACATGCCCCAGGAAACTCAATTTATCATGATGAACAACCTGATGTGTTTGAGCGATGGTGGCGGGGAGCAGTCTGGCAGACGCGACGGAAAGCGGGAATAACGAAGCCGAGGCTTCGCCTCATTTGGGCGGTTTTTATTCCGCCCCAGCGGCTCTGTCACGCATGGCCTGCCACTGAGGAGCAGAGGGCCGGGGAAGGAGCGGAGCTGATTGGCTGGGGCAGACGGAGCGGGGAGCGAGCGGCGGCACTTGGCGTCTGCTCTGCACTCGCCGAGTCCATGGTCCGCTCTCTTCTCTCTCTCGCACTCCCTCTCTCCTCGCTCCGCTCTCTCCCTCCTTCTCTCCCTCTCCCTCTCTCTTTCTCTCCATTACCTCTCTCCCTCCTTCTCTCCCTCTCTCTCCATTACCTCTCTCCCTCCTTCTCTCCCTCTCTCTCCATTGCCTCTCTCCCTCTCTCCTCGCTCCGCTCTCTCCCTCTCTCTCCATTACCTCTCCCTCTCTTGCTCCCTCTCTCTCCCTCTCTCGCTCTCTCTCTATCCCTCTCTTGCTCCCTCTCTCTCCATTACCTATCTCCCTCTCTCGCTCCCTCTCTCTCCCTCTCTCGCTCTCTCTCTATCCCTCTCTTGCTCCCTCTCTCTCCATTACCTATCTCCCTCTCTCGCTCCCTCTCTCTCCCTCTCTCCCTCTCTCTCTCCCTCTCTCGCTCCCTCTCTCTCCTTCTCTCGCTCTCTCTCTCTCTCTTGCTCCCTCTCTCTCCATTGCCTCTCTCCCTCTCTCCTCGCTCTGCTCTCCCTCTCTCGCTCCCTCTCTCTCCATTACCTCTCTCCCTCTCTCACTCCCTCTCTCTCCATTCCCTCTCTCCCTCTCTCGGCTCTCACCACCTGGGCACGGTCTGTGATGCGCAGTCCTCTGTTAAACGCCGCGGCTCAGTCTCCATCCTGACCACCGCCTGAATCGCAGTCCTCTCCTGTTCCCTTTTGGCCCCTCCATGTTTGTTTGTTTGTGCTGTTTTTTTCCCCCTGTTCCAAAGCCCCATCTGGCCTCTCGAAGCAATGCTTTATTTTTAATTCATTTCTGTAGATGCCATCTGGTACCCAATTTGAAAATGAGATCCAACACCATTGTGGAAGAGTGTTTCATTTCACCTGCCACACCTGTGGGGGGGCGGGAGGGGGGGAACCTGTTACTGTCATCAGCTGTCACTGCCTCGGTTCCAGAAATTACATGAGATGTCAGACAATGCTATATTGGGTTATCATGAGAAATATAGTTTCAGTACAGTTCAAACAATCGGCTAGCAAATGTGTTTCCTGGTCTCTAAACTACTGCTTTAGTTAATGGCTAATTAACTGCTCTTAATTTTCATTTCATTTTCATTTGATACTTTGAAATTGAAATATATATCGAGGTGGACACATTTAGTCTTTTCTGCACGTAATTATTTTTAATTAAACTCATGAATGTGGTAAATTGCCTATACTATTTGCTAATTAATCAAGATGAATCAACCTAAGCTTTGCATAATATAGTTTAATGTGTTATATTTTATCCTGTCCATGTTATTTCGTTATAAAACTTTATTTTCTTTAGTCTTACTCCACTCTCTTTTCAGATTTTCTCTAACTTGTTACATAAAATCAAATATAGCAAAGATATAATCACTCTAATGGATGCTACCACTATGGGACAAGAACTAGCAGGGCTTTACCAATGTAATATCAACAGTTCCATCATTGTTTCTTGTGTTGAATTCAACTATATTTATATTTAAATGATGTTATTCCTTTGCATGACAAGATGCACATTTAATGTAATTATAGCCTTTGACAGATGCTTTGACAATGTATTTACCTCAGATGAAGGTAGACTGGAGATGATCAAGTCTGATAAGTATGGTATATTCATACAGTGTTTTGTCTCTGGAGGGAAATTCAGGCATGGTTTGAGTTCTGTAGCAAAAGCCCCAATGCCTCCATCTTGGCAATCAAGAGAACAAACGCGTGACGACTGATTGGAACAGCAGTAGTTCAGTTCATAATTAAATATTAGCCCCTTACTCATCAGACCCTACAGACTTAATTATACAGGAATTAATTATTCAGCACACTGCACTTAGCTCTGTCAAGTATGATAATGATATCAGCTTGACAGAATTTAATTAGAAACCTATTTGTAAAAAATTAAAAAAGCTCACTCACAGCACTGCTCAGCGTGTATGTAAAGTTATACTTTTCTATTCAAATTAGTTTTTCCTATTTTTACAGGTATCAAGGTGATAATCATAATCATTTTGTATGGTTTGCACAATAAGGTCCAGCATGGGAAAAGCAAGAGACTGTCTTGCCGAATGCAGAAGTCATGTGGTGCGGATATTGTGCTGTAACTAGGCTTATAGCTGTAAATGCATCTTAGAGAGAGGGATACAGAGAAGGTAAGCAGCATCGAAAGGTAATAAGAGAGTGCCAAAGAGACTTCCTACCAACACTTCTAAGCTTGATCAATTGCTCTTTCTGTTTTTTCCTTTTTTTCAATACTGTAACCCAAAGCTCTTGCCCTGAGCAGAATTGGCCTTTCCAAAACATGGCCTTGCCCCTGCCATCTGTGTGCTGAGCTGTGACCCAGGAAGTTAGAGATTTGAGAAGAAGGCACATATGCGGCCCGATTCCCTGGACTTTCCCCCCCCGCCCTCAGGCGCTATCTGGTAGAGGGGTGGGAGGGGGATTGGAGTTGGAGATCTAGCATATCATTTGCATTTCCCCACTGAACAATGGCAGCCGGTGTTGTCAGACAGGTGCTGGATCAGAGGCTGTGGGGGTGAGTTGGAGCTTTAATGGTCAGTACAGGTTTTATGATATTATATTTCCATTTCACTGATGGTAAGTATCAGCGTGCATCTCCTGTGTTGAACGCTTAGAGAGAGAGAAAGAGAAAGATTTGAATTCCTTTTTTCCTGTTTGGGTATCATTGGTATAATCATCATATTTTACTTGAAATGGATTAAACACAAATGCTGCTATATTTTTACAGTGCCGCTGAGCTGCACAGAAGCAATATCACAGCAGTGTTTACACAATGACTTCAATGATTTTCACAGACTAGATGTCATTTAAATCCCTGGGTGATTTGATATGCATGCTATGATTATATTGCATATAATTGATGGAGATCTGTTTAGGGTCGGCATGCGTTGATGGAGATCTGTTTACTTAATGAGACACAAACACACATCTGCCCATTCTATTAGAGGATATTTACTCAATCAGCTGAGACAGAACCCTTCACTTCCCCTTTCAAACCCGATGAAGAGTTAAACTGGGAGGTTATTTGCACAATTGATTAGAGCTTGCTGGGGGTAATTGGAGACATCAGCCGTAACATGCAGTTGCCAGGGTCCCTCTGTCGGTTCGCCCTTCTCACAGTTATTAGAGAGACGTGCACCTGGTCATTAACTGTGCTTCATACATCAAAATGGCCGATCTGGCGTCAGGCCGAGGAGAAGGACATATCAGATGCATAGGTTCAGTCTGCTTGTGGCTCCCGGCAACGCATGCCGACCTGACAGAACCTGGGTAGTTTTCAGGTTCAGTTCCATCTCATCTTACTGTAGAGCTCTTATCTGCTATTTTAAAGGGGGAGAGTGGTGGAGGAGGAGAAGAGGGGTGGCTGTGTGAAACGTTAGTAGATGGTGCTGAGTGAAACCACTGTCAGGAGAGCAGGGCCTCTTCAAGTCCACCTCCGGGCTCACATTGCCTTGCCCACATTGTTCTCAACACTGTTTCAATTGGTGTCTGGCAGCTGTGCTCCCAGTGGCACTGAGACAGGGATTCTTAGGGTTGAGTATGTGAGGTCTAGTGATGTCCTACCCTGCTTCCCCCATAATTAATTTCAGTACGGAAGGTATTGTTTTTAGAAGGACATATAATGTCTGTTGTTTTAGTCTCAGGGGTCCCTCCTTAAATTAGATCTCTATACATCATAATATGGTCACCAAACAGAATACCTTTCTGAGATTTAAAGGTATAATAGGTCATTTTGGACTTCTAATGGACAAGAGAGGAATAGCAGCATCAAACACCTTCAAACCACAACAGTGTTTATCCCTCCCCCTTCCCTGTAAAAGTGCTGATGTTGAAACGCCATTGGCTGTGGCAATTTGTACCAATTTTCAACCAAGGAGCTTGATTTATTGTACAGTTATACAACGCTTTGGTACAGAGTGCTGGGTTGTCAACTGTATATTTTGTCAGTGAGCCTTTTTCAATGATAGGAAGGGATTTACAATGGTCTTGTGACAATGTTTTAACAAAAATCTTACCTATTGTACCTTTAATCTGAGTGGAAAGTGACAACAAACAAATGCAAGCACTAATACAGGTGCACCCTCACAGGTCCAAACACACACACACACACACACACACACACACACATACAATCACACACACACACACCCAATGGTAAACAAAAATAATCAATGAATTAATGGGAGGGAGAAAGGATCTCCGATGATGGATGTCTGGGTTCAGACAGTTAAATTGGTCCTGTCTGTGTGACCCTGATTGACATGCCATTAAGCCAATGTAAAAGAGCGAAAGATTACAGCGCAGGAATGGACTATACGGGTGCGGAATAAGGATACTTGGGCTGACAGAAGCTCCAGGTGAGTGAAGAGGAATCGCTCGAGCATTATGTCGCTGACCTGGATCCAGTATTCCAGTTACATGTAAGGTGTTTGAGTGATCCCAGGTGGGAGTGACCTAAGAAAGTAGGCGAATGACGTCAATCGAGGCAAATACTGATAATGATCAAATATGGACACAGCATTAGATCAGTTTCTCAGCCTCATTTTTTCCTCTTATTTCTGATGGCAGTGCAACGTTTAGGAAAGTGCACTTGCACCTCTAAGGCTGTGGGTTTGACTTCTAGGCGATACGCTACTGATACCACAATGAAGGAGGTGCTTAACCTGAATTGCTTCAGTAATGAATATCCAGCTTTATATAAAAGAGTAATCTGCATACGTAACTCTGGATAAGGGCATCTGCTAAATGCTGAAATGTCCTGAAATGCAGAGTGTTAATCAGTGGTCCAGTGGCTGTGGTGACAGTTCCATCAGGAATACATTCTATGTCTAACCATGATTCACATTCACTTCTGCACTCCTTTACTGGTCAAAGGAATTTAGCAAATAATCCAATAGCAAAGATGTTCCTTCTGCATCCAGTGTTCAGGTGTATGATGCGGTTTGACTCATGTAGCCGACTTCTTGTCCAAGTATCTGATTAAAACTGCAGATAGATGGGTCAGAGGGAGAACCCTGCACATCTCCTACTACAGAGAATGAATGGTAAATGGTTGGCATTCATATAGCACCTTTATCCAAAGCGCTGTACAATTGATGCTTCTCATTCACCCATTCATACACACACTCACACACTCACACACCAACGGCAATTGGCTGCCATGCAAGGTGCCGACCAGCTCATCAGGAGTATTTTTGGGGGTTAGGTGTTTTGCTCAGGGACACTTCGACACAGCCCGGGCGGGGGATCGAACCGGCAACCCTCCGACTGCCAGACGACTGCTCTTACTGCCTCAGCCATGTCGCCCCTATGAGGTGCCCTGTGTCCAGTGATACCTCCATGTTAGGCCAGTGCATGATGCCTTTGTGTTGAGCCTGACATGCCTCTTTTTCACTGACATGTGGAATCAGGGGGCGGGCGTGTTCAGAGATAACCGTTGTTTAGGTGATCTTTGCATGCCCAGTGGGTCCGAATTCTCCCATTGAAATGCAGCAAACAGCCTCCAGCGGGTGATCAGTGATAAAATGCAGTTCCCCACCCCACAGCTTCGACAGTTCCCCCATCCACTAAGTGAAATTGGATATGAGTTCCTCCCCTCTTCACCATGACTTGGTAACCCATTGCTGAATATTACAAAATGAATCAAGACATATCCAGGAACAAGAAGCGCTAAGCAAGCAGACAAAAATATTCAAGAGATGCAATTGAGAAAGAATAAAGAGGGAAGGGTGAAAACATGCAATGCTTGCGGGACAATACTAATATCTATGCAAATACTACCTTATAGAATCAAGATAGCGAAGTTTAGCAAAATTGAAGTCACCACCCAAAAACATGTTTTTATTCTTAGATTTCGCTCTACTGGAACCACTTTGAATATAATGGCCAATATCAAATGCTGTGTTCTGAAAAAATGTAAACTATCAACACCATTCTGATTTACCTTCTGTAATGCCATAGAGGATCAAAACATATTTTTCTGGGGGTTTTTTTTGTTTGTTTTAGTCAACATTCCATTTAACATTTCCAATTTCTTTGTTTTGAGAACTCCCATAATTTTTTATTATCCCTAATGTTTGATCTAATATATCTAATATATTAGATCCCATAATTGAATATATCAATCTTTTCTCAGTTTGTGCTCTCGGTCCTGTACTCAGGGGCCATGGCAGGAAACAGAGCAATGAAATCAAAGTGAAGTTGTGCTGACGGGTTCTGTCATCCCATCTCTGTTAGGCAGAGGCAGGAAAAGAATGCCTGGAATTTACTCTGCAGTGATAAGCGGGAATATTTTTCAGTGTGTTTGAAAGAACAGGACAAAACATCAAAACACTGCTGTTGCTTTGTAGAGGAGATTAGGAGGAGCCTGGCATTCCTGTGGTATGATAGGAGCCAGCTCCTGTGCAGAAGCTTGTGAGGGGTAAGGATGCATCCTCACTGTCTCTGACCCTTAAGGCTCAATTACATCAAGTGCCAGCTGCCAGGTCATCGAGACAGATTCGCATATTAGTGTCATTCAGCACATATGAACATAGTGCAGTATAAACGCATTACATCTACCCACACACTTCTTCTGGCTTCTCATTTTCAAGTCATGTTGTATTCTTTAGGTTTTGATATTTTTGTGGGAAAATAAAACTAATTTAGATGTATTCCACAAGAAGCCTCACAGTAGGAATTGTGCTCAATTTGAGTTGCTTTTCTATTGCTTTGTCTGACCCCGGGCTTTACAAAGACTTTCAGGTAGATAAACCAACCTTATCATCCATCTAAATTTGTCTTCTCACAAAACAAATAGTCCAGGCAAGCTAAGGACTTAATTGCAAAGCACAGCAGTGTTCTGTATTTGTATTTGTTTAGTTTCTAGTTTAAGATTGGATGAGAGCCCATCCCCCAACCCAATTAAAGCAAGACATTAGTACCACATTAGTCCTTTATATTTCTTTTTGGAGCAGTGATGCAGGACAAGATTTCATCATTATAATAAAATTTAAAAAAATAAAAAATCCCATCATCTCCCACTGACTGTTCAGGTCATATTGGTTTGATGTACAATGGTCATTTCTGCCCATTCCCAAGCAGTAAGAAAACATTATGCTGTGACAGATTCTGTAATGCCTCCAGCCTGGCTGAGTGCAGAAACATAATCATGCAATTCTCTTGAACTAGGAAAAATAAGATATTCAGCTGACTGGATGAATGTGTTGGCCTCATTTGCAGATATTGCATCTCAAGAGAGCCAGACTGGGATTTCCTGTGGAAGAGCCTGCCACTATAAGAACTCAAAGGGTCTTGTGGGTGTAGCCTCAAAACCTGCTAAACACATCTTGCTGAGTCATCGTAACTTCATACCTGGAAGTATTTATACACCTGGAGCTCTTGTAATTTTAAACATTGACACAAATGGAACCCTCTAAACTTTACACTTGAGACCGAGAGTGATGTTTGGAGAATATGACTTGGGTTAGAAGGGTCAGGGATTCTGCCATTCACCTGTTAAATAGTCTAAAATTAGCAGACTGATGATATTTACCCAATGTCACCATATTTGCGAGTTAATAATCATTAAATCATCTTACAATACAATACACCTGTTACCGCCTTGACTTTCACTCTTCTTCAACAGAAGTGTGGTCAATATCACCAAATCTACAATCTACAATCTGATGAACAATACATAATAACATTACATTATTATATTACATTAAAGGCATTTAGCAGACACTGTCATCCAGAGGGATGTACAATTAAGTGCAAATTAACCCAGGGACAAGCATGTTCAGGAGCCTAGGGGAAAGTACAGTTCCGAATCCTAACATGATCACATAGATACAAATTGAACCCTTGCAGAGTACATCAATTTACCAACTTGCATACCACAGCTAGTTGGCAGCTAGAATACCCCAAGTACAACAATAGCAATACATAATGCTATTATAATCTATGGCAAACACATGGCATACACATAATCCCCAATTACAATAATGCGAGGGTCATAAAAATGTGTTTGATTTGCTTTGCTGTAGCTCACTCCTCTTTGATATCTTCCTCCCTAACTTGCTGACATTCAAATGTCACCACCAAACATCATTCTGCATAATCACATTATAACATAGCCTACACAGGCATGTTTCCCAGAAACCTTTGCATACCAGAAGAAAATAAAATACTGCTTTCAAAGAAAGTAGACCTATCACAGATAAAAGTGTTTACAATACTGCACATCTTTCAAATATTCACAGGCTATATAGGAAAGGGCAGGAAAGGGTCATTGCATACTGACACTCTCTGTGAGCTTTGTTTTCACTCATCCACCTTTGCTGCCTGTGTGCCTTTCCAATGTGACTCAACATGGCACTTTCCAGTCTGACAAAACAAGTCTCACCCACTGCTCAAGTGCTGCCGACCCCAGGATTTAACTTCAACTAATTTGCCTGATGCCTTGGCTTTTGTTGTACCTGTTGATGAAGACATAACATAATCCAAGAGAATGACCCATTCATTTACAGTACTGGTTCAGTGTGTTTAAGAGGAGAAAAAAACTTTACATTTTCTTGTGTAAACTAACTATGACATGTATCATCTCGCCTGTCTGTGTGGGGAGACCATGCAATCTCGCCAGGAAGTAAGTATTTTTAAAGACTGGTTATAGTAGTTTACACAAGATAAACATGTCTTCTTCCACTTGACGTGTCGAGCATGAGGAGAACATAGAATTGTATCTGGGATTTGTAACATACAGTTGGCCAGGGTCAATTTTCAGTTGGAAGGCTCTGGTTCCCCTCAGACATACGCATTTGAAACATGGCTGCAGTTTCTACTGTTTATTGAATCCTTGGATCTGGCCACACTTCAACATTCTCTTTCAAACACTTGAGACAGGTGCTGCTCACACAGCAGTAAGATCTCAGTATATCAAAGCAATAAACAGCCGGAATACTTTAATTCCTTTGGAGGATTTTCCAAATCCAAAATATCCAGGGCACAGGCACACACTGCCACTGGAAGCAGATGTGTAAAGTTCAGGTAACAGTTGTTGGTAGCAGAATGTCTTCCTCTCACACACATGCAAACACATACACACAAAAGGCCTCAAGGTCCCAGCCAGGATGTGAACATATTCTCCTGCTGAACACATTACTCTGATAAATGAGCCCTGATATTGCCTTCACATCGTCCTCTGGACATTCCTTCCTGGGGCAGCTGTAAATCTGTGTAGGACTGCTTTCAGATTAGTAGAGGAGCTGGAAACATGGGAGCATTGAGCAGCTGTTGTGTGTGTGTCTTGGGCCTTAAAGAGGACTGGGACTATAGGCTGAACAGGTGCAGGTACTCTAGCTGTACTCTGCAGTCTGCCAACTACCCGAATGCAGGAGTAGGTACTGACCCAGAACCCTGGTGAAAAAATAGTTTTGTAGTATCCATATTAATGTTTTATTAACATTGCCAAAATATATTTAGTTTCCTATGGACTGTAATTTTCCTTTCATAGGTATATTAAATATATTTTGAGGATAGCTCAAAGCATATTGATCAATATTTGATTTTGACCGTTTAAACCAATATACAGTAAATGCTGTTTAGTTCAGTGATACATGCCTCTCAAGATTGCAGGCTGGATGTCTCAGTGATTATTTGCAATACACTTACAATCTTGTTATCATACAAAAGTTTACAGTTTCGTTTCATTTTTGTGAAAGAACATAGTTCCATTTGTTCTCGCTGTTACTTGTTTTGCCATCTTTGCTCAAGGCTATTATTTATAAATTCATTATAATGACAGTTTCTGCATTATGACCTTGAACTGGAATAGATGTTACTCACAATGACAAAAGATTAACACATGCTGTGAATTGCTATTGATAGTAAGTCATCGCTGACTAGAGAAAGCTGTTGATTATATTCTGAAATATGAAATTGTAAAAACAGTCACCAGCTGTGATAATCCCTTGCCCAGACCTCAGACAGATATACTGTCCAAAGTGTATCACAGTATTCAGAAAGGGTTTGCTAACAAATAGTGCCAGGCCCTTCCATGAGTGACAGAGCGGCCTGTTTAGCACATATACATGTGTCCAGCCATTGGTTGTCTGTCTGTGAAGGTTCTGCATTCTGAAACAGTGCAGGTGCCATTCCAAAGCCTGAACCAGATCCCCACATATTCTGCAGCTCAGGCAGCAGAGCAAACACAGCCGTCTGCTCTCTGTAAACAGACAGGCCTGAGGAACCTCTTTTCTCTCTGAGGCTGTAGGCCTTAATGGTGGGTGTCACATTACGGTGCATTCCTCACTGCCTGACCCAGAATGTCTTCATGAATGAACATTTTTAAACGTCACCTAAATTAAGTTGCACATTGCAAGTTTACAGGGTAATTTGTTCAAATAAATTCTAGTTGCTATTCCAAGTTCTCACACGGTATCCAGTATTCAAACGCTGAGTCCGTGATTTTCTATATTCTATTTTCTATTTCGTGTCTGTGATGCTGTAAGGAAATCACATTTGTCTAGCAATTTACCATATTCATGTTTTTCTATTAAAGATTATATAAAAATGATATGTCACACCAGCTTTTAACCTCCAAAATATTATTACTATAGTGAAAAGGTACTGAACAGTGACTTAATTCTTTATTACAAAACAAGACAGTAGTTAGTTTTTTATGAGCCAACACAAAAGCGCAATAATATCACTTCACATTCATGCAAATCGTAAGTGCCAGCATTGATGAGAACATATTGAACATATTTAGAAAGTCAATATTGTATTTATCCATTGTTGGCTACATCTGTATACTATCCGATTGTAAATGGTTTTATTGATGAACAGGAAAATAAAGTTGACCGCTGGCCGCTCAATCAGTTGCAGTGGAATGCTTTTGCTGAAATTTTAAAACTTTTTGGCTTTGATCTTATGTGTGACTGCTGTTCTGAAGAGTTTTGACATTTTTATGTTTTATGTGTATTTTCCCGCACACATAATTAATATTAGATATTGTTTGGCTGAATTGAGATACAGTGCATAATGCAATCCTGAGCCTGCCAACTCAATGCTGTGTTGTAATTGTAATTGGATAAACCCTGTTAACTTCTAGTCTGGAAATGTGCATTCAGTCATAATTTCGCCGTGGTATCCTGGAATTAAATACAACAAAATACTCTTGTGTTCAAGCAACAGGGTTTTATACCAAATGTAGTTTGACTGATCTATTGATAAATGCACATTCATATCTCAGAATAAGCCATTGATCTTGTCTCAAAAGCATTACCAAAGGCCAATGTAACCCTTTATGGCAGAACATGCACTCTTTATTTTGCATTTTTTCATTTCCTAGAGTGCCGTTGAGCACACTACATCAGTGGTGGTAATAGTAGTTTGCATCTTTTGACAGCTTTTGAGAGCACAATCCATTGCGAAGGATGACTCATTCTGCAATCAGACTGCTGTAATGACTATGGACAGTTTTACATGATTATCAACACCTCTTGTTTCAGAGGCCACTGGCTCTTTCCACTGACAGTTGATATATGACAGCTTATGTAAAGCAGTTCATGACAACTTCATTGAAATCCACTGAATGGCACTGAATTGGGAATTTTCAGGAAGAATAGAATTTGAGGTGAGGGTCGATAAGATTTGTTTCCTTTACTAAAAGTTTTCAAAGAATTTACATTATTCTGTTTGGCTCTTGCCCATTTCATGAGATCCCCTAGCTCCATTGGGAACTATTGTTTAGTAACTGCATTGCTGCTGAAGAAATGTAAAACATATGCAGATCCACATGATTGCACAGGTTCTTGTTATGGAAAAAAAGTGACTGAAAAGGAAAATTAAGTGATATATACACACTGTTCTAATGCTCGCAAATATATTGACGCCAAATGAAAAGCACTTTGTTGCTATGGTCTTCCATCAGCTAAATGTTTTCATGGACTCCAGAGGAAATCATGTGAAAGAAATCAATATAGATCATTACTTTCTCCTTGCTGGTCAGTTGCCCAAATGCAATTAGAATTTTCTGCACTCTGCATAATGCTAAAGCTATTGGAACCAGGAACCATTGTTCTACTATGGTTGGTTCTACTATGGTTGGTTCCATATTTTGCTTCTGATCTCCAACAAGAAAACCCCCCCCCAAAAAAAGATCCCAGTTCTTCCCACCACGCAGACCACAGTATACTGTCACTCCTCCTATTCTGGCATTACTATCATTATGCGGCAAGAAGGTCCGAGATTCAAATGCCGTCGTGTATATGTGGGTTTCCACCACGTACAGTCAGAAGACATTTAGGTTGGGCTAACTAAAGATTCAAAATTGCTTGCTGATATGAGTGTGTGACTCAATATTGTGTGTGAGCAGATTAGATAATGGATGGATGTAATTTCTTTTATACACTGTATCTTAAACATGTGTATATTAAACATTTTTATTTATTGAGTAACAAAAGGGAGATAAAAAACACAGCAAATGATCTATCTCTTTCTCTCTTTTCTGTTCTTCTCTTCCCAGTATAAGCCTCATAACTCAATAGCAATCTCTGTCCTTCAGTACAAGTACCATGAAAGAGAGAAGCTTACGTATGTGCTACAAAGACACAGCTTCGCACACTCAAGAACATTACGCTGTAGGCGGACAATGGCGCTTCTTTGGAACCAATCAAAGGTTCTAATGAAAGAGCTGACTCGGTGACTCAGAGATGACTCACTGTGGTACTATAGGGGCTTGGGCCTTTTGTCCAATGAGCCCAACCTGTTCAGATGCACAGTGTTAAATCAGTGTACCCCCGTCAACCAGCATATGTTCTTCAGATAGAGGATGCTCCCAACAGCCAATGGCTCCAATCGCAATTCTACCCACTGACCTCATGCCAGAAAAAAGATGTTTAGATCCTGTCTCTGTTCCCTAAGGGTTGAGCTGCATAATGCACTTTATTTTTGTCTACTTTCCAATGAATGTGGACAATTTTAATAAAAACCCTGCCAATATTGATGCATCCCTTGCATCCGGGTGGGAAGGGGTGGGGGGGTTGTTGTGTATGAACTGTGGAAAGTTGGAGGGAAGTGGTGAGGGAGAGGGGGGCTTGTACTACCACCCAATTATCTATTTAATGGGCTGCAATCCGGGTGGTGATGTCATCTCTTGGCAAGGCGCTTTGGTCTTTGGACCTGATTGACTGTGGCTGACCAATAGTGTTTCAGGGCTGTGACAGGCGCTGTGACGTCATACAGTGGAGAATGTGCAGGAGTGGGAATGAGAGGAGGTGCCTCCACTCTTTCCAGACTCTTTGATGGGATTGTCTCAGCCTGCTGTATCTGTGTGTGTCTGGGGGAGTGGACATGCAAGGCATGTGTTGTGTGTAAAAGGGTGCACAAAACACAAGAAAACTGAATTGGTTTTGTTTTAGATTGAAAAGCATGATCTCATATTTTACTACATGCATTTGCATACAGTGTATTGCAATAACTTGTCGTTCTTTTTTTGTAGGACAATAGTTTTCGAGCAACTGGCTGTATGTTTGAACACTGATTTTCTATGTTTAAGAAATATACTTAACTTAATTGTTTTGGCAAGTAGCAGTTGTGCGTAAAGTATCAAATGTAATTTGCCCTGGGTAAATGTCTTCATTACACAACTGAATATTGAATGTTCCTTATCTTATCTGTAATGTCAACTCTCTTGAAATCAAGTAAAAATGTTTACATATTCTTAATGTAAATTATGCCAGAATTTTGGTGACTTGAATGTATTTAAAGATTAATGAATGCTGGATCATGACACATATTACTAGAGCTGGAGTTTTCTCTGTGCACTTGTATGTGACAAGTGCACCTCTGTGGGGAATTCATTCAATTGTAAAGTAATTTGGCTTCCTGGTATTCATTTAACTCATTTAATTCATTTAACTCAACTCATTTGTTAAAAAGACCTAAGATCGTGTTGCTTCCTTGATAGTTATGCATACTTCAGCTTTTGTTGTAGGTGATTTATGCATACTTCAGCTTTTGTTGTGGGTGATATACTGGTCAGTGAACTATAATGAAAGTGGAAGTTGAAAATAGCAGGCTACCCATTTTAAAAATGATGTCATCTTCTGAGGGTCTCCCAATTACATACTAGAATGTCATGTGATTCTTCTGAATCAAAAGGTAATAGTATTTCTAGAGTGGAAAAGAAAGACATTTTTGAAAAGGCAGAACAGAAACTCAGGGGTATAGATATATTACTGTTGCTATGGAAATACATATTTTTTAAAGAAATGCTTAAAGAGCACAGGCATGCAAGGGGTGTTCAAATTCAAATGCGGAGAAGCTTAACAATATCTTAAGCTGACATATATAGATCATTTGAATATACTGTTTCTGTTAACAAAAGTCTAATGACCTGAATGGGATGTTTGAATTCTTGACAGTTGTGTATGAATAGAATGCTAATTACACAGACATTTAGTTTTTTTAAAGTCATGAAACTGTATCTAGATACGAAGCTTACTAAATATGAAAGATTTGTCCATTTGTAAACTTGTATTTCTTAATGAAAACCTGCATACTCTCGGCCTCCATGGCTTATGATTGGGCATCCCTGCTTTATTGTGTTTGTGTGTGCATCTATCACATATTTAATTCACAATTGTTATTGTGAATTAAATATGTGTGTTTCAGATTACATACTGTAGCTTACACATGCTATTTTTGTCATGAAAAGCTGTCAACTGCACAAAATTGTCACCACACAAAAATGAACCTACTGTTAATTATTCAAGCCCTATTGGGGTAGCTGTAGCAAACGTGAAAGAATAGTCCACTATGAGTTCTCAATGGGTGTATTTTCAATAGACTTTTGCAGGCTGTGGAATCCAGCCCAGCACACTGTGAGGTGTACATAGCAAGAAATTGGCCCCTAGCAACGAAAAATATTAAACAGCCTATTAACATTTTATTTAGGCTAAAAGAGTCAGCCTGGCTTCCTGTTTTTAGCCCACTCCTACCCTAAGGGAGATTCTGGCTTGAGTTGTCTTTTTCACAGTGTAAGTGTGCTAATGAACCCCTCGTTTGAGCTGTTGCATGATACTAAATGTATCTTTACAGCCAGACTTTAAAACCAGTGGGACTGGCACTCTGTTTTTATGGAGTTCCTCCACCGAGGGCTAAATGACAACAAGGCTGTCTAAATCCCTCTCCTCTCATCAAACTGTTGACTCTCCCTTTCTCTCTCCCTCTTTACTTCCTTCTATCTTTTCTTACATAGGCCTACATCCCCCACTCCATTAAATGTTCAAAGGATTTGGTCTGTAAAACCTAATTAAAACAATCACAAAGAATCCCATAACATGTCCTCACTGATCCTAACTGAAGGCAACTTTATATACGGATGTAAGAGAAAAGACAGTTGAGTTCACTGTCAGGGGTAACGGGCGAGGGCCAAGAGAGGCAGAGGAATAATTAGCTGAAGGATTTTCCTTGTAACTCTGCCAGGACCCTCAGGCTAATTCAATGCGACTCTCTTGTAGCTGAAAACTGTGCCCAAAGATTTATGTGTTGGTCAATTTTTACCTATGCAGAACACATGAGCCTTGAGCTCTATTAAAATGACTGCCTTAGTAAAGAGAACAATCAATCATGTTTCCCCTTTTTAAACTCATTCACTCTCCTTAAACTCACCCTTGCCATTTTTTATTTTAATTTTGAAAAACCAGGGCACCCCTGGTTAAAAATCCTTTTACAATTAATGTTGTAATATCTTGAACAGAAGCAAATCTGAACTGTAAATGTTACAGAGTTAAACATGAGACCATTCTGCAAATGTTAAAGCAAGATTGCTTTTATAAATAATAAAAAAAGGAAATAGGCTCTGACCCAGGTGATTTACTTGTTCAGGCTTCATTGAGTCAGGTGAGTATAATTCCAGGGCTGAATGTTTTATTCTGAAGTATCCAATTTCAGTGACTGTTCTGTGGTTTATTTCCATCAAGAATGAGAAGGCAACAAAAAACTGCCTATTTCCACTGTCAGAATCATTTTTAGAAAATGGAAGATAAATGGAACAGTTGAAGTCAAGGCAAGGTCTGGAAGAAATATACTTAAGAAATGAACTCAGAAATATGCTAAGAAAATGTTCAGATAGAATGGCCCAAGACCTGGTGAGAAATGCTCAGAAGAACGCAAACATCGCTGCAAAAAAGAGTAGGAGGCACAGGTCTAGCAGTTCATACAACATAATTTAAACAACAAAGACTTGCATGGCAGAGTTGCCAGAAAGAAGCCTTTTCTATGACCTCAAACCAAAATTAAGCGTCTGAAGTATGCAAAAGGTAACATTGAGAAGCCTGAAACCTTTTGGAACAATGTGCTTTGGACTGATGAATCTAAAAGGGAACGGTGGATCCATTATGCTTTGGGGTTGTGTGGCAGCTGGGGGCACAGGAATTATTGTGAGGGTGGAAGGAAGAATGGATTCCACAAAATATGAAGAAATTATTTTGGTTAATGTTCAAAGGTCAGTCTTGAGGTTAGGTATTCCATTGAGACAATGATCACAAGAAAACTTCAAAATCATGTAGTACCTCCAGGAAAGACGGATGAAGGTTTTGAAATGGCCACCAGTCTCCAGACTTGAATATTATTTAAAACCTGTGGATCTCAAACATGCTGTACATGCAAGGAGGCCAAAGAATATTTCTGAGCTTTCTTTCAAAAGAGTTGACAGGGTTCCCTTTTTATTATTTTGACACTGTAAAAATTTTTTTAAGAAATGTGTTATGTTTAACTTTGTACCATTTAGAGGTCAGGTTCACTTCTGTTCACCAAGATATTAATTGTAAAAGGCTTTTTGACCAGGGGTGCCCACATTTTTGCATATGACTGTACAGTATATATTTGGATTAAGGTTAAAATGGGCTGTCCAGTGAAAGCAGCATGGCACAGAAACCCTTTGGTTGTGTAATGAAGAGAGCTGGAAATCAGGGGCCAGATTGCTTTTTCTGTTTGACAGAAGTCTGGTTCTTGATGAAAATGTCCCGATGGATAAGGGTATTAGAGGTCTGTGTAATCCTGTGTCATTACCCACAATCCCCTGCAGTAGGCGCTCTAATGGGCTTTCCAATGAGAGCTTTGCATACCCACACTCCACTTAATGCTCTTCTGTGGATGAGAGAGAATAAAGATCTGTGTAAGCACTAAAGACACTTGGACATTTGCATGTACCGTCTATTGATTGATTCTTTGCTCTGACCTGAAATAAACACCCACAATGTGACTTCTCAGCCCTAGGCTACAAGGGCAGGTTTCCAGCTTGCCAGAATCTGCAAATATGATTAAGCTAGATCAATACAGACTTTTAAGTTAAACCAGGTGGTTGTGAGATCAGGTGGAGTTACAGCTGAAAACCTCCAGAAAGGGATCAGGATTAAGAGCCATTCGGTCAGAAGGATGAGGTAGGTACTTTAAGTACACCTGATTACATTTACTCAAGTTTCTCTCAAAACACTGTCACTGGAAGTCCTTCCCATATGAGGGTCACTCTCTCTCTCTCTCTCTCTCTCTCTCTCTTGCTCTTTCTCTCTCTCTCTCTCTCTCTCTCTCTCTCTCTCACACACACACACACATACACAGAAACTGCATTATGTTGTCAGGACAGCCAGATTACACTCCTCAGCAAACATATGGCTGAGGTATAGCTTGGATGAACTCTGTTGTGAAAAATCCACCCTGCAGATGGTTGGGGTGGGTGTTGGAGCACACGTCTGCAGTTTCTCCTCTCATGACCTGGAATTTAGCAGGAGAATGTGTCAGCAGACAGCATGCATAGATGACCATAAATCTGATGATGAACTGGTGATAAGCAGGGCCAAGCCTTTATGTGTTCCCTTATGAGATAGAATCCTGAATGGATTACTGTTGCCAAAACCTTGAGCATGGCACTGTCCTTAATCAGTGCCACTGGAAACTAGCGCAAGAGTCAAAACCTCGGCCCCGCCGTAAATCCTACCAAAACAAGATGTGGGGAGTCAGACTCTCGTCTCACTTTCTTGTCTCAGCCTTAAAGCTGTGACCGCGGAGTGCGACTGTGTGAACCACTGCACCACTGCCGGGTTAACTCACAGTGTTTCACCCTCTGAATGCTGAAAAGCTAATGCCGGGTTAACTCACAGTGTTTCACCCTCTGAATGCTGAAAAGCTAATGCCTGGTGTCACCCTGCCGAGTCGCTGAAGCGAGAAGCTGTTCATGTAAATGGAAACATCACTGTTTACTTCACACTTCCAGAGCCAGTCTACAGCTGTCGACACAAAATAAACACACTTCTAGATGCTGTTGATAGAGAGACTTGAGTGGCTTCTATCTTTTAATTGATCTTTCCATTGGCTGGGCTGGATTCTGTCACCTGTGTCTAAGCTGACTTTCAATTGGGTATTGAGTGGATGAATCGAGAGGAAGCTCAAATCAAGAAAAATTATCATCATGTCAGTTTCCTGCAGCCAATCTGTGAGTGTGTCTGTGTGTATTTGCAGTGTGCAAAATGTACAGTGCACATATTATCTTCCTACACATTCTCCTGAGACCCAGCAGTTTAAGTTGAACTATTTTTTGACATAATACAAGTATTTTGATGTTGCAGTGAAAATATGATTGATTTCATTTTCTTTGTATATCCCTTGCTGCGTAGGTTTCAGAACAGTATAATATATTGTTCCTGAGATTAAGAGCAGAGACTCATGTCCCCTATGGGGGACGAAAGTGAACTGAATTAGGAGGTTATGTGTGTCACAGCCCGCACTGGCAGCTGACGAGGAAAACCTCAGTTTTAATTCTGGCCTCACCCCACGCAGCCCTGCTGTGCAGGGTACTCAGGTCAGTGCCCTTTGTTGGCCAGGAATAAGGGAAAGCTTGTGGAGGCTTGATTGGAAGCCCCGGTTAATTCCCGCCATGTGCGTGGCCCAGATGGCGCGACAGTGGGGCTGGCCCCTGGACATGGAAAACAGGATATGGGGCGCATGTAGAGACAAACACTGAGATCGTTACTCACAATCACCCGCTGATCACATCCGCACGCGCGCATTTGGGGGACTGTTTGGAGCCCCGGCCACCTCACCCCTTTCATATAGCGTTGTCTCAAAATATGGAGTTAACCGCTGACGCGGAGATATAAGCTGATCATGAAGAATCTGATTCAGCAAATCTGCCCCGGCGAAAGAGGACAGAAATCCCACGGTGAGGGGTTCTGTCTGGAGCTGCGATCATCAGCTCTAGCAGAGGATTAATCTCAGATTCAATCAGCCCACGCACCCCCTCCTCACCCAGAGGGGTGAGATACAGCCAGCAGCACTGCTCTGCGGGGCCAGGGGCCAGGCAGCTGGACTGGGGACTGTGCTTTTCATTTGGGGGGAGGTGGAGGTAGGATTAGTACTTGCCCTCCTGGCTTTGGGCTTTGGGTCTAAGAGACTGAGGAGACTGCCGTCCAGCGCACCAGAGCTCCAGCTCCTCCTGGCAGTGTGATGTTTGCATCAACTACATTCATTTATAAATTGTGTCAGTCCCTCAGAGAGAGAGGGGGTGTGTTTCTGTACATACATTGTGGGAAACAGCACGTACCCTATAGCTACTCACCAATGTCTCAGAAGAAGTAGTGAGTCTTTGAAGAACTCAGGACATGGTGTAAAATGTAAAAACAGACTGGCAAAAGATACAACAACAAAAAAATTTTACAACAAAAAACGCAATCATCAAACGGAGAATCAAACGGCTGAAATCTTTTGTCTGAAAAAAAGCAGTCATTTTCTTTCCCTTTCTTTATTTATTCATGAATGAAAGACTAAAGACTAAAATAGCTTTGATATTTTTGGTGGAGTTTAGTGGCTGCGGGTTCTGGCTTTTTAGTTCACCTCTGTTGTTTCATCAACTTTAAAGCTCTTACAGCACTAAAGGGGCCACTGCCATTGCAGTTATGATCATATAATGTCACATATGTAAACTCATTGCTTGGAATTTTTCTGAAATCTGACATTTTCTTGAATAACTTTGGCTTCCTAAGTGGTGATTTTTGACTAACGTTGTGAGGAGAAAGAGGAAGAGAGCCAGTGAGGGGAAAAAGCGAAATTATGAGAAAGAGTGAAAATGAAATAGCGTGAAAAGGGAAAAGGTCACACAGAAGTGGCACACGCATCGAAATAAAGAGAAGAAGGAGATAGGGGAGGGGGAAGGCGGCAGCCGGGTGACAGTTTGGACATGAATCTGTCCTCTTGCTGTGTGGGACAAAGGCCTTTCCAATGAGTGAGGAGAGAGGGGGGAGGACCAGGTGAAGACAAGGTCAGCGCACATCCCGGAACATTCCGGTACCAGGACACAGCAGGGGGGGGCAGCGGTCTGCAGCCGTCAGAGAGAGGCAGGACACAGGGCAGAGGGGCCCTTATCTGTGTACGGGCAGCTTGTACGTGTCAGAGCAGAGGCGCACAGTTCTCTCCCCCTGAGACCGCGGCACCAGGCCACGGACAAACAGAGGGAGTTGAGCGTGTCATGGCCAGGGTGGGAGGAAGGCCGCATATCTGTGTGTGCGTTGAGCGAGGGCATGCAGTATACGTTCAAAGACCTGCATTGTACAGGGAGGGAGGGAGCACAAAGCATGTGTTTATAGAGGATGACACTCAAACCTCTGTGTGATCATCTCTCAGGCGCTGGCTGGTGTTAACGCTCTTTTATTTGGCACTATCCACGGACGGAGGAGCCGATGGTATTGAAGATTGCGAGTGATTAGTCTCGACTCGCCTTGCAGGCGCTGAACCTTGTGATATGGTGTGATTACTGTTTTCTTACAACCATAATCATTAATAATTTGTTGAGTCTTTTTAAAAATGTATTTGCCTCCTCCGTGAAGAAGCGATGTTGACCTACGCTTATTAAAAAGGCTCATCCTCATTAGATGCAGGTAGAAGAAGACAAGCTCAGATGAGCTCACACAGTGGGCTTTATTAGTAGTATAGGTACACATAAATCAGGTGTTTGTAGATAATGCTTAAACTACAGGAAACTGCTGTTTCTTCTTCTCTGTCCTTTTCTCTTTTTCTGCAGTTGTTTGTGGTCACTCAATTCGAAAGGGCACTCTCAGAGATGATTGTTGGGGCTTCAAGAAAAATGTATTTGGGAAGGGCTGTCAGAGGTTTGGGGGCCTGTACATGTGGATTTATACGTACAGTATATATGCTGTGTGTGTGCGCGTGTGGGTATATGTGTGTCTGCGTCAGTATGTGTGGCAGGCCAGAAATATTGGCGAGATATTGGCTCTGTGCCATTTATTTGACGGACATACATTTCATCCAGACTGCCACAAAAATGGGATGTAAAGAAAGAATATAATGGATGAGGTTTTTTCTCAGTTCTTTGGGTGCTCTGGAGACATCTGATTCAGTACTATTGGGATTAGGTGTTTGCATATCAGTGCATATTCTTCATTGCAATGCCACTGCAATGTAAAGGATCAGCCATTTTTGGATTTACCTCCTATTGTGAGTTGCTAACATAAATCTATTTTTGGTATTGCTTTATTTTACAGTGTGTTAATTACATAATGCTTCCTAGGTAAATACCCGATACTTATTAGGTAACTATTTTAATTTCAGAGGTAAGTACTATGAAACGGGCTATAAGGCGTATTTAGATAGAACTTACTTTTGGTACTGACTGACTTTATTTCATAGTAATTGCCACTGAAATCAAAGTACTTACCTGACAATTACACTAGTAGCTATGTACTTACCCAGTAAGTACTATTTAATTAAAGGCCTGTAAAATATCTTTTCCTCTACCTGGTCTATGACCATATCTTCCAAGGTTGTTTAGTATAAAACAAAGTTTGAGTTTTATTATTATTGATCAGACAAATTATTTAGAACATTTAGGTATGTAAATATGAGTAGGGGTTTTAAATAGTTTAAACAAATAGTTTTTAGAGCAAAAACACATCAGAATCTATTTTATTATTATTGAGATGTTTTGTCCTGCTGCCCTAATTGGCCACGTTCAGTAACACATGGTGGCTGCATCCTTTTTCATTGTGAGATCTTTTCCTCCTTCATCCTTGTATTGGGTCAGTGAATATGCAGGAGTGCTCTTCCAAAGTACCCCAAAAAAATGAAATGTTTGTTTACTCATATAAGCTTATTTTAGATGTTTATTTACATATTAGAGTTCATTTGAATAATTCATCTTGTATTTATAAATAGAAACTTTCCCACTCCAGTGTATCTGCTGTGAGAAGTTCTTCGGGGGTTTTCTGGCACGAGTGCTTGGGAATAGGGCAGGTGTTCAATCAGTTCATCCATGACCCATGTCAAGTGTCAGTGAAATTCTCACTGACCTGTGGTTATCAGGAGAACTGACTAGATTGTAGGAGCATTGAATCACAACAGAGAAATGTTCAAACCTTACCGGATGTGTTCTACTGCCACAAACCCAAAAATGTTTTAAAAAAACCTCTTCTGACAGATCTCACCAATCTGTGCTGGGTTCTTCCATGGAACATTGAGAAGTTTAGCTGCTTCAAACACAACATGAATCACAACCAGATCACAGGAAATTCTGCATCTCATTCCAAGCCCCTCAAAGTGTTTGAGCGCTCATTCCCTCCAGCATAATGTGTCTTTACCTTCTGAAAGTTCTTGGAGGAGCATCATCATCATGTACTGATGTATGCTACATAGAACCACATTCTGAATGAACTCAAACCAAAATGAAACACATTATCATGTTGCTCTCTGTAGCTTATATGTCCCTAGCCATAGAGGCTTTACTGAGATTGGATTGGGTTGGACTGAGGCCCAAACCCCAACCTCAATATAGGCTTCACATTAAAATGTGATTAACTTTTTCCTCCAGAGAAAGCACATGACAGAAGCTTTATCAATATTTCAGAAAGCCACGGGGACAGTGAAAAACAAAAGGATGGGAAAGACAGCAGAAGTAGCTGGAGAGTGTAGCCGACAGTATTTTGCCATCAAAATTAAATGGGACTATGTTAAATTAATTAACCATTTAACAGTGCCATTAAGCAGTAACTACGGTGTAATTCAGGTGTAAATGTTATTTATTTACATGCAAAGCATTTAATGTCAGGCATGCGATTTGCACATGATTTGAATGATTACAAAGGTTGACTGACTAACTCTAGCTGTGATAACAATTCCAATCTTGTGACTAACTCCAACCTATAACTTTTAAATTGTATTACTCAGAGTATAATAGCAATGATACACTCAGTGAGAACTTTATTAGTTACTTAGAGATGTATTTTTTTAACTTATTGTTCTCTTCTGCTGGTGTAGTTTGATGCATTGTGTGTTCTGACATGCTCTTCTGCATAGCACTGTTGTAATGCGTGGTTATTTGCGTTACTGTCAGCTTCCTGTCAGCTTCGACCAGTCTGGCCCTTCTCCTCTGACCTCTCTCAATTAACGGTGTATTTTTGCCCGCAGAACTGCTACTCACTGGATATTCAAACCACCCCGTCTGGCACCAACAATCATTCAACAGTCAAAGTCACTTAGATTACATTTCATTCCCATTCTAACATTTAGTCCAAACAACAGCTGAACCACGTCTGCAGGTTTTTATGCATTTAGTTGCTGCCATATGATTGGTTGATTAAACATTTGCAATAACAAGCTGGTGTATAGGTCTACCTAATAAATTGCTCACTGGGTGTAAACTCATGTGATTCCACAATTGTTGCTGGTATAAATACAGTTCACTTCATGAAGTGTGATTAATGACCATTCTGACTGATATGTGATCATTATCCTCTCTCCATTTATTGCCTTTATTACTTCCCCTTTTTTCAATACTGAGATGACTGACGATTGGCTTTGTCATAACTGCAGATATTTTCACAGTGGATTTGCTGAAGTGTGGAAAAGATACTGTTGCAGTAGGACTTAAACTGAATGATAAGAGATAGATTCTGCCTTCCGGACAGGATCTTCCGATCTGTGGGTGTCTGACTGGCCCTGGAGCAGAGAGGGGCCCCCTTAGAATGATTAAATTCCTACAGAATGAACTGCAGTGTCTAAGAAGCATTCTTTAACCAGATATTTCTGCATAAAGATTGTAGTGTTACAATAAAGGTATATCGAAACACCTTTGTTACAATAAAGATTGTGAAATCTCTCTCACCCTCTCTGTCTTTATATCTCTCTCACACACACACACACGCACACTTGCAGAAATCACACCCTGGTTCAGCTGTTGGTGTGAAAGCACCCATGCTGTGGGACTGAGACCAGCTCCAAAATCCATGAATCGCAGTAGTTACAAGTAAACACATTGTCCGGTGACAGTCAGGGTTGACCTTGGAATGGCCACATTTTTTGCGGCCCTGTTTTGCCCTGCGAAAAAGCACCCAGGGAAGTCTCAGCCAGACACGTGATGAATGCGGCACTGTCTCAGCCCGCGCAGAACTGCGGTCACCAGAAACCTATTTTCCATTGTGGCCGTAAACAGTGCGTGACAGTCTGTGTGCACAATGGACGATTTAGCGCCGCAAGAAGCCGACCCAGCGCTGCCTCCTCCAGCTACAGGGCCCCGCTCTCTCCCCGATGCGCGTCCAAGGAGCCCGAGCCCAATGCCATCACGGGCCGAACCCAGGGCTTCCCGCGGAGGAATGCGGCTCAAAGCTGGGCGAATCAGAGCTGCCGGTATCCAGGGGAAAAGGGGGAGAAAAATGGGGAGGAGGTCAAAGTTGGCGTTCTCAGCCTCCAGCGTCTGGGTGTGGACGTTACCCCCGCCCCGGGGGGCCCGGTGCCTCTGGATGTGGCCCGGCGGGGGGGCGCTGGCCCATATCCTCTTTCTGTTGATGCACTTTCCCCCGCCATCAATCAGGCCCCAGCCGGCGTCCCTCGTGGCCCTGGCACCGCGCCGCCGTCCGATCTCGCGCGGGAGGCCATTTTCTCACGGGCCACTCGGGAGTGGGGCTAAAGGACTCCGCCAAAGGTCCGCGCGATCACATGTCCCCCGGCCGGGTCAGCGTCAGATTTAGAAATTAGACAGGGATAGTGTGTGTAGGGTGTGTGTGCGTGTGTGTGTGTGTGTCGGGGCATGTTACCCGAGACCCGTGTGCAATGGACTTTTATGACAGAGAACTCATTACAGACATTAGCAATATCGCAGCTCCCTCAGTCTAGATGCCTAAATGACAGCATGCGGATTGGTTTAGCAGATTGTTTGTTTTTGTTTCTCATTTGATTGTATATTGTAACCAGTGTGGTTTATTTGGCATGGGGGGGGAGTGCCACCATGACCCTCACCAAACCCCCACACAACCCCACTGAAAATATATCCAGTTTCCACATTCCTTGTTGGTGAATTAAAGAAGAAATGCACATCGAATTCAAAAGCAAATACATATACATAGAGACATCCAAGGACATATTTTAGGGACTGCCCTGGACTATGTCTATGACAAAAGAAAATAAACCTCTCACATTCTGAATTATCTAAATACCAGTTTTTATAGACTGAACGCGACTATCAATTTAGTGTTTAACTATGCCCATAATATTCTACAGATCCAGCAAATATATCTTAGCCAGAGATATGTGAACAGGCTGAAGCCAATTAGTATAACCTAGCCCTAGAATCATCTACAGCAGATTCATTCAAACAGCGGAATGTATGTGAGATGGTGAATGAGAGGGAGAATTTACAATTAGTCCTATGTGGCTTCACCTTGCTGAACATCTGAACAACCTTCATTTTCAACCTTCGTTATCATTGCAAAGCCCCCCTGCCATTTCTTCATTAAATTACTCAGGCTTCCCATGTTACATCAGAGAATCCTTATGGGAACTTTAGGTGCTTTATTATTTATTCATTAATCTTACTGCTACACAGGTATACTGTAGGTCAAGACACAGTATGCCTCAGCTCTGAATAAGAGAGCACAGGAGGCTACAACATGGCAGCAGCACTGCAATACCTTCTTTAGGTCTGGCAAGAGGTCCTCACTAGTAAAATAAACATAAAGCTGTGTTGTAAAATAAACATAAAGGACACAAACCAACGCTAAAGGACTTCTAAACAGCATTCTGCAGTGATATCCTCATTTGCAAATGTGAACTTTGACCTTCAATTGAAAAAGATCTCCAAATGCAACAGAAAAACAACCAATTGGAAAAGATGGAATGGAATGTGTTTTATAGTCCATACACATGATCTCCTGATATTCACACTTCATTGTGCTGAATAGGCCCCTGTCCCTTACTTAAATTTAAACTTGCTGCACCCAAGCCCAGGAAGGGAACAGCTGGGGTGGCGGGGAGCACTCTTTTTCCCTTATATGCCCTGCCACCTATGCCTCCCCCTTCATGTAACACAGGGCACCTCTATAATATTTATAACAATCAAAGTCTGTGCAGATGCAGTGTGTTCCGGAGCGTGGGCTTTGAGGGCAAGAGAGGGGCCTGGGTTTCATATGGCTCTGGGCAATTACGTGGCGTGTCAGAAAAATGGCTACCTCCCCCTGGCAAAATTTAGAGGCCAAAGTTACATGGGCAGCACTGATTCTCTAGCGGGCCAATTCCCAGCCATAACAGCAATCTTTCTGTCAGGTCTGACCTTGTCTGACCATTGGTTGTCACAGTTCATGCACGTTAAAAGACTGCACTATAAGTCTTGTAAATCAAACACAATCAGTTATTTTTCCCCATCACCGCAACACTTCCACTACCTGTGCTGTCTGTTTGGCACAGGACTGAATCACACCTTAAAGTTGTTAAAGTGACATGCAAATTTAAGCTTGATTGAAAGCTTTGACTCTTGTTTTAACATTATTACCAAGGCAACCCCTGTTGTTTACAGCACCTCAAAGTAGCCTAATCAACAGAGCATGCCTATCTATCAGCCATGTTTTTCCTTTTAGACTTAACAACTTAAGTGCAACCGTAAGTGCCATTTGAACATAAATAGATAATCAGAAAACGTCATTGTATAATTACAATACATAAAAGAGAACATGCTGTATATGCTTAAATAACTTGGAGTTGTTATTTTTCCTTCATTGTCTATAGGTGGAATATAGGAGGAATGACGCAGATGAACTAAGTGAGCTTTCTGTTTCCTTCACCACCCTGAGGCCAAAAGCCCAATGCAATAGTCTTCAGTCAGCAGAGATTACATCCCATCTCCACCGAGGCAGGTGAGACCTTCCTGCTGACGATAACCTGCATTGTCCACCAAATCCAAACACAAAAAGTACATTTTCAAGGTACTGTTACACTACCTCCCTGACCAGCAAACCCCAAACAATTATCACAAGAAGAATATGCAAGATGACCATGTGACATAATTATAGGAAGCCAACAGATGGAGAAACATTGTTATTGGTGCAAATCCGTATATGGACCGCTAACAACACCACTGGGTTGTCGAGCTAATTTAAACAGTTTTCCCGAGAACTTGTGGAATGTGCCTGCCCTTTTGTGTCGAGCTGAGCTGCGCTCGGCTCAACGTGGTCCGCTGAAGTGATGAAGTAAGCATAAAGGCCTCGCATTCTAAAACCAGCCCCAAAGTGAGGTCACACGACACCCCCAATTCTTCACAACGAGCGAGGCCATTGATTAATCGAGCCCTCGCCCAGAGAAAGAGAGAAGCTTGTCCATGAAAGCAGCGTTAAAGAACAAGAGGAGGTTAGCGCAGTAGGCTTGGCCGGGTTCCTGTCCCTCCGCTGTCCCTTTGTATTGAGGTTACACGGAGACGAGCCGGGGAACGGAAGGCGCTCCTCCGACCCGTTCGTCCCGCTGAGGAGCCTCCGCTTCGCCAGCGCGACTCTTCCTGATGCGCTGTGACAGTTATTGCAGTCTGCCCTTTAGGACTGACGGGGTTTCTCCATCCTTTCCCTTGCCCCTCCCCTCCCTCCCGCTTCCATCCCTCATCGTGTCAGAGCTAAAGCAGATCGGGAGCGATGGAGAGACATCGGAGGTTTGGATTATTGATGCGGTTGTCGGAAAGACTTTCCGTCAGACCCGCTGTGGCGGTCGAGGTGCTTGTGGGGGTGGGGAGGTGAGGTTAGCATCGCTATGAGGAGGTTCGGACCGTGCCCTTGGTGGCATTTCGGCATTCAGTGTCTACCAGTCTACCGGAACACCTTTGGTACACTTTTTTGTTTACTTTTGTTTTCGAACATAACTCCCTGTTTTTAAAAGCACATTATGTGACATCGGTGAAGAGCATAAGGTGGTCTTCAGTCACCAATGATAATTTTCAAACTTGAGTCTACTTATAACTTTTCAACATGATTTCCAGAATGATCCTTTTGAAGCCTTTTCTGGATATGGTGCTCTGTGGACAGCAGAGCTCTGGGCCTCTGAGGAGAAGTAGCGCTGAAGGAAGCCGTTCTCTGGCCTTGTGAGCGATGGTCCCTGTAGCGGGGAGGACGATTAATCAGCATGATAGAAACTCAATGCCTTTTGAGCCCTTTCCCTGATTTGAGCAGGCCAAGTCCAAGGCGTATAAGTAACCTCCTGAGGGAATGCTGTTCCATCGTGTTTTACGTTTCCGTCTAAGTAAGTAATTAAAATGGAGGCAGTTTAATGTAAAGCAATTAAGGGATGAAGATAATGCGTAGATTAATATACATATCGAACCCAGTGGAACTTTATGGCCTGTCCCCTCTGTGATATATTTACCTCCTTTACGTGTGTATTGATGTTAGACTCGTATGTCATTCCTTATTCTCCTTTACGTTCAGGTTCATGAACATTTTAAAATGTTTTTAGCATGTGGTCCAAGCTGGATGCCTTCCATAAATGAGAAATTTTCGAAATCCCTTGTGTGCAATGGAATAGGTATGATTTTGGCACTGGTAGAAACTCATTTGACTGTTGTCCTGCAGTCCACGGTCAAAGATCAAGATCAAATTAATTCAAACAGCGGAATGTATGTGAGATGGTGAATGAGAGGGAGAATTTACAATTAGTCCTATGTGGCTTCACCTTGCTGAACATCTGAACAACCTTCATTTTCAACCTTCGTTATCGTTGCAAAGCCCCCCCATTTTCATCATTCTGACATTTGGTCTGAATAACAGCTGAACCTCTTGACCACAACTGCATGCTTTTATGCATTTAGTTACTACCACATGATTGGCTGATATTCAATATTTTCATAGCTGTTGTACAGGTCTACATAAGAAATTTCTCAATGAGTGTAAATGCCAAGTTCCATCAAAGATGGAAGTCTAAATCTGAAGTCTGAAGACCATCACAGAAAAATTGATGCAATTGATGAGCAATTCTGATCATGAACTATTCTTAAAGCGGAACAGGAATTTCCAAACTTGGATTTGAACTTTTTTGGTTCTTAATCCCATTCCCCAACCATTATGTAGCACTAGTGCAGTCGTAACAATGGTTTCATGTTCCATCTGCGCAAACACACAGGAACACAAAGTGTTCCATGAGGTATGGATTTAGGACTGGGTTTTTTTTTTTAAACCCCAGATGGAAGCACACATGAGGGGATCACTGAAGGTGTGAATCAGTTGCTGGACGTGTGCTGTTGGATCTGAAGGTGCCAATAATGTGTTATAGCAGCATCAGTGCAGAGGTACGTATGTGTGCTGAAGGGTGAAGCTTGCATGATGCATCTGCTGAGTTTTTATGGTCTGAACTCTAAAGGGGTCACTGAGGCTGTCTGTTATTGCTCGTTTATTTTTCTTATAGTTAATAATAATACTAATATTACTACTACTACTACTAATAATAATAATAATAATAATAATAATTATATCAGTCAACACATGCCTTCACATTTTGAACAGTATTGTTTTAGAAAGCGTTGCCCTTCTTGTGTGTGTGTGTGTGTGTGTGTGTGTGTGTTGACTTGCTGTTCACTAATTAATTACATTAATTGAAAATATTGATACAAATATATAAATTGAAATATTTTACACCAATCGCATTCAGCGGATTCTGCAGTGCCATGCAGAAGGAAGTGAACAGAGGTCGATATGTGGTTGTCTGGAGAAGTGGGAGGCTGTGTGAGATGTTTATATTCCCTATAGAGATTCCATCTATTAGATGTAATTACTTTCTTCTCTTCAGCTCCTAGTTTCTCCCCCACAAACTTATATTACCTTGATCAAGGGTAAAACACTTTGTTGAGGAGTCCCATTATTGGACATTTTTATTTTGTAAAGACCTCCAACTTCTAGTAATTTATTTGCAAGCAGGGAGTTCATTTTATCTTTCATCTTATTTCCTCCTGTAGGACTGGAGATTCAATAAAGCTGTCCTCAGATGTAATTACAACAGATTTCTACCAGTGTCTCTGAATTATAATGATCAGAATGAGCTATTGATTAAATAGCCGGCAAAAGATCAAATTACCACACCAAATTGTTATGGATACAGCACTGTGATGCACAAAATAAAAGACTCTGCTGTCAAACTGGTATGTGCTCTCCACAAAGGTGTGTGATATCAGCCGTCACTTCTTATCACACCTCAAAGTCAGGCTCACACAGACATGAGTCAGAGGAATACACTGCAGGCTTGATGAGTGGATTTACAGGCACTAAATAAATAAATAATAAATAACAGAAGCCAAAATTAAAACTGTATAAAGGTATGCAGGGAAATCAATGTACATCCTGTTTCTACATCATCCATGATGATCTTGGATTAGGGATGAAGTGTAAGAGCAGGAGCTCTACAGCAGCACTCCTTAAACTACAGGTTGGGAATCAAAATGAGTCATGAAAGTGTATGAGGTGAGGTCCTGGAATGAGTCTGTAGTGCACTTGGCTATGCTAGTATGTGAATATGACGGGTCCCGTGGTGGTACTAAGTTTCTAATTTGGTTTCCGATTTTTAAAAGTTTAAGAACCAGCGCTCTAGAGTAATTGGTTGTGTGGCTGCGCCCAATTAAACTAAAAGTTGTCATTTTTTCATTTTTGGGAACTGTCGCCCCACACTGAAGGAAGTAAAAATAGGCAGAGCATAACTTCATTTTCTTTGAGCTATTCCTCTGTATCACATCAAAGCTGAATGCATCCGTGGTGCTGAAATAACAGGACAGACACATTACCCATAATCCTCTCCCGTCATGAGCTTCATCCTTTGTTATTGTTTTGATACCCCATGAAACCAGAGATGAGGAAGGGGGCTTCAGTTCCATCTACCCACCCAAACACAAATGATCAGCTGCATCAGACCATGGATCAGCCGTTGTCATGGCGACGGGTAAATCTTCGCTCGGGTTGCCAGAGCAACTGTGCGGGAGAGTTGCACCGATACTGCAGGCACCTGGAAGGCCTGTCACCGGCAGAGAGAAAATCGAAATGGCAGGCTGATTAAATGGTGACAGGCTGCATGAAAACACGTATCCTGCAGCTCTCTCCGAATCCACCCTCTCTATCCTGCTCCCTCTCTCTCTCTCTCTCTCTCTCTGTCTCTCGCTTCCTCTCAATCTGCTCGTGCAGCAGGATAAAAGCCACGACAAGCTCTTCATTAAATATGACTCGTAGAGAGGGCGAGAGAGAGACAGCAGGGGGGAGATTGAGGATGGAGTCTCTCAGTTGTGGCTCACCTCTGGACCTGACACACCACGCCAGTCTCACCAGACATTTTCACCCTATCTCCTCTTGTCTCACTGTTGCCATGGCAGTGGAGCTCATCAAGAATGATTGGATGCTGAAGGGGTAGGCGTACTTTCCAATCAAACCCGTTTCTACTCCCGGGCACTATGCCTTACCCCAGGAGAGGGAAAGGGAGAGAGGGGCGAACATATCGCTTGCTTCGAAGCTGAAGGGAAAGAATCAAGGAGCAAATTCACCATTTATATTAAACAATGACCATTACCACTCATAAAACAATGCTGGTAATTTGAGGTAAAATTCTACTTCATGGTCATCTTCCTCAGGGTCATAGAAAGAGAGCATACCTCTGCTTTGTAAGACAAGTAAGAGGCAGAAAATGTGCTGTGGAATTTCAATTTGTGGGGAATGTATATATCACGACTTCTGCCTAATGAAATCATAATAAACTCAGGAGAATGTGTAGGAAAGGGTACATTTTTATTGATTTATTTTTCTGGTTAGTGAATGTCACATATCACAGTGCCGCAACCCACCAGTGGAGATGATGTAGATGTAAATATTTATGCCTCCATACCAGCTGTCTACCACCCTGTTTACCTGCTGTCACGCGTCTGTCGTTGAAGGCAAATATACTGTTTGCAATGGAGGTAAAGGGCATTACAGATCTATCAATACCGAGTTATCTTGTGTGTTCTTGTCACTTTCCCAGTGTTACAGAAATGTTCCGAGAATGTTGTGTGTCAGCCATGGGCTAATTATTTCTGAAGGATGAGGACATATTTTGTGAGGGAGGCCATGTTAGAAGCAGGCTGCGGTCTCTTCTAACGCCTGAAGACTGGAGATGTTGTGTAGGGATGATCTGTCACGCCAGTGAAGGGGGAGGGTGTCATTGATATTTCAGCCTTCGCAAATGACAGACCATTTCTGAGAATCCGAAGAGGTTCCCACCGAGAGTGAAGGCGATGGCGATTCGTACGCAGCACATCAAACGATATGACGCAAAGAGGCTGAGAGGCAAAAAAAGAATACCGGTTTCCGTGGCAACAGGACTGAATCCCATTCAGCGCATTGGTCTCGGTATCTGCAGGTACTCCGTCTTACCTGCACACCAAACCCCACTGATGTTCAGTCCTGAGGGGAAGGGGCATAGGGAAACGCACACACACATGCACAGACTCACGTACACATGTACACACGCACATACACACATACACACATGCACATACACACACACACACTTATACACACACTCATGCAGAAACACATACACACATGCACAGATACACGAACACACGCACATACACAAACACATACACACATGCACAAACGCATACACATGTACACACAAACATACACATACATACGCACACACATGCACACACGCAAGTGGCAAGGTCCAAAGGCATTGGTCAGTGCTGTCAAGGTAGATTTTCCCTATAAAGTACACCAGCGAATGAGAGGAGGAGAACTGTGACGTGCGACTGCTCATTCAGCCAGCAGCCAAGTTCAGTGCCAACAGTGATTTAAAACTCCGGCCCAATCTCAGTGACAGACCGCCCACAGTCACGCTCTGCAGTCCGTAGGGTCAAGGATTGGTCAGCCCCCACGCCTCCCCTCCCCAGACGTGGGAGGACTGGCCCTGTCCGCCATGTTTCCTGCCCTATATTTCATATTTAATCTGCCCACGGCAGGATTTCTTATTCTATTCACAGTAATCTAGTGGAGACAGATGGCGTTCTTGCCTCCACGACTGGCGGCCCTGTTCTGGATTCTGACAGTGGGACAATAGATCCCTTTAAAGTCCTAAAACTTCAGCCCAATCATTAATCTTACCCTCTCTTCCAACACCCTTGTTTTTTTTCTCTCTATACCCTTTCCCTCTCTCCATCCCACACTCCTTCACCATCCCTGACTTCACTCTATGAATTCATAAAGAGTTTCAGTTTGGAAGGGAGAACACAACCGCGTCCTTAGGGGACAGCTAACATATGACACCTAATGCATAATGTTACAGTGAATCATTTTTCTATCCACTTGATTTCTAGATCACCCTGTATGTGTGCCTTTTCTTCCTGGAACTGGCACAGGCTGTTGATATACAATCGATGCGGTATGATTTGGGGCTGCAGGGTGGCCCATCCTGATAAATCACTGTTCTAGTGGCTCTGTCATACCCCAGGGATAGGAGGGATCGGCTGGGATTGTAGCATTTCATTCTTGTACCATGGACCCCCACAGGTCAATTCAGTGCCCGTAAATCTGCCTGTCAAGCCTCAGATGAAGTGTATTCCTCTGACTCATGTCTGTGTGAGCTTGACTTGTAAATTGAGGTGTGATAAGAGACATCACACACGTTTGTGGAGAGCACATACCAGTCTGACAGCAGAATCTGTTTTATAATTAATAATACAAAGCAAGATACATCTGAAATAGCATACTCAAAAAAACTGTAAATACAAAAGAATGTTAAGGATAGCGAAAAACTTTACTTCAAGTGCATCTCATGCACAACTTAATAACCTCTGTATAATGTGTCGTAATCTTTGTTACATGCTATGTCATTAGTGATGTAATTAGTAATGTGTGTGATTATAACAAGGGAAATTACCTTTATGAGTGTCTGAAGGCATTATGAATGCTTCATAAGAACCACTTCGCAAAGATATATGAACTAAGTGCCATGAGTAATATACTGTATATATACAGTACATTATTGCTACATGATACAGGCCCATAATTGTTAGTTTTACAGCTCGTTTTTACTTTGCTGCCACTTGAATTATTGTGGTTGCCCTCTCATTTAATTACAGTGTTTAGTGCCTTGCTGAGCAACTCTTCTGGCCAGTGTTCAGAGAGACCTGGCAGTCATTTAAAGCCTCCCAGTCATACCCCCCCCCCCCCCCCCCAAATAAAAGAACAAAGACATAAAACAAATCCTGGGGGGACTGGAGTACGGATACTGTCAACTAACTAGTGGCTTGTTAAACACTTTCCTTAAACACTTTCCTTAAACTTTTCCTTAAAAAAAGCACCACGTAGACATAATGCACAATGCTCTGAAAGACATTTAAGAATAGGTTGACCTGAAAATTGTATTGTACACACACTGGGGATGCAATAAATTGTGTGGAGCATGAACTGATTGATTAGCTACTCAGCTGTCCTTCAATATGGAAGTACAATTATGAACTCAGGGCACATAACCCCGTTCAAGATACACACAAGTAAATATTCATCTTTACATTCTCTTGGTTCTTCAAGCCTACTGTAATAATTTCAGGACTGCTTTGTTAAACTGGTGATGTTAAATACTCACGACATTTCTAGGACAAAATCCAAATCTTTGACTCATCCACTTATCACAAATGACTCTCCCATCAGTCCTGGGTCCACGATGAGTTTGGCTTTTAATGGGTTGAGTTTGAGTGCACGTCACCCCCATGTCCTGATACTGACTAGAGAATATCTAAAACTTTTATAACTGACCTCAGGAACAAACAGAAAACTAAAGAACATGTTTTATTATTTTTCATTAGTATCAAAGTGCGATTTGTGGTGTTAGAGAGACAGGGCACAGCACTGTGGATCAGATGGATCTTTGGCATGACCTGTAATTGCTCTGTGCAGGCCTGCTTCATGCAATTAGAGGGGGTATTAAAGAACATTGGAGGAAGCACAACATCCAGTAATTCAGGCAAGGGAGTACACAGGCTAAGTACAAGAGCATAAACCTTTGTACTGGGGGCTGGGAGATGGTCTGGGATTGTTATTTGACTAAGTTGAGTTTTTTATGCTAAAATACAAAGACTTCAAAGTAGCTGTCACTACCCACCCAGGGATGTTCATCACGCTTTTAATATTGAGATATGTGTCTCTTCTTTCACCCACAGCATCTGTATTTTCTCCATCCACTTCCCTGCATGTGAGACTCAGACATTCCATCAGGGGCCCCTCCGAGCATCCCTTTTGTGCCTTTTGAAAGGAACTAAAGTTACAGGTCTCCCGCTTTGCATGCTGGGAGCCTGCTCTCATTGAAGTGTGAGAGGACGATGACCTCATCTCTGGAAATACAGTGGCACATCCCATCCCCGGTACACTGACACTGGTTTTAGGGGTGTCATGTGTGTGTGTGATTGGGGGGCCTTTGAAGAGTGAAAAACATGGCTACTAAAATGAAGGGGTGTGTGTGGTAGAGAGAAGATTCTGTTTTATGAAAAAAAATTATACTTTTTCAATTTTAGATTTCAGACAGGCTGTATAGACTCAACATTGTAGAATGTAACTATATATAACAGTTCCTAACTCTTTTACCTCCCCATCCTCTGAATGAACCGCTCACTGTTCTCCGTAGGACCAATTAAAACTTGGTACAGAATTATATGCACAACATTCGGAGGCCTGGTCTATCCTGGTGGGGTGGTGGTGTGCAGCTGTTCACGCAACTCTCCAGCTGTGGATGGGTCGAACTCTCTCCCATGCTTCAAACAATACTGTGCTTCCGACCACCTGCTCAGCACAGCAGTATGTCACAAGAGAGAGAGAGGAGAGAGAGCGAGAGAGAGAGAGAGAGAGAGAGAAGGAGAAAGACACAATGGAAATGTAGACAATCTATAGCGCGTTCACAACATTTTCACCTCCCACTGATCATTTCTTATTTTGCTGTGTTGTAAGGCCAAATATAAGTCAAGGATATCAGAGGAGTCAACTCAAGCCAATGACAGTGATGCCACATATTCAAACGGGGTAACCACATCTGAGATACAAAAATACAAAACCCAAATTCATTCACCAGTAGGACGTCTTTCTCCATTGAGTGCTCTGCTTGGATGCAGGACTGACTGATAAACAAGTCTTATCGGAGTGGAAATATGAACAGCAGCATATGAATCTGAAACATTTTGATTGAATCTATTTCCTGATCATCATGTTGGCTATGTTTGTTGAACCAGATCAATTCTATTGATATTTTCAAATGAAATATCGAGCAAGTCACTGAACAACAGAAGAACAAGCCAGGAATTATTATTTCTTCTGGAACCACCGGTGGAAATGCATGTTCCTTTAGCGAGACGCAGAACCTGGCCTCTGCTGCATGACACTGTGCATCATCTCCAGGAAGCCCAATGAAGAAACGATGAGTTCTGGGCTGCTCATTGGTGAGATGGCTGAGGGAGGAGCTCTTGCGATGGGCTACTGCTACTACTCCGTGGCCTGGGAAAGGAGACAGAGCGGAACAGATTTAAATGCAGTGTCACTCTGACCGGTGCCAAATGGGAATTTGTGCGAACTCTCAAATGATAACAAAAGACATGAAATGTGACCACCCATGAAATTAAGTTAAAAACCTTTGAAATCCTTGGCTGTCCGTTACTGATCACATTTTATATGCCCTATGTGACCAAAGTAAAAAGGGCTTTGTATTGGAGCATGGGTTATTAAACTGGTCAATAACATGACATTATTTTGACCCAGTGCTTACCTAAATAAAATTAGGAACATTCTAGTCTTGCATTCTAGCGTACACAATAGGTGCAGTCGTGTTGCATCATGGCGTTTAGTCCATGACCTTCTAGCCCAAAAATCCATCGGTATTACCAAACACTTCTGCAACTCATGTTGGCAGTAAGAGTGTAAAATAAGCATGAGACAGCACTCACTGACACGCGACTGTGCCACAGCTTCATTTTTAATGTTAACACTTCACTGCCTATCGCAGAATTTATTCTGCTCCTGATACGAGAAGAGGGCTTCCAAACGGAGGACATTGGTCAATGTTCGGATTGTTTAATCAGGAACATGAATGACATATCATTAGAAATATTGGACATTTGTGGATACAATAACAAGCTATGAAAATGGAAATTAATGAATGTGAAATGCAATTATACACACACACACATACATAAGCACAGAACGAGTGTTGCCGTCCACGACGATTTCATGTGTCTTTGCAGAACAGGGTCATTGAAGATGGTTTATTAAATAGAGACAATTCCCCTCAGGTTCCCTCCAACCACAGCAGCACCTCACCCAACCGCCCCCTCACCCCCGTGCTGACAGCAGTGGAGGAGCGAGGAGCGCCTTCTTTTCATGTGGAGAAGGAGAGCGGGATTGGGAGGGAGAGCCAGGCAGGAGGCTGGGCTCCATATTATACACATAGATCCATTATATATCCATCTCTATCGCATTCTGAGGGCTCCTGGCTTACCAAAGCTAAAGCAGCGTCCTCATTCTCTCACTCCTCCCTTATTGGAGAAAAAACAGTAACCGTACACATGCAGTACACATACACACACACACACACACACACCACTACAGGTGCATCTACCATGACCTACATCAGCTGAACACGTAACAGCTCGCAACGACATCCACTCTGGTGCAAACATGAATAATTCACTAGAACACAATCATGCAACAAAAAAAAAAAAAAGGCAACAAAAAAAATCTGTGGATAGAAAAACATGATATTTTACAGTCTATTCATTCCCGCCCAACAATGATGTGAACCACATTCCTCACACCTACAGCTTTGTGAAAATGATACAGCATGTTCTGATATGTACTGCATCAGCAACAAGAGGCAGCCATGAAGCACTCTGTTCTTCCATGAAGAATGGCCATTTTCTGATTCATGGCAGGGGTAAAGACAATGGACAGCAGCGTCTTGCCCACGGTGGAGACGGTGGTAATGGGCGACACGGGGAAGGTGAGAGACGCAGAACCCTGGGAAAGCAGACGCCTGTTTCTTTGCTAAATGCCACGCGCGATTATAAATGAGAGCGCTCGCGACGGCGATGTTTCTAATGGAGCGTGACTAGCATGGAAAAAGGATGCTGCCGTCGCCACAACCTCGCGGGGTGCCGAGGAGTGGCCGGGCTCGGTAAAGCGGAGTAAGGGCGCCACCCGGTGTTTGTGTGCGGGAGAACATGCTGGAAAATACATTGGTTTGCCTCGCACAAACACACACGGTGCACATACCAATTACTTTAGCACACGCAGACATTTTCTGCACGCTGGCTGCATGCTAAGCAGGGCCATCACAGAGAAATATGCCAAAGTCCTTCACTTAAGAGAAGTGAAGGACGTATTTGGTCATAGCACAATGAAATACTGAATGGAATCATTTTAATAGAACTGCATATTGACTCATTACAAAAGGGCAATAAATAATTTGATAGGAAAGCAGTGCCCCAGCTCTGACGCAGGAACAGCACATCTCCATGTGAAAAATGATTGCATTGGGTTGCTTTTATGTACCATTTTATATTTGCCTACAAGGCCATAACAGCACTGAATACTGAAGATGGCAATAGACTGCATTTGTGCTTTGTCTAGATTCTTCTATTCATGCACCACAATGTCATAAGATTTTTGTGTGCTTATATCACATATTGCTTTGTGCTTATATTGATAGAAAGGTCATTTTCCATCAGCCTATTTGACAATACAGCATGAATGATCATTTACTTCCTAAATAAATCAATGATAACTGTTATTAATTCATAGTATGAACTACTCAAAGTACAAAAAATGGTCATTTAAGAAATTAATTACTTTTTAGCTCCGATGGAATCCCAGATGTGCAACAAAGGAATCTGTTCTTCAGTTCTATAACAAAATGTTTCAGACTCACAATATGTATGGATTTGGTTTTAATGATCATTAGGAAAATAGAGAGATACTTATAAAATTGACAGCTTTAAGCCTCTTAGTGTTAAAAGTGCATTATGCAAGTGGACATACATATACATACTTTAATACACACACAACACAAGACATGCACGTGACACACAACCACCTTAAACTATCACTGATGCTGTACTAGCTAGTAGCAAAAAACCTCAAAACAACAGAGAAACATACAGGTATCCCATGCAATTACCTTCAAGCACTAAAATGCTATATAAATAATAACAGTAAGAATCAAGCAGCCCTTTAAAAATTCTACTGAATGCATTCAACTGGGAGTGGTTTTAGTCACATTTATTATATGACATTTTATGACATTTTATTATATTATTTATACTATATTTTTAGTGACGCTAATCTCATAATGAAACATACAGTATGAATAAAATGAAATTGTACAATTTGCTCAAACCATGAATAACAGTAAAAGGAAACGCACCACAGCAGTCAGACTCTATGACCCCCCACACAGCATTGTCTCAATCTATGGTTATTTCAAAATGGACACAAAATCAGACAGACAAAATCATTCAACAGGACTGTCCTGCTGGCTGTGCATTGCAATAGTGACTGAAATTGTGAGAAGGCAGTAACCAACAATAATAATTTAGCACAACCTGTTAAGGCCAAACCAGGTAACAAAACAATACACAACCTTATCACAACCTAGTTAGCAGTTGGTTTTTAATTGACCTCCAAGCATTGATAGTACAGGTGCCAATATAGCATCACTGTCAACATTACCTTTTCCATGTTAAAACAAGAACAAATATTTCCATATTACTCCAAATTAAAACAGAACCCTTTCTGAGGTAATATATTTTCCATATTAAGGTCACTGAAATCACCCTGAAAGAATGGAGCAGTAAATGCCAGGAATGTCACATGCCATTTTGTCTAGGCATCACTCAGTTGTCTGAACAGTACATCCTCTTTATGTATGCCAGTACAATGTTACAAAAATAAAATTACAACATGGAGCAGTGTGATGTGCCCTTTGACTGGACTCTATCCAGTATAATTACATCCCATAATAACATGCTAGTCCATACATTATTATGCTACAAGTTATGGACATATAGCAGATTATTATTACACAGGACAAAACAATGTTATTTCAACCAACAGAAGACAATATTGTTGATAAAGATGCATATTGTTACAAATAAAACTTCCTGATATATCATTCCTCAATACATTGAAATTTAGACTGCAGCTTTAGTTCTCAGGGATAGTAATGGGGGTATATTATATCATGAATAATGAATTAACCACATAAGTTGCATTGCGATTTTAATAAATTTAAACAATATACTCAACAATAATTCAAGGACAAAAAAAGTTATCCATGGACCAACAATTTATATACCAAATATTATTTCCTTTACAGATTTAGAAATTTAGATTTAAGAGCAGAATTCCTAAGTGAGAGTTTAAATGGCTATATTTCCATTAAACCCAAATTTCCATATTCACACTTAGTGAATATGCAATGCGAAAAAATTCTGCAATCAAAAATCCACCTCTTTGGAGAACAAATTTGCACTTTAATATCCATCAACAATGGGCCAACGCACTCAATAAGCTCCTGTCAGAAGCAGTACCATGACAGCTACACAGATACAGTATATTATCCAGAGCCAATACAGTTAATCTTAAAGTCTTGGAAAAATATACTGTTGTCATGTTACCAAGCTTTTTAATTGTGAAAGGTTGCACGACACTACTGAACACATTTTTATAAAGTTATTAAAATCATGATACAGCATATCTGAAGTGCTGACAAGAGTGTTACCTCCAATTAAGCATAATGGGCTTGCCAGTACTTTTCATTTTAATTACTTCCCTTTGTCAAGACTGAATCAGACAGCATATTGCATTTTTTTTTTGTACTATAGAAGCATTTAATGAACACTGCAACCACCCCAAAGTCAAGGACACTAATGGAAATGCCACGCTGTAGGACATTACCTGCATATAATATCATTTTAAACATATTTACTTTCATTTCAATATTTCAACAGGCCAAAAAGCTTATCCGTGTACACATCTTCAGCATCTCCTCCTGGGATTACCAGCCACCCACACACAGACGTTTCACACGAGTATGTTTCTTCTGAAGGACATTTTTAAGGAGAAGCAACATTTACGCTTGACAATTACCATCATTTCTGAGCTCTTTGCCGAAGTTCACCTCCGCTCTCCAACGGAAACGCAGCCCAGCAGACTCAACGTTGTGTGCTGGCCCCGCTATCACCATGACAACAATTACTAGCGCCTAAAGCAGAAGAAGGACGACAGCTTAGCGCCTCTTCCTCCAGCCCAGCAGCGGGCCTAAGTCATTCCCTCTGGTTTTTGGGGTAGGTGACATTTAGCCGGGGTTTGTGAGAAATAGCCCAAATGATTCCGACATCCCACGCTTTTCTGCACGTGGCAAAGCGATGCTGGAACCGGGAGTTACACACACGGCCTGGTTCATCTGGGGGAGATGCCATGCTCCTCAGTCCCAGTTCTCCCAGTCTTCATCATCCAGCTGAAAGAACAAACGGCAGAACAAGAGTTCAGTTCAAAACCTGGTTCCACACATGCAAGGAAGCCAAAAGCTGCACACACAATTGCTGAACTGCCACAGGGGGAAAAAACACAGGGATAACAAATGATCCAATTGCCTTCCGAAGCACAAAGCAGGCAGTCACTGTCGTGTGAAAGACACAGCCCTGAACTAGGGCTGCCTGTAATATATTCTGCACTTAGTTTCCTGTGTCACTGTGCAGACACCCGGGTCATGGTTGGATACTGCTGCTGTTGACCTCGACAAGCCTCTACACAGGGATCTAGAAAAGGCAGGGTGTTGCAGCACCTCTGTCTCAAGAATTCTCACAAATGAATTTTTGCTAAGAGTGGAGGTTTAATTAAGTACAATCCTGACAGTCGAGATGGCACAGCAATCCTGTAGGAGAAAGGCTTCGCCGTGTCAGGAACTCACCTCTCCATCCGTGTTCATCGCCAGCGCTAATTTAACCTCCTCTTCGGTCATGTCCAGGTCGAAGTCCTTCTCCCAGTCCTCGCTGACATCTGTACTCCAGCCTTTAGCAAGAGACACGGACAGGTCAGATGGGCACACTCAAAGCGTAGGCACAAAGTGCTTTTGCAATATGGAACTAGGAAGAGAGCGCCGTGAATCACTGCATGTAAACTATTGTCTTGAGTGTACAGTTTACATTGAATGTGCAAGGTCTAGCGTAAATTGTATGAAAACACACAAGTAGACCGCTGAGATGAACTGTCATTTCCTCGAGAAAATTACTTCACCCGAATGGCTTCCGTAAACAGACTTTGTACAAAAGTGTGCAAGTATTGCATCATGTGAGGAAATAAATTCTAGCACGACTTCTCCCACATTCAGAAGCTCCACAAGGTTTTGATAACAATAATAATGAGCACAAATTATTTGGATCTTGACTTTGGCAATTTGCTGAGAATGTGGAAAGATGCAATTTGTGAAAATGCACCCTCTCTGCCTGCAGGAATGGGGAATAACCGTAGCTCCTGTAGCTGATAGCATTGCTGCTGCTACGGTACACAATCTGCCTGTCTGTGGCACAGGACACTGACCTTCCTTGTCGCTGATAGAGGGGCTGGACTTCCCGCTGTCAGAGTGGAGCTCATAAACCCTCAGGTCATGTGACCCGTCCCCTCTCAGAGTCTCTGCGGTCTTGGTAGCGGGTTCCAGCTCGACCTCAGCGTAGCTGGACTCCCCCGTCGCAGCGACCCGGCCCGTCCCCAGCAGCGAGGGGCCCCGGTCCGGTCCGGGGTCCTCAGCGCTGGCCTCTGTGAGCCTCAGGGCCAGCTCCTCGTCAGCGCCAACCTGCTCCAGCCCAAGCGTCTCGGACCCGGTCAGGGGCCCAGCGTCCGGCGGTCCGGCGGGCAGGGTCAGAACCGGCGGGGCGGGGGAAGCGCAGAGCGAAGTGAAGCAGGACTCCTCCTGGGACTTCAGGTGCGAGCGAGATGTGAACGTGGCCACCATGAACTCATCTGAGGGAGGGAGAAGAACAGCAGCCTTGAGTATAACGAACACAAGTACATGTAAAACTTCCAGGGATAAGGAACGGAACATTCATCATCGTCGTCCTGTTTGTAATCTCGGACAGCAGGGACTTCAACAGCACATTTCATGCACTATGCACTATACTTCACTGGGCTGTATTCTTACATATTACCTATTTGTGCAGATAGACATTTATAGCAGCAATTACATTATAGTACCTCCCCTCAAATGTACAATGGCAGACAGGCGTAACATTACAAGCCCAGCTCCTTCAGCCCAATCCTGTACTTACAGGTGTCATTTTGTGTGGTGTATAACGGCATTTAATTTGCTGCTGTCTTTCCCCCCACAGCTGCCGAGGTGACAGCGGGCCTCTGGGGGATGTAGGCGTACCTTCCTCTTCCTCCCAGTCCAGCCCCTCTGAGTCAGTGCTTTTCTCCGCTCTCCGTTTCAGCGCCAGTCTCCTCTCCTCCTCCTGCGGGTCAGAGAAAACCTCGTTCAGTCCTGCGCGCAGCATCTACAGCTGCCCCTGCAAGGCAGCACAAACCTGCTGGAGAGCTGCAGCCTTGTTAAAGAGCAGGATCTGCTGTCCCGTCACCCAACGTCCAGCTTTCTCACTCACTTTTTACATTTTTGATGAACTACTAATTTTTTTATCTGCCCATTCATTTTTTCACTAATGTTTAATACTCAACTGTTTAAATACATTTTGTAAATTTTAAGTATCATTATTAAATGTACAATTATTCTAAAATAGAACAGCAGTATTAAAAGCACTGCAATGATAATTCAATAGTCTGACTGAAGAGGGTTTCTTTCAAAACTTACAAAGCCCCTCAAACTGACCACTAGATGGTGCAAGAAACACAGAAGAATTGAAAGTACCTGGCAAGACTTAAAATTCACCAGTACACTGTGAAATCTTGAGGTCCAACATAAACATCCAAACACCATACAGCACTCATTATTTACCTGATCCAGCTGAAAGACTCTGTAAAAGTACCGTTGCCAGAATTCAGAGTGAGAAACTGCTACAGGGACCTGCATTACACAAAGTCATGTGGATTATCTATTTTCAGTGTTTTAACAAACCAAGATGAACAAAGTACAGAGGACACAAATATTGAAAATAATTGAGGTACAGATTTTTATTTTTTACACACAACTATGGCAGCTCTTTAAATATGGACATGTGGCTAAGAATGAAAAAGCATCTCTGTATGTATGGAATAAGTAGGTTAGACATGCACCTTCCCAAGACATTATACTTAATAAAACCTGCTTGTATATAATATAATATAATATAAAATATAGCAGTGAAATAAATTAGAAAATGCAAGGAGGAGCTCACCATTTTGGTGTAGAGGGCACGTATAGAGGGGCTGCTGACCAATAGTTCAGAGATCTCCCCTTTCTTCTCCTCCAGACTGAAGCTGCAAAACCAGGCCTCAAACTGCTCTGGAGGACCTGATGAGCACATACACAACCACACAACCGTGAATGCATGCGGCAAAAGTGAAAGGAAACATTACATACAGTCATTTGGCAGATGCTCTTATCCAGAACAATGTACAATAAAGTGTACATCATAACCAGGGACAAGTACGCTGAAAACCCAAGAGGGAAGTACAGTTCCAAGTGCCAGAGTGATCGCCCTTGTAAATGAATCAGCTAAATTGACCAAGAAGTAGCAACACCACAGTTTTGGTAACTAGAACACTAACGATAGCAAAATAGTAAAATAATGACACGGGTGATCTATGCACTGCTACAGCAGTCGTGCTGCAGTCGTGTTATTCAAGTATTGCCTTAAAAAATACAATAGTCAGCCTTTAACCTTACCTTGACCAATTCAATGTGATATCAGTTTTGTAATCTGACTGGTGTAAGATTTACAGTAAAAAGGCATGTTAATACAAGAACTGAATATATACAGTAGGAATGGACAGCATCGCAATAATGAGATTCTGGGATCTAATTGTATGTGTAGCAGTCAAAATAATGATTAGCTGACTACTTCTTGCGAAGAGCAATAAAGGAGACGATTATGAAAAGGAGCACGGCTTGGTGACGAATACTGGCCAACAGAAAGAAGCACTTACCATCCGGTTCACTGCAGTAAGTGGCAGGGTCAGCTTGCAGGCTGTAGAGACGGGCCTACATAGATAAAAAGTAGTAAAGTGACTATTTCACTTGAAGTAAGTTATGTACAAATCAACACAATTTACATGAAAAACCAATAGCAACCACTGAACTATGGTCTACTATTGTACGAGACACATATTCTTTACACAACAACACGTATCACTTAGATATGCAATGTTTAGACAGGTATAATTCTAACTGAATTATTTGGCTACAATCCATAGACAGCTAATGGGCCAAGAGCTGATGACAAATGATGATAATTGCATGGGCATAATTTAAAAGAGGAGGAAAATAATGACATAAAAAAAATGTGTTGCTAAACAAATTATATTGTTTGCAACTGTAAAGCGAGACTTACTTTGACGCTGTCATACACCTCAGTGGTCCCCGCTGGGGTTGCCACCAGTGTAATGACATTACAGTCGATGGTTTTGTCTGGTGGGGGGACCAAGGTGTCTGTTATCACCCCCAAAATATTGGAAAGACTTTTCTTCACTTTATCTGTTGCCTCTGAGGATCTTTCCACCTGTAGAAATGAAAGGAGGGGTGGAGGGAAGAGGGCACATAATAGGTTACTGTGGGCTTCACTGTATACAAAAATACGCATTGCCATTTGCCCATCATATGTTTCTAATTCTTTGGTAAAATCACAAACCTGAATTTGGCCTTGGTAAGCATATGGTTTGCCCTATGCCTGTTTTTTTGTTTTTTCTCAGCCTCAGAATGGCTTCCTTGACTTTCATTGGCATGACTCTCATGTTGACAAACACTAACACACCTGACTAATCGGAAACACCAGTGAAGCTTTTTGACCCAAATATTATGGTACCCTGAAATGAGAGGACCATGTAAAAGAAGTGCTATAATGTCAACATGGTTATACCAAATGTATAAATAGATTAAGGCTAGACATCTGGACTATAACCAAGTGTGAATTGTTTGATTACAAATCTAAAATTGTGCAGTACAGAGCCAAATTACAAAACGTCTTTGTCCCAAGACTTATGGAGCTCACTGTATATGAAAATGTAATTCCTGATTACGGTTTGTATTAATTAAACAAACTAAATTAACTCAAAGGGATTTTTCTATTGAACTCTGCGTATCATATTTCAGATAGCAACACATGTTGTTAATTTCAGCATGTGCCAGACCCAATAATATAAAAACTTTTTTTAAATGTAGGTAGTATGTGTGAACCTGTACATACATTTGTCTTGTGGTGTCAGAGAGCACATTTAACAGCACAGTCATCCCATTGACACTTCAATGCTATACTTCAAATCAATACTGCGGATTTGAGCCACTTACTGCTAGCCTGCCCCTCACAGCGGTGGCTGTGGCAGCGATGCTGCATGCCGTGTCCTGTTGCACTACGCTGGAGAACTCGGTCAGGTCACGTTTTATAAACTCATAAGCTTCTGCCGACTAGGACATAAAGGTGAGATTACATTAAAAATAAACCTATTACAGAGACATTCCATATACTCATGTTGCATTCACTTCAAAAACCATTGAGGAACACAATCAATCAGTAGACCTTACTTTAAGAGAAAGAACTGAATTTAAAAAAGACATCCGATTGAAGGACGCGTTTATTCTATTTTTATTTATTTACTTATTCTCTGCGTTTGATTTATATTCATGCTCCTAAATAAGGAAAAGTTGTACAAACTCCTAAAAAAGAATCTATTAATGTTACTGTCACTGATTGCTGAAGCAGACCTTTAATGTTTCTTAAACATCAACTCCAGCTAAAAATAAATGGCGGGGTATTTTCAAGGTATTACTTTTATCAAGAATAACCCATTGCAATTATTTTGCTTCAATTTCGCATACGGCAAGCTACTGGGAAACATATATATACAGTAATCAGATCACGCTACTGCAGCTTCTCTGCTAATGTCAACAAAGCCTACCTTATCTTTGACAGCCTGGAAACTTTGCTGCAACCAGCCCCCCCACCAACCTTCGTCGCTAAAAACGACAAGGAATAGATGTGTTGCAATTAGTGTCAAGTGATCGCATTAAATTGATGGAAATAAATGCAAGATAGCTAACGTTTCATAGAAAGGATCCACAGCAGCGAAATATTGGCAGTATAAGGATTGTAATTCCCAAATTATTTACTTGCTCGCCAGCAAGTGCATTCATCAGTCACAATTGCAAAGTGCATAAAACACTTTCTCTCATAATCCAGGCATGCTAGCTAAATTAAATATCCTACCTAGCCATTTTATTTATCCGTATAGCCTAGCTAGTATAGTGAAATCAGCAGCTGAAACAGCAATGATGACTTTTCTTGGACCCTTTCAAATAACACGGAGTTATTAGGATTTCTAAATTAGCCAGCCATGGGTAACTTAGTCATTTCGCAGTACATGCATTTCAAGATGAATTCCCTGTATGTATTATTCTTATGTAATTTAGCGAATGATGCAGTAGTTGCCTAGCTAGCTAGCTTACTAGCAGCACAGCAAATACAAGCAGCTTTCGGTATTGGTTCGTGGTTGTTCTAGTTGGCTAGCTAGCTAACTAGCGAACGTTAAGCTCGTTATCTAACTGAAACTGGCTAAAGTAATTTTTGCAAACGCGCACTTATTTATGATGCATTCTGTGCTTTCAGTTAAGACTAAAGCTTTAGCGAAGAACGGCTTCATCACTTGCGTGAACAAGCCAAATGACAAAGATAAGGCAAATTAGCACTTCAAGACTACTACCGGTTTCCAAAGCATAGCTAACATTAGGCTCACCCTTCAGCCATCTTCACTGCATGACATCATCGTCAACACAACACTGAACTCTGACCCCATCGTCAGAACAAACTCGAATGAAAGAAGTCTAGTCTCTACAGACGTCGCTGTCGTTAAAAACATAAAACATTTATCACAGACTATTACTCTGCAGTGTGTTGCGGATGGAGGTAGATGTACTAAATATAAAGTATTTGGAGGTAGATATACCAAATACAAAGTATCCATTCCTGCTGAGTACAGAAAGCATTGGCTGTGAGTCTAGCCTAAGTGTAAAACATTAGGTTGATTAGGTGGCCAGAATGAGGCGGTTTTGAGGGAATTTTACCAGGACATTGAAGGCCCCATTCTCTTTAAAAGGGCAATAGGATCTTTAATTGCCTCAGTGAGTCCAGTGAGCCATCTCCTCCAAAAGACAGCACCTTCTACAGTGTAGTGTGCATTGGATTTACACTCAGTGAGCACTTTATTAGGTATTTATTACTTATTTTTTTAGACTTATACTGCTGTAGCCTATCCACTTAGAGTTATGATGCGTTGTGTGTTTAGAGATACTCTTCTGCACACTACTGTTGTAATGTGTGGTTATTTGCATCACTGTCACCTTCCTGTCAGCTTTGACCAGTCTTCCCATTCTCCTCTGATGTCTCTCGTTATCAATGTGTTTGGACAGAGAATAGTGTGTTTGTGAAAGTCCCAGGAGATCAGCAGTTTCTGAGATACTCAATCCACTCTGTCTGCTACCAACAATCATTCCACGGTCACTTAGATCATATTTTCTCCCCATTCTGATGGTTGATGTGTACATTAACTGAAGCTACTGACCCGTATCTACATGATTGTATGCTGCCACACAATTGGCTGATTAGATAATCGCATGAATAAGTAGGTGAAATAAAGTATGTTCCTAGTAAAGTGCTCGGTGAGTGTATATCTTTCTATAGTCTAGCAAACACGACTTGCTGGTTTAAACCAAATCTCTCAATATGTTGCCACTAATTTATTTATTTTCATTGACCCTTATTTAACCAGTGATTGAGAACAAATTCTCATTTACAACACTTAACTAACTAACTTAAATAATTTGTCTGTTACCCCTGAATTGCTTGTGGGGGGCTGGAATTTCTGTGAAACATTGGCTATTTATGAAAAGTGCTATAAAAGTTAAACAGAGTTGGGTTGAATTTCTACTATGTCTATTGGGATGAGCACTGCTTTTTGCCCCCAATACATCATGCAACAGCAACTTTTTTCCCAGGAGGTCTCTCTTCAAGGCACTCAAGCCCGACCCTGTTTAGGTGCATTCGTTTGACATGTGGGTACAGGGTGGCATAGTTGCTGGGATAAATAGTATATAGGATACAGGTGCTGTTACTATTTTTATAATTCACAGCCAGATTTCATGTTGATATTTCAAAATGACCTCATTTACAGAGAGATTCCTATGGTAACCACTTTCCCATATTGTTTTCACTATATATATATGTATATATTTTTTTTACTTAAAAGTGTTAGTGTTAGTCATAACCATATCCCTGACAACTTAGTTATGAAGTAGTACTCCATTGAGTCCATGCATGGATTAGCACCTTTAATACATTTATTAGCGTTTGTGCCCACTAAAATTATATTGTCGAAAGTTAACTGGTTCTTTGGCCATTGCCTCCAGGTAGGAGAATAATAATATATCAGACAAGGTACCCACAAGGTGAGCTACAGACTTGTGTTGCAATTGAATAACGATTTAATAATACTCATGTTATACCTGAAACTGTGGTATAATAAAGCATGCTATAAGGTGTTTGTTTTTACTCATTTTATCCAACACATTTAGGCCTACTTGGTAAAATAGAAAATAGAAACAGATGTATCACAGTAAAATGCCTTCTTTGGTATCCATTTTTCTTATCAACCACCATTTTGCTCACTCAGTGCAGCACAGGCTTACAGCACATATTATCTTTTTTATGAAATTTGTAATATGAGCTAGGCTGCAAACACAGAAGGTGCAATTGCAGAATATTAAAAGATGGGCACTTATATATGCATCATTTTACTCTTGCACCATTTCTTTGTCTTAGTATTCCATCTGTGCTCATCAGAGAGTGCTCTTCATCTGATTGTACTGTTATATGGTGAGGCAAACAAAGAACCATTAATGAAATGAAACCATGGAGAAGGCTGATGACATCATCATAGGCTGTGTGTGTGTGTGTGTGTGTGTGTGTGTGTGTGCCCGTGCATGCATGTGTGCATAGCGTGTGCGTGTGTGTGGGCTTATGCATGTATTTCGATGGCCCAGCTGTGTCTGCTTATTAGTGTGGGTAGGGAAAAGAATCACAGAGCTGAAGCAAAAAAAGAAGGATGTGTACATATGCCCGTCAATATGTCTCCCCCGCCAAACCTCCCAATCTCTCTAATTGGGCCATCAGTTTCCTAATTAACTCTGTCTATCTATCCTCTACCAGGCTGTGGGTCGGAAACAGTCATCTTTTGATTTGCATTTCCTATCCATCTGCCATCCGCGATATCCCCTCTGTTTTTATATTAAGATGATGGTTTCAATTTCATATTGTAGCATGTATTTTTCTTCAATGTATACCATTAACATTATTGATATTATGTCACTGCTTTCATGCTCTGTACTGCTCCCTCGCAGTAACACACTTTAGCCTACAGAAATGGATCCCACCTTTTGAGTCTGGTTTTTGGTTTGAGTTAAATGCATTACCACACATCAATTACGCATTTCATACGCATTCATTTTTAACATTGTTAGCAAACAGATAGCAAGTAGGTGATAATGATCTTCTTATTTTAGACCGTGACATTATTTACAAATAATAGTTTTTTATGTATAGCTTACTTATCAAAATGATAAATCTTTCCAATATTATGATCTGAAATTTGTAATAAATGTAAGTACTGTAAATGAGTTAATAATGAGAGTTGTGTTTGAAACCTTTACTTGTTAACATACACCTTATTAGCGCTTGGAACCTCGCCACGTATTTACCTCATTGGTGTTTGGAAGCTTTAGCAGTTAATAGTCATTTTAGTAGTGCTTGGAAACTCCATTTGATATTTAGAATAAAAAATATTTTAACTGCCCAAAACTTACGGTGATAAAGGGGTGCAAACGATACAAATCAAACGTGGCACAACTTTTAATACTCAATTTATATCACAATTTATCAAATAAATAGTCAACACTCCAAGTGGCATGTGTGTGAGTGTGTGTGTGTCCAGTGTGCAACACACACCCATGCTGCCATTTCACCAAGGGTTTGTACCATCTGCTGCCAGGCAGGAAACAGCAGCTTTGCATTAGTCAATGTTCCCAATTACCCTGCATTACAGAAAGGACAGCAGACCCCCCCACCCAATTCCCACTAATCCCCACAATGTGTTCTGCTTTCCGTTCCCACCTGTGCAAAAGCAAGAGGTGGAGGGAGACAACGTCAGGGGACCCTGGGACTAGGGGACACCAGGGCTCCAGGCAGTCCTCATGTTGGGAGCCTCCTGAGGCCTTCCAGCTGCACCCCACCCCCCCACCCTCTGGCCAATGCACAGCTGATGCCCCAGTCCGCCAGCCCAGACAAAGAGGAGGACCCTTACAATGTCAATGCGCTCTCGTAAATTAGAGCTAACTGCCTTTGTGGTGGCGAGTGTCAGGCCTTTGGTCTTGCGGTACGGATACCATGATGAAATGGATTTTGAATGGCTGGGCTTGTATCAGGAAGCAGGAGAGCTGAGCGGGCCCATTGTGTCTTGAGGATAGCCCTTTTAGTGTGATCAGGTTCTTGAGAGACAGTGAAAGGATCTGAAGGAGGAAAAAGACAGAGGACCCAAATGCTCATTGAAAAAGAGACGTCCTTTATGTTTCTCTGTTGTGCTTTGGAAAGCTAATTTAAAAAATCCGTCATGGGAGATTTCGCATATGCCTTCCTTTATTTATATAACTAGAAGAAGTGTTCCCTTGGTAAAGTCCAAATCCAGTTTTGTCAAACAACAAAAGAAGAATGTTTAAGAAGAGTGATAGAGTAAAATACTGTAGTTATTTAAGCACTGAGTCAAGACTATGAGGACAGCATTAGAGCAGCAAGGTGATTTCACTGAAAATATATGAAATAATATTGTTGTTTAAAACCAGCTGACTGTATCTTTAGCTAAGGTAGTTTGGCTGGAATTGATGGAGAAAGAGAACATGTATCTCTTCTTTTGTCATTAAATGTATCATTAAATGTAACGATTGGACTATTTGTTTGTGATAAACTAACAATAATATGTTTAAGGGTTGACTTTCCAACCTAGATTCGGCAAAGTATGTGTCATTGAGATATATGGTCCATACCTAGCCTGATTTCCACTAAACCCTTGGTTACATACTCTTGCTTAGACTGGGCATTGTTGTTGAATCTGCTGAAACAATGGCAAAAGAGCAGGACCCTCGACAGCTGGTTAGCAACAGACACAGGCGTCTCTGTCGTGTCTCTCCAGGGATTTCACTCCATGAATCTTCTCTCAATGAGCTGCCTTCAATATCACCCCCTAGCTGAAAACAGGGGGAGACCCTTGCCAATATCAGTACAAGCCTGTACCAGACTCTGATTCACTTTTATATGATTTTCCTCTCAAAGGTCAAATGGTCCAAAATTGCTTGAATGATAACTACTGTATATTTAAGACAACATGTACTTATACTTGGTTGAAGAAATGTTGCCATTCATAGCAATTATTTAATTAATTGAAGGAAAGAAATCACAAGTAGTTTTATATAATAATAGGATTTTAATCTTTTGAAAAAGGATGTACAAAAACATAGAACAATCTCTTTGTCGGGTTTTCAGTAGCATAGTTCATGAGACAGATTAGTAAAAGATATTTTCTTCTCTGTTTCAACAAAAACTTCAACTGAGATACAAATACAAAACAACAGACTGGATAGTGCCTAAGGGCATATTAAGAAAATTTAAAATGTAAACAAATACATGTGTACAAAAATAGCATCAGCAAAAAAGCAATAAACATTTTCAATCTATGGTGTTGGTGCTTTCTTACACTGTCTGTACAAGGCATTTACAATTTACAAATTGCAGTATATTCCCTCCTCACAATTCTTCAAGGAATGCAATGTGTGTCCTTTTATGGCCTGCATGGCAGAGTTCAGTCCTGGGACTCCACTGGTCACTTACCCAAGGACAGGGTGGGCATCCTGGGCAAGGAGGAGGAGAGAGGCTGGCAGAGCGAGCAAGGACAGGCCATGCCTGGAAAGTGCCGGAAGGAGCCGTGGAGGTGAGGTGTGTCCTTCAGGGGGCTCTCGTGCGTGGTGTGAAAGCCCAGGTAGGCGGCAGAGGGAGGCACATGGCTAGGGGGTGTGGTGGCTGTGCCCATGAGGGAGGGCAGGGAGTGACCCAGCGGGTACAGGGGAACCTGGGGTGGGGCAGGGGCACAGCGGGCCATGTGCGCCTGGTGGCTGCCCCCGTACACATCACCCACCAGCTTCTTCATCTCGTCCAGGGAACTGGAGAGCATCAGGATGTAGTTGCGGGCCAGCAGCAGGGTGGAGATCTTGGACAGCTTCCGGACGGACGGGCCGTTGGCGTAGGGCATGACCTCCCTGAGCCCGTCCATGGCCTGGTTCAGGTCGTGCATCCTCTTCCTCTCGCGACTGTTCACCTTCAGCCGCAGGTCCTGTACCACTTCTTTTCCGGGCTCCTTGCTGCCTTTGGCTTTGCTCCTGCCCGCGTTCTCCAGCCCGGGCCGAACGGGCCCGCAAGTGCCCCCCTCCTGGTAGAAGGCCTGGAACATGCGGGTGGAAAATATGCCCCCTTCGACCAGCTCCGGGGAGGAGGAGCGGCTGGAGTTTGATCCGGCGTCGGAATCCATCGGAGGTCCCAAAAAAAAAATCTTCAGGAAGCTTTCGCAGTGTTAACTCTGCTTTGACACTCTTGCAACCTTGCTCGCAAATATATAAGTTAACGTAATGAAACGCCGATCAGTTCCTCATCTAGCCGGAAAAATCTAGAAAACCGACTCACCAGCACAACACTCGGCTTGTGTGTGCGTGTTTATGTGTTTTGTGGAGGACGGCAGCGGTGCTGTATGGAGTGACAACGGTCATGCTCTCATCTGGACCCAGGCCCGCATTTATAGCCCACACCCCACAAAAGAACAATGAAGCGCATAATGAGGCTGTTAGAATAACCTCCAATCAGAGCGAAGACACACTTTCACTGCTCCATTCAACTAAGTCCAGTACCCCACTCCCCCTGCCAATGCCCCCTCCCTGATTATTTAACACCTCCTGGTCCGATTCACACATAAAGTGTCACGTTGACATATGCATAGAATTAATATTTCCCCAACTTCAAAAGAGACTACACTATACACATTTTGCTCACAATTTCACAATTTCATACAAAATCATTCAACTTCTACAACAGGAATTCAACTCAATTACTAACATAAATACTTTTAGTTATGCAATTAACTTGAAGGTGCAATCATGTTTTTTTAAGTTTTTTTTAACCATATAAAACATCTGTAGCTAAGTCAATTTTTTTATTTTTTACTAATTTTGGTCATTTGACTGGTTTGGCAGACATATGTCATTTCACACTATGGATGTTGTATTTAGTACAGACAACTCATCCTGCTTTTTGACTTCAGTTTATATAATAAGCAATTACTGAAAGAGTAGAGGCAAACTTGGCAAAAGCTGCAGTTGAGGTTGTGGGAGAAGTTAAAAAGAGGCCCCAGGACATGGGGTAACTATTTTTTATTTCTTTACAAATTATTTTAGGGGGCCCTCCAAATATGTTTTGTCCCAGGCCTTAGAATTCATAGCTGATGCGCTGTATGCCACTTAAACTAGGTTATCACAAACCAACACTGATTATGTTACAGGCTTTTCCTCATTGTACTGAACTTTGGCTTGACATGGATTGACACAATAGAGACACCAAGCACTAGCCAGGCCATCTTGTTAGGTTCAATTACTGTGCTAACACTTACAGTGGACTATAGGGATGTTTGAACTAGTGTAAATAATGGAGAGGGGCAGATATTTTGATTTCCTTTCAGGAGTCTGCTGGGTCAGCTAACAGCTACAAGGACACTGAGTAGTACCTGGGCATGAAGGATGCAGTTTTGGTACACACCTCTGATTGTGTTGGTTGCTCATTCATCAGAGAACATAGCCTTTTCACTGATAGTATAGCATCACTGTCCTGTTTGACCCAACAACAGACATTAGAATTCAGTCACATAAAAAATAAAAAATAAATAAAAAAGGATTCAGTCCCATCATCATGGCATTGCCAAAGCATGCTGTTGCCTGCCATGAAGATACCAAACAATAGCCTACAGAAAGTGTGTATTTAGACAACTCTTGAGCACTTGAACTCTGTATGTCCTGAAACTATTAAGCGATATTTTCAGCTTTGTCTGAAAACTTTCAGTAACATTGGATCAATGATCAGTGTTGGAACTGCAATGTTACAGAAACAATGTACTCTTTAAACAAACACATGGTTTAGAAAATGGTTGGGTCTGACTCATTTATTTATTTAATAGATAAACATATTGTACAGTTACACATTGTGAAATTGGTGCATTAAGGAATCAGGTGCATTAACTGAAGTGGTTATTGGCAAGGCTAATTCCCAGCACTGTTTGGGGGTTTATGTGAGGGGGGTTATACTGTTTAAAATGAGAAGCCAATTTTTGCCATTCTGCGAGAACATATGGGCTTCCTCCTTAGGCACCCAGCCAAGGCAGGATGGGTCCCATGCAAGCCGATTGTTGAGGGCTCTGCTAATTAATCGTGAATAATTGAGGTTCTTTGGCCACTGATTTCACTTCCATGTTTTTTCTCTTGCTCTGGATAGAAATTACACTGTTAACTGTCTAAACAGATCTTTTACATTATTCGACACAAGTACCTAAGCTGTTATACAAAGTGAACTTATAGTAGGACCGAGTTGTTAGTTTTATAGTTGTCTAAATGTCTAAATCTAAATGTCTCATTGTTGCTTAGGGTTAATTTTAAGGTTCCTGGAGAAAGTCAGTTAGTGAAAATAAACTGCAGTGGAATTAGTTAAACTCTGAACCAAACAGTTATACAAGGTACATGTACACACATCCCATCAGCCAACACTTTCCCTTCAGTTTAATTTCACATGCAAGTACCTGAGGTCACTTCTTTTACAAAGGCAGTTTAACAATAATCAAAGCAGGGTGTACACATGGCATATTTGGACCATTAGGGAATGGCCATATTATAAAAATACATATCCTCTCTTCCCTTCAGTGATGCTTTATACATAGACACAGACAGTTAATTGGCCAGTTAGACTATTACACAAAGGCAAAGAGCCAAAACAGACTGAAGAAATGTATGAATTCACTTTTCGGCAGTGAGATTTGGACACTAACCAGCCACCAAATTCATGAGCAGTTTTATCACAGTTTGTTCCATTGTAATGGGAGAGCCTGAGAATGTGACACTCGCTCATTCGTATTCATGCGTGTGTGGAGATTACAGGCCACACAGAGAGAAGTGGCATCAGTACAACTCTGAGGGTCCCTTGAAGACTGTATCTAACCCTGTCATCTTTCCGGGGCCCATTCATGTCTTCCTGTGGCTTCAGTCACCGTGTGCCGCATTAAAGTGTTTAACTTTGTTTGACCAGTATCGGCAACCATTCAGAGCTCCGATGACCTCGAAACTAGTGCTTTCTTCCAGGCATACTAAAGAGCATTCTGTCCCACTGACATCGGCTTATGCTAGATTAGCACCATAAGGACTCAATGAAAATGCTAAGTTGGAGAGCAAACATGGCCTTGTTGTTGGAGGGGTCCTTCAATTGCATTTATTATGCACAGGATCTAAGGATGACCCCTTTCTGCCTCTACCAATAACCTCGAGCAGCAGTGCAGCAAGGAGAAAAAAACAAAAAACAACACAGAAGCCAGAACAAAAAGATTCACAACAATGAAACTAATACGAGGCCTCCTTCCTGGCTCTAAATCTGCAGTTTGGCCAAGATCCATTCAGCCAGCAGCCATCTCTCTAGAAATGATTTTTATGAGCAGTGCAACCAGTCAAATAACTTTCCCTTTTTCAATCTCTGGTTTCTTAATGATTAAGCCTTGTTTACAAAAGGCAAGGGTTCCTACTGGGTCAGTTAGCTCCCTGGCCGGGAGTAGAACATTTATTATTGCTACGGAGAGGCAGGAGTGAAAGGTGGATGAAAGGGCCCGGCCAGTCTTGGCTGGATGAATGGGACCGGATCAGCAGGCAGCCCAAATACAGGCCCGTTTCACGCTGCCTCCAACTCATAAATTACTGCCTGAGCACTTCTCCGTACGGGGGGAAGGGGCAATGCGGGGAAACTGTCACCCACACATAAGTGCACCAGGTTTCCACCGAAAGCGAAAAGCCCTGTTCCAGAAGTTTGTGAGCGCGAAACACCTTGATGGCCATCGCCTCTTCACAGAGACCGTTAACTCAAGGCTGCTTTACCTCCATGTCGTTATTATGTCCAACAACCGTGGTCTTACAGTGAGCTCTGGGGATGAAGACATGAAAGAACTGGGACTTCTTATCATAATTGGCTAACTGTCCAATATTTGGAAATTGGTGTAGGGTGTAATTGAAGAACTTACACGAAAGAACTTAAATATAGCCAGCCAAAAGAAAGACAAATCAAAGAGACAATGTGCCAAGCACTATTGACTGTAAAATTTGCTATGAAAAAAAAAAGTCAATCAAACTAAGCCTAATTGATTGTGATCTTCTGTGCATATATTATATTCTACATACTGATATAAATAATTGTTTATTGTGAATACATACATTCCAATGTAAACAGCTCCAGTATAATTGCTTGGTTTGAAATAGACTGTGCTGATTCTTGGTCAAAACAAAAATCCCAAGATGCACATCGGACCGAATCTGGTCACCACATAACAAGATATTGTTTTTAACTGAAATAGTCAAAATGTCACCTATCAAAGACAACTACAGCATTTAATATTCAGGGAGAGTAGACGGAATAAAGCTAGTACTACAACAAATGAATTTCCCTACTGTGGAAGAAATTACTCTCAGACACTGCTAAAATTCTGTTATCCCTAATTTACATGCACTAATATATACCAAGCTGATTGTGGTTGCATTATTTATTGGAAGTAATATGTACAACATTTTGCATGTATTGCATCAGTAGAAATGTATTCATGAACTGGAAAAATACTTTGTCCATACCAAATTGGTAATTGCTTTTTAAAATTAGGGCAACAGAGTTGCAGGGGAAACAAATGAACTTCTTATCCTCATCGTTCTCTGTTTTCAGTTTTTAGACGCAAGCCTGCCATTACTGGCTGTTTCTCCTGGGCTGGTCATCACAGCATCACTGGGTCTACAGTTCTAGATGTTCAGAAAGACACAGCAAACCAGCAGAGCTTGAGGAAAACACATCTGAATGGGTCATCCCCGTTCCTTCAGTCCATTTAACACCCTCTGTCTAAAGAGAATAAGAGGAGAATAAAAACAGTGTAATGAAACATTCCTCTAAAGTGTGTGGGGTGGGGGGGTGATTGTACACCCCTTTAGTGAAACAGAACAGAGAGGAGATATGTTTTGTTTTATCGTGCTGCCATGCCCCCCCCCCCCTCCGCGCCCGACAACGGTTCGCTCGCTTGGCAACACGGAGCGGACCCCCGGCAGTGCGGTGCAGGTCACACTTTCGGGAACAGTTGGCGCGGTCAGCGATGCGCGGCGTGGTCTTTCAGGCCGGCCAATCCACACACTTCTGCCGATTGTTGTGCGCCTCATCGGCTCGACGCCCCATAAATCCCGCGCACACATTCAGTGCACGGCCTCTGCTCCTTAAACGGGCCCATTGTGTCGGCCCATTACCTATGCTTGTGTTCCCTCGCCACAGAGACGCACCCACACTCGCCCACCCCCTCTCCTGGCCCCATCTGTGGATAGGCCTGACATATGTCCATTCAGACCCTGGCAGCCATCGCCGTAACCGAGTTGATGCCCTTTGTTTTTGGGCAGTCATTCACTCATCCCTAGCTACTCTTTGTTGACCCTGAGGTCATCGTACACAAACACAAAGTGTTGGTGGGCACTGCAACCCTTTGTGTAATAATTAACAAGGGCCCATTCACTAGTGCTCTCTGCTTAGAGTGTTCACTGTGTACCAACAGTCAATCGACAAGGTAATATTGGTTAACACATGATTAGAGTTATTGGAATGACAGGCAAAGTGTGACTGCTGTGTTCTGATAAGTGTGCCTTGTTGTTTATAAAGACAATTGGAGAAAGGGCATTTGTAATTATCATTCCTCTAATGACATATTTCTTAGGGTATTCATAGGTGGAGTATTTTCTTAAGAGTATTCATGAGCTTCCTCAATATTCTTGTCTTTAACTGGCTGCAAGAGATAGCACATTGTTACAGGACAGTGCTCTAACCACAACAAATAACAAAAATACATATTGTGAAATGTATTAATTTAAAGTGCCTGGGAGCAATGAACTATCTAAAATAATGCAAATATGAATAATTAGACAGAGATAAACATAGCCTATTGCATAAAGAAGTTGTCAGAAACAGAAGGTAATAAACTATTGTCAACAATGAGAATGCTTGAACATACTCCTCTTGAGAAGGGGTTTCCTCCTGAACATAAATAGACATTAAAAGTGTCCCCAAATCACAGCACCACTCTCATATACCCTTTCACTGTAGCTCCTAATGCACTGAGTGACCTCAGAGTAGAAAGGGTGTGAACTCCACACTCACTATTCACAGAGACTTACAAAAATAAGTAGACAGGGAGCTCTACATGCATTCTCATGTTAATATAGAAGGTTCCAGTTTATAATCATATTATGTACAGTGCCTTCTGTAATTATTCACCCCATTAAGATGAGCAAAGACTGTATAAAATAAACAATGCAGGTAATGAGCTATATTGGGGATGGGGATTAATATATTAATTTACAAATAAAATTGCCATCTCAGTCTCCAGTCTCACTATCTAAAATGTGTTGTTTGAATTGAAAAAGACAGTCCAGTAGTGCAGATGGACAGATCTTGAAATATTCTGTATGTGGGAATGAACAAATATCCACTCCAGTATGTTCACAAATAAAGCAGCCAACATCTCAGCCAAATATGTATATATGGTTGCAGATGTACCACCAAGTAATGCTACATTTTTCTTCTCCATCATAATTGAAATAGGCAGTTTCACAACTAGGATAAAAGCAAAAGGGACATTTGGATAAAATGATACATGCTACAATACTGGTCCTAAATATAGCTAAGGAATTTCAATTTACACACATTTATGTACTTGAACAGTACTTAATAAGGTGACCAGGATCCTAAAAAAGTGTTTTAGTGTAACGTGCACTATCCATGACCATCCTTCTCACACCCCTGATGTTTTTAACTCCCACACAATATAAATAGCCACTCTTCTGCTATTTAGCACAACTGCACTATTTCACAAGCAAGAGAGGGGTAGGCTCTCCAATTTACACATGTATGGGTGAGAAACACACTGGTAGAATACTCACTTCCCATTAAAGCACAAAAGCATTGTTCCCAGTTACCCCCAATTTCCTAAATATAGCAGTTGACTGATGTATTATCAGAACAGGGGCTTTAATAAGTATTCACACTTGCAATGTATTTACTGTGGTATAAATATGAGAGGAAAGCAGCTAACTGTTGTGGGTAATCTGTTTTACCGTGCAAACACTTGCATGTAACAGTTTGTCATCTGAGGTGATGGTTCTTCTATGGTTAGTGTATTTTGTAAGTATGATAGGAATGTCTCATGTGGTCAAGCCATCGGTTTAGTAAGTTTGTCATGCATGTAGATGAAATGATACCTCAATTTTGAATGCTACAGATAAGTTGTGCCATTAACTGGAAATTTGAAACGGAGATGCCAGTTAGATGGATAATTGGCTCGTTTCTGAAAAGATTAACCAAGCCACAAAAGGACGAAGGAATTCGGGGGCTAGTGGGGCACGGGGCGACTACTGGTTAAACATTGAAGGGAGGCACACATATCATTGTCTGGTTAGTGTCTTGACTCTGCCTTGTTAGTGAGAGAGAGGGAGCTCTTGGCAGCCGACATGAGCCTACACAGTAACTGTCAGGCCTGAAAGCCTGGATTGAGATGAATGGTTCAGGGTGTCATTTCGGGTCTGACATGTGGGCTCCAAGCCTCAAGTGGGGCAGATTGGGGAGTCTCCCCCGCCCCCTCGCCTCCCATGGTAACGAACAGAACATGCCCCCAGACAATGCAGCACCCAGGTAGTTCCTCATTTTGACAATGTGGGCGAGGGCTGGCACAAAGGAGGTGCAAGCCTATTAGAGCTGCAACTCAAGGCCATTAGGCCTGATATGGGGGTGGTTCTTTCACACAGCCTTCTGGGATTGGGAGCCATTGGCTCATTGTCTTCAACGCTGTGCGCTATTGTTCCGCAAGAGAGAGAGTCATAAAAGTGTCCTAAAAAATTCCTTAATCCTTAATTGGCAGCCTATAAAATTAGCATATGCAAGCAAGTTTGATTTCCCCCTCTTCTGTCACTTTTTCTTTATCTCTGCCTTGTTGACCCTATTCAACCGTTTGCACTAAACTTTTTCTTTTATTGAAAAATAGAGAAGGGGGAGGGGGGAGCTCTTGTAAAATTTCTCCAAGACCCCATTCCGTTACACAGCTTCTGATTTATACAGCTCCAGAAGGGCTTTTCAAATATTGAAACATTGTATCATCCCACCAGAGAGAATGCAAGCTACAGACACTGGACAGGATTATAGCATCACGTACAGGGACAAAAGCTGCAGAATGTAGATAAGAGATAATATTAATATCCTGTGGTCAATTTGTAGGACCTTGAGAGTATCCTCCCAATATGCCTACTGAAGTGGAGGATTACAAATGGGATTGGGAATTCCGAATTGGACATTAGAAATCTTTTTGCAAAACAAAAAAGCAAAGTGGAGTTAAGACGTTTGCCAGACTATCAGAAAGGTTTTGGGAATTTGACAGCTTGCTGGAACTCATACAATTGATGTATATTCACAAAAGATGGCATAAATTATTATTATTATGAGTTTTTGAATAATTTGTACAAATTTTTATTAGATTTCAGGTGCATTTCTTTCAGTCTCTAACACAATATTGTCTCTAACACTGCAACAGCAGTGCATCTAACTGAAAATAACAGTATTTGGAAATAGTTAAATACTGTTAAGGATTCATTCAAACTAAAAATCTGTTTCATTAAATCACTTAATTTAGCATGAGCAGTGTGATATAAAAGTGAGACAAGTGGGCTTGTAACCACAACAGGTTGTTTATTATTCAGGGGATTGTATTTAGAAATAATAATCAGATAATAATGTAGAATAAATACTAGATGATAACAACCATGAAACATTGCATAATTGTTGGCAAGGAATAAACATTGTATTTGTAGTCTATTGTTTGGCCTATTTCTCTGACGGTTTTTTCTGTTTCATTTCTCAGGCTCATATTGGCTTCCTTGGCTTTCACTGGCACAACTCTGGTCTGATTTGATGATGAACACCAATAACAAGACAACCAAAAGCCAAGAATCAAAACTAGATACTGAGAGCTCTCTTTTATACCTGCACTAAGGATGTGATTGTGCACACTCAACTAATCAGAAACACCTGTGAAGCCATCCCAAATATTATTGCACCATGAAATTAAGGGACTATGTATAAAATGTGCTGAAATTTCTACATGGTGAAACCAATATGTATGAAAATACTGTTTAATAAAAACTGAATTTGTGAATTGCTTAACAAATCAAATATTGTGGAGTACAGAGCCAAATCCCCCAAAAAAAAATTTGTCCCATGACTAAAAGAGCTCACTGAATACTGTATATACTCACGGGCTGTGTATATACTAATACTATTTTGACATACTAAATAGTAAACAGGTAAGAAACTGTGCTGGCACAATGATCCCACAATGCACTGTGAAAGGTCAGAACCCAACGAGCTAGAAGGGAAGTGTTCATACTAAACTATAAACAACCAGACTAGTTCAAGCTGACAGGAAGGCAACAGTAATGCAAATAACCATGTTACAGTGGTATGCAGAGCATTTTTGAACAGACAGCAAGTCAAATCTGGAAGTGGATGGGCAACAGCCGCAGAACACCAATAAGTCTAATAATACCTAATGAAGTGGCCACTGAGTATACATCATGGTCAATGAAGCCTAGGTAAGTCTGCCATCTGTGTGAGTCTTTGACTGGTTGACTGGTACTAGTCCAAACATTGCGTTCCATCCCCTGCATTTATGTATTGGCTGTAATTGTATTTGTCTTTTCCAAGTATCTCTGTCCATTCTCAGGCTAGGAAACAACAGTATTCTTTGCAAATGCAGTTAATCTGCCTGAAATTCAATGAAAATATCAGTGCATTGGAAAAACTTGCTTTTACATTACTGGTAATTTCTTTGTTTTTATGCATATAATTTAGCTGATTAAAAACTCATAATGAATCATAATGTAATTTTAGTCACATTTTTATTTTATTTTTTGAGACGTACCGTGTTTTTCGTTTTTTTATAACACGGATGGGAAGTAAAAGCTCAGAAAGGCAAGTAATGAAGAAATGTGTTAAGCAACCAGTTTAATAATGGATGGCTAGTGCACCGTGGCTGCTCTAGAAATGCATAAATGATTGCTGCAATCTCTTAGAGCAGCTTTGCCCCTGACTTTCAACAGTGTCATACAGCTGGGGAAATCACTGATCCTCCAGGGACTCTGTAAACCGAAACAGGTACGGTAATTACTGCAGCTAATATAATTGACTTAATAGAGCGTGGATTGGAAACCTCAAACTCAGATTGCAACAGTAAGAGATACATAATATTCCTGCAGGGGGCAGTGTTCCCTCTGAGCATAGTGTGAAACACAGCCTTGGGGACACTATGCTATAGGAAGCACTGACCTGTCCGTTTCCTGTCAGATTTCTATACATATTTTTGTCTTGATTTGCCACAGTTATTAAAGAAGCCATCTGCGAATGCTTTTGGAGCCTATGTCACATTATGTCTGTCTATTCTATAATAATGTTTGTAACCTATAACTCATAACAGAATTGGTTTAGCAAGATTAGGTCTTGAACTGTGAAAAATATGTCAATAAAAGGATTAAGTAAGGATTAAGGATTCATTTGTATAGGTTTCAAATATGATTTGTACTGTGGTATTATACTGTTTATAATTTAGCCTGTGGGGTTCCTGTTTTTACTTGTGTACTGTGACCATTCATATAGACTGTGCATAATGTCTATGTGTACGTGACTATACACAGTACAATGTACAACTCTACACAGGTGACACAGCTTGTGACAGCCTGGACTAATTACAGAGAAGGACAGAGTTCACTCATTTTGATTTCTTCATAAGGCACATCAATTTAGGAGATACACTCACTGAGCAGTTTATTAGAAACAAGTGTATACCTACTTATTACTGTGGTTTTCTAATCAGCCAATTGTGTAGCAGCAGTACAATGCAAACAATCATGCAGATACAGGTCAGGAGGTTCAGTTAATGTTCACATCAACCATCAGGATGGGGAAAAAATGTGATCTCAGTGACTTTGATAGTCTCTAGAGTTTTCACAGAATGGTGCAAAAAACATCCAGTGAGCGGCAGTTCTGCGGACAGAAATGCCTTTTTAATGAGTGAGGTCAGAGGAGAAGGGCCAGACTGGTCAAAGCTGACAGTAACGCAAATAAGCACACATTACAACAGCGGTATGCAGAAGAGCTCCTCTGAACACAGAACTCATCAAACCTCTCAGTGAATAAGCTACAGCAGCAGAAGATTTAATAAGTCAAATAAATACCTAATAAAGTGCTCACTGAGTGTAGGTCTAATTCTTCAGAGGGAAGAATATTCATAATACTGTTCATGAGAAGTCTAAAAATATGTTTTTAAATATATATATATTTTGTTATTGTTTTTTTGTGTGTAAAGTCATAAGAAGATGGATCCTCTGTGTTGTCATTGGACCCCGACTGGAGTCATAAGTCTGAAAACATTAGCTTTGCGGGTGCTCCAGGTCATATCTCAGCACCACAGCACACGGCTCTGCCAGCTCTTTCCCACTGTGTCTCAGTACCTCAATGTCCTTGGAATGAAATGAGTGTAAACTTCAGTTTGGATTATTGCTGCTTGGGGGGGCGAGTGGCCTCTCACCTTTCAATGCCTCTCACTTTCCAGCCCCACTTCCTGTCTTCCTGCCTTCACTTTAAAACAGGAAGTGCAGCCATCTTATTTAAATCTACCACGCAGTTTGTGTTTATTGCACCAACAATCCAACACTAGTTAAATTCCACCATGGACAACCTAGAGCCTTACATGTATCATCCGTACTCCAACAGCAATGTTTGTAAGATGCCTTGGGTGATTTTGGACTCTATGTACAGGCAGGATGCTATGCTGCAATAAGTGTTAAAATACAGCTTAGTGCTGTTTCGCCAAAAGGGTAAGGAGGGGAGGAGAAGCTTATAAATAATCCATCCAGTGTCAAAAGTCAGTGCCATTGTGGTAGACTGGATGGGAAATTGGCTCTGGGCACAGGAGATTGTAGGTTCCAATCCTACGTGGGTCTCTATAGCTGTACCTAACATGTATGCCTCCTGAATGTCGAGTGAAAGATAAGATTCATAAGTTCCCATTGATAACAGTGTCTGCTCAGGGAACCGTGACTGCTGTAAAAGTAAAATAATAAAATAACAGTAAATGTCCTTCAGCGTGACAAGGAAACCGTGTCCCTTAGCCTTTACTCACATAACTATAATGAACCCGCTCTCTGTGGTGTGATCGATGTGGACCATTAAGTGTAACTTTGTCTGGGTTCAATTGTCAGGGAGGGGAAGAGAGATAATCGCAGAAAGAAACGCATGCAATCTTCTGCTCCCCAGTAGCGATCTTGACCTTACATCCATTTCCATAAGCTCCAGTGAGCCGTCAGGCCTCGCACTACAATCCCATCTTCACGGCCAGAGCTCCTCCAGTAATCATCACTGATATCATTTTCATCCCAATGCAAGTCATTTTCTTAACCCTTCATGACTGAACAAAAGCTCCACAGGACTCCTGCAGAAAGCGCTGTTGAAAATCACATTCTGTGTTGTCTAGGCAAATGGCTTTGTGGCATTCTACTACATTCTAGTTTTCTACTGCAATTGTGCAAAATACAGTTTTTATAGTGTAATTTGAAGACGATCAGGGTTTAGATTTCAAATAGTATGTGCAAGTCAAAAATGCTTTCTTCAAAGAACCCTGAGAGGGATTTAACAAAGAGCACATTGTAGCCACAATACAAATAACAGTGAATGGTTCTGGAGGTTCTATGATAATGTCTGACGTTTTCGTGGTATGGTTTGGATGGACTCCTCTCTAAGGGCTGGGGCTGTGTCGATCATTGCTGAGTGATCATCTCCACACCATGTTTAAGCATTTCATTGCTACAGAAGGCTGTTCTCCAATATAACAATGCCCCAGTCCACACAGCACAAGTAGTTACCAAATGGTTTGAGGACCTTGCCACTTGCATTATCTTGTCCATATATAACAGCCTTTTCAGTCATCAGATCTGAAACAAATAAATTGATTGGTTTCATATTATATTCTGAATATGTCACGATAACAAGTAAAGGTTGGGGAAATGGCTGCTTTTTTAGTCCTGGTGTCTTCTAGTTTTGCTATTTTTCATTTTTGCATTTGCTTTGGTTGTTGTTATTGTGGTGTGTTGCTGTGTGTGTGAGTGTGTGTGTGTGTGTGTGTGTGTGTGTGTGTGTGTGTGTGTGAAAGTGTGTGTGGTGTGTGTGTGTGTGTGTGTGTGTGTGTATATATGTGAGTGTGTGTGTGTGTGTGTGTGTGTGTGTTCGATGGTCCGTGTGCCAGGGATTTACACAGAGCATGCAGAGGAGACCCCAGCCTGGGGGAAGACGCTGGGAGAAGGTCAGAGTCAGCAGAAATGAGCCAGCACAGGAATGCCAAACACAGCCATAAGAGAAGGGGCAGTTCTGTGTAGGGAAAACCATATGGAATATGAATTCAGCCTTACCGTGGGAGGCTGTGCGTGAGACTTATTCTGAATTGGGCATTGTCATTCCACTGAAGTCGATACCTGCACAGCCCTGATCCTCACCATATCTAGTGCCAGCAGGGAAGACAGTACTCCCAGAGTGGAGGATTCAGAAGCAGAGAAGGTTAGGGTCTGCAGGAACTGAAGCTGTTTCGTGGGGTCATTTTCATTTTTGACCTGAAGACCTGACCCTTGTTTTGATTTATGTAGTGTGTTATTGGGGCAGGAGTCATGTAAAGCTGTATTTTGCAGGGTGCTTAATGGAAGCCTTGAAGATGTTGGAAGGTGTAAAGAATGTGGTTTATCCCTGTGCCTTACTATGTGGTGGAGTGGTGAGTTGTGTTGTGTTGCAGTGTACAGTGGACCATGGACCGTACATCAAAGAGCCAGGGATCCACTGTGGGGAGACGGGAGATGAAAATACAGTGAGTTACCTTGTTCAATGTGCATCCACCAGCATGTTTAATGAAGCATTCAAATAACGCATCAGTGAATCTTACTCACCATGTTCTTGTTCTGCTTAGTGGGCCAGGTGGAAACATGTAGGGTTGGGGAGAATCATGGCTTCTGACATCACCAACTCTCCTGTTCCTCTCAGGAAATTAAATCTCCTAATCATACGGTTTATATTATCAGTTTGTTCTAATACTGCATCACATTTCACAATCAACCCGAAATACAAAGCTCTGTTGTGTGAAAGCATGTAACAGCGCCTAATTACATCAAACATGTTCTGCATTAGACCTTTAATGCATACAGTATGTCTATTTCAGGGAGCCTAGCAGTATTGATGGTCTTTGTTTCTATGGTGATGCGTTTATCTGCTAGCCTGTGCAGCCGCTTGTGAATTCCACCTTGCAGGAAACTGTGTCTACGTCCCTGGAGGTTTTATCTGAGCCTTCCTTCTGAAGACTTTCCCAATTAATCATACCAATTACCATAATCTCAATCATGAGATTGAAAAATGTCAAAGCACAATGTGTCATAATCACATTCATGTATAAAAAAAATACCCAGGTGAAAAATGGCTGTTAGTATATTTAGCATAAAGTAGGAGCAACCTGGATATTTTTAAACTGTATGGCAATACAAACCTGATGATAATTGCCATGTTGTGTCAGTCTGTTATAAGAGGTAATTTAAAGTAATGGATAGGAATAGAGCACTTGGAAACATTAGGCCAGTACTTGTGTATGCAGAAAGCTGATGCAGTAATCTTGTAAAGCATTTGAAAAAATATGCAATACATAATTTTTCCATTTACCCATCAACCTTGCAGATATATCTGATTATCAGTGATATCTGACATAATAAATTTCATACTCTTAACAAATCTACCTCAGAAGAATATTACAGTTCCACAAATTAAATCATGTGGAAAATATTTTATTTTGACAGCATGTAATCATGTACTGTATGTATTTATTGTAATATGTAAAAAAGTAATTACAGAAAGCATTACAACGCATTGGATTTCACTGATTAGCATTGAAGCAGAGACCAAATATTTTATATTCTTACAGTCAGCACTCAGCAACGCTGAAGTGTGTAATGGCATTACAGAAGCAATGATTGAATGTACTGTATGATCAATTTTGTACTGTTTGATAGGCTAGTGTCAGTTACTGTATTACATGTGTGGGCCTCTGCACCTTTGTATTGAGACCAAAAGACTGGAAACAGTTTTTCAGCTAATTTAATGGATAATAAAGCATTAGATGTTGTAATTCATCCATCCATCCATCCATCATCATTTAGACTCTCCAATCAGCCTAACCTGCATGTCTTTGGACTGTGGGAGGAAACCCAGGGGACACGGTGAGAACATGCAAACTCCACACAGAGAGGCCCCGGCCAACTGGGATTCGAACCCAGGACCTCCTTGCTGTGAGGCGGCAGTGCTACCCACTGCACCATCCATGCCGCCGATTATGTGTCGTATTTCGTATACTGCAAACTACTGAGATTTCTCACAATCTGTTGTGAGCAGAGGTGCTAACATGAGGGGAGAAACTACCTATATTAGTGTAGAGTGGCATGTTTGTCTAATAAATGGAAATATTTCCTTTCTCATTACAAATCTACTGGAACTCAGCAGTGCCTCAGGATGTCCCTGAGCCTACAGTTCCACAGAGGATTGAGCTGTCAGAACGACTATGACTCAGGAGTCAAACTCACGGTGAGAGTCCAGGGAGAGTGCTGGACATGGACCAATCTATTTCCCTTATTTTATAACTGGCAACTTTAAGCACACTTACCTGTAGGACTTAATTTCCTCTCCACTAAAAGAGTAAAGGAGGCCACAACACTTCAGTGGGTCTTTACAGCTAGGAATTAATAGTCACTGTTTTGCTTTCCATAGTGACAAATAAACCATCATTCTAACCTCCATGACTGTTTAATGAGAAATTTTATTCTCTGTTCGACAACTTGGGCAGACAGACTATAAATTCAGCTGTTATAATTATAAAGCATGACCTTCAACTTCTTTAGCCCAAAGAAATGTGACTCTCTCATGTCCTAGCAAATTAGTAATTTGTCATTTACAACAGGCCTAGCATCAAGCCATGTGCCTTGAACTAGCATCAACAGGAGGGGCACACATGAGAGCATGCATGCAGCGTGATGTGATTTTCAGAGAACTGGAGAAATTGGGCTTAGGGCTGCCCTCCACCCCTTGGAGTTCCCTCTGCTCCTGAGGTTACGTTTGTCGGCTGTCTCCTGGGAAAAGCCAGAGATGCATGGGTGTGAGGAACATCTCAGCATAGAGACGATAAGGGTACAGTGCACCCTGCTGAGGTATTTGTAGAATTGAGCTGAGGCATGCTGGTGAGCCCGGCCTGGTGCATGTCTCATCTCTGCTTTCACCTTCCATCAAGCACACTTCATGTGGCAGGTGGGACACTGGCCTTTCAGGATGCTGTATCTGTCTTGTGTGTCAAAAGTGCTGAGATTAAACTGGCCCCATGGGGCTGAGGTAGAGTTCGAGTAGATATTCACTTTCCTTACATACACTACTTTTGTATTATCTTATAACCTATAGGGTCACTGCACCCTAAGAAAATATTTTATACAGTGGCTTCAGAAAGTATTCAGACCCTTTCACTTTTTGCACAAATTATTGTGTTGTAGATTTAATTTTAAATGGATAAAAGTGCCATTTTTGTCCATCAATCTGATTCAACCCATAATGAAAAATTTAAAACATGTTTAGAAATTTTTGCAAATGTACTAATAATCAAAAACTTACATAAATATTCAGACCCTTTGCTGTGGCACTCAACATTGTGGCCAGGTGCATCCAGTTTGTTTTAATTCTCCTTGAGATGTGTCGAGAACTTGATTGGAGTCTGCCAATGGCAAATGTAATTTATTGGACATAAGCACACACCTGTGTATATAAAGTCCCAAAATGCACATATTTCAGGACAGTAACCCAAGGTACTCTCTGTAGACCTCCACAATAAAATTGTGGTGAGGCATAGATCAGGGCAAGGGTATAAAACCATTTCTAAAGCTTTGAGTGTTCCCAGGAGCACAGTGGTCTCAATAATTGTGAAATGGAAGAAGTTCAGGACAAGTTCAGGAAGAACTCTTCCCAGAGTTGGCCACCCGGCCAAACTGAGTAACCAGGCAAGAAGGGTCAGGGAGGTGACCAAGAACCCAACGGTGGCTCTAACAGAGCTTCGGAAGCATTCCATCATTCAGGCCTTTATTTTAGTGTCACTAGACGGAAGCCACTCTTGAATAAAAGGCATAAGAAAGCCCATTTGCCAAACGGCTTTGAAATATTGTCTGGTCTGGTCTTCAGCCAAAAATTTAATTCTTTGGGCAGATCTCTAAGCACTATGTCTGGGGAACACTAGGTACTGCTCATCACCCGGCTAATACCATCCCTACAGTGAAGCATGGTGGTGGCAACATCATGCTATGGGGGACAGGGAGAGTGGTCAGAATTGAGGGAAGAATGAATGCAGCCAAATACAGAGAGATCCTTGAAGAAAGTGCATGCAACTGGGGCAAAGCATACATCTAGTGCAATGCTGGAGTGCCTTCAGGACAAATCTCTAACTGTCCTTGGGTGGCCCAGCCAAAGCCAAAACCCCAAACCCCAAGCTTGTAGAGTCTTACCCAAGAAGATTGCTGTAAGTGCTGTCAAAAAGACTTCTACAAATACTGAATTAAGGGTCCGAATACTTATATAAAAGATTTTGGTTTTTAAAAACATGTTTTCACTTTGTCATTATGGGTTATTGATTGATGGGCAAAAATGGCAATCTTTATTTTAAATACATCTACAACACAATAAAGTGTGCAAAGAGTGAAGAGGTCTGAATCCTTTCTGAAGCCACTGTATCTACTATTCATACTGGAATAATTGCTTCCTTCTAGTATACAACAGTATTCCACAGCCTGAGAGAGTAAGCAAGCAACTGGGACCACACGTGAATTAGATGTCATTTTAATGACATTATTGTTCGTTAAATAACTGCAACATACTTGCTTTTTATTATATACCATTTTGTTTTCAAAAGTATTTGAATTTGAACTTTTATTTGACATTTCAGAGTAAGAGGAAGAGGGAGAGAGAAAAAAACATCTCCAGCTGGTGTTATTTAGCTCCTCATTTTTAAGGAGGGTAATAAAACTTTGTTGGATCAGACACGTGATTATTGTGAATTTATGCCCTCATTCAGAAACTGTCCTTGGCCCTCAAAAAAGGTCTATTATGAGCCATTATATGAGCCCTATAGCAGTTTTACAATTACAGGGTTCAGTCCCCTGGACTGCTTCCAGGTCACTGTCAAAGAAATACTTGTTATCTCCTTCTAATTAAGCTATGCTTTACACTGATTACCTATTTCTGGGATGAAATACACATCTTTAATAGTCTCCCCGTTTCATTCCACTGCTGTTTGTTGGCATAGCTGTCGAAGACTACATTTACAAATCTATGCTGACTCACCTTTCATGAGAACCAAGGATGAGATATTCCAAAATGAGAAAATTACAAATCATTTTCTGCATGTTCGGTATTTATTTATTTCAGTATTTCTTCGTCCATATGATAATGAAGGGGCTGTCCGCTAGCTCCCATTGGTCTATAAGACTTCAGAGTGCATACTGTAGAACACTCATACTTTCCTTGCTCCCGCACCTGTGCTTCAATGACTGCAAAGTCAGTGCCTCCACATGAAACAATATGAAGTCTGGATCCTCAGACTCTCGGCTAACTTGGCTAAATGAGGATCTATACCTCATAAAGTTACGTGTGGAGGTATTGACTGACAGTCTTTTGGAGATTGCAGCGATAACGGACACAGAAGTCGATAGCCTTGCTCCACGGTTTAGAGGAGGTGACTCACTTCCTCTCATTGTCTCTTTGAGTTCAGCTTATGACAGAAGTATAGTCCTTGAAAAATGATCTATTATAAAAAGAATAGATCTGGTCTGTGTTCCAGCTGTGACAATAATCCCTGACAACCCATGGGTAAGAAGAATATTTGCACACTATTAATATCATTGCGAGTTTAACCCTTTTAAATATTTGATGAGATAAAAATGGATGAACAATCCTAGCAATGCCAATAAGCATAATATACCATGGGCCTACCATGGGATCAGGTGCCATATCTCTTTATTAGCAAGGTTGTTTCTGCAGCATACTGCTAATCTGTTTGTACCTCTTCTCTGGGGTTGATCACTGTGCCAAAGCCGCACCTCATCATTCTCATATGGACAAAGAAATATTGGTATAAAGAAATATATAAAATAAAAAAAAATATGAATAAATAAATAAATGCATGAATAAATAAACTGAAATTATCAAATGAATGAAGAAATAAACATTTATTCTGATCGTATACTTTCATTTCTTAACTTCTGTGTCCATTTTATGTTCTCATACTTTTATTTATTTATTTTTATTAATTTTGGCATTTCTGGGTCTCTACAAAGAACAGCTTGTGCACAATAAAATCTAAAGTGCAATCTAACATGTACGGTTTGTTTTGGTCTCTTCTGAAATGACAAACTATATAAAAGGATATGACGCAGGTCTCATGAGTCATGAGCCAGCGTATAATGTGAGCTAGCATGTGAGGTCATACACAGGCACCAGCTGTGGGTCTAGCATTCCGGAGCATTCCGTGCTCCTCCGAGACCCGTCCTGTAGGTCCCGCATCCCCCTCTTTTGCTGCAGTGAAGGCAGAGGAGTCAACTGCATTCTCTGAGCTTTCACTAATGTCAACAATGATATGTTTTTGAATATGTGCGCTGATGTTTGTGTAGGTGGGGCTACTAATTGAGAGGAAACAGCAAGTTTCAAGAGAGCATAGAAGGAAATACTTATGACATATACACTAAAGCTCTACTTTGTCTGTTGAGTGTAATATTTCATGCATTCCTTTCCAGATTAAATCTGCGCTACACTCGTGTAGTTATGTAACACAGTGACTGTGTGGTTCTGCTGGTGGCTTGCAAAAAACATAACCATATTTGAAAAATGACAGCATTTTTTCACAGGAGCTATCAATCCTGGGTGCAAGAGAGAAACTTGCATGTAATCTCAACTTTTTGGGGTTTATTAAATGAAACCATTATTATTTATGAACCCAATCATTTGCCATGGCAGCAGTGTTCCAGACAGCTGAGTCGGCCAGGATGGCAAGTGTTCTCAGCTCCCCGAGGTGCTGAGGAAAAAGTTACTATCGTGACAGACACTAGGCAAAAGTTACAGTGCAGTACACAATTTCCTCCAAACAGAAACAATACAGGCTGGTGAAGCACGGGCATGCAGAGGTGACGGGGGTCACTTTAACATGTGCGATGAGTCCTCAGGACATTTAGTGTCTAAAGAACATTCAGTTGACTGAATTTCAAAATAGCATCTCCACCCTCAACTGGGAAAAGATGTCCCAACTTAAAGTCATTTGCTTTCCGTACCTCCTACCCTGACCACAATATTTCAGAACAGTAATCATATCTGCATTCATGGATGTGAAACAATATGGAGTGTAATACTCTCCATTCACCTGTGTAAATGAAATATAATCACCAACAGGAGGGCTTTCAACCACGGGAGGCAACAGAAAAGACAGGTTGTTGATATTAAAGTCTCCTGTTTTATTTGATAGTTGAGAATGTATTGCTCAAGTGTGAGAACTGGAGAGGAGGGGGTGAGATTCAGCTTCGGAGTACAAAGCCTAATAAAGACATTATTGTATTTTCACTCCCCAGTGCCATCCTCCTGACCTAGCTCATCCATCAATATATTCTCCTTGGGAAGAAAGGAATGTTGATTCTATTTATTGCATTTTTTTCCAACGATGTACCTTGGGGGCATTTACTCATATTTATTTTCTCATATTCTCCGAGTTCTTATATCAATGGAAAATGTAAAGACAAGTAAGAAAATAGACTAATGAGAAAAAAGGGGGACAGAGAATAGCATGAGGAGCGGTTATAAAATGGAAGGCCTTGTGGCTCTAAATGCCAGGCCGCACCTGACTGGGGCCAGTACACACTCACAGGACAATATCCTCCCTGTTCACGCAACTGCAAATGGCAGTCCTGGCAACAGACCCTGCTCACTGTTAGACATGCTTACAACTGAAAGTAAAACAGTAATGTTCCATGAGGCTAAAATGGTAAATATGAATGGTTAAAATGTGTTGCTGTACTAAAAAAAACAACAGAAAAATAAAAACCAATTGGGGTGCAGCCGTTCTGCATTACCAAATCTGAGAAAGAAGTGCTGAGTGAAAACTCACCATTCCACTTTCTTTTCCATTTTTCTGCAAATGTTAGTCTGCCACCCAAACACAGAATGGGTACTCCATTCTGTATCTAGTTAAAGGAGTAACATGGTGGTTGAATGTAATACTTGCCAGTTGTCTTTAGGCAACAACAAAACAAAAGTGCATTTTTAAAAATAATTCAGTAATTTAAATGCATTTTAAAACATATTTTCTAAGCCTAAATATCCCATATAAAAGTTCACCCAAACTAGCTAGCTAACGTTTTCGATAGCATCACATTATGAAAGCAAACTAGCTTGCACTAAACAAACCTAACAATAGTGAAAAATTTGCATTGTCTTGCCTGGAGGCCAGTGGTGCAAACTATGGGTCACAAGTTATAGGGGAGAGATGAGGGGAGTGGCTATTCCCATGTGACGCACTTCCAGGAGAAGATTCTCAACCATACAAAGATTCAAACAATTACACTCCTTTATTTATTTATTTTTAGCAGGTTATTCTGAACAATTACAATGTAATACCATCTATATTTATGGAAATATCTATATTTATCATCTATATTTATTGAAAATCAACACTCAGTGAGCACTTTATTAGGTAGACCTGTACACCAGCTTGTTAATGCACGTATTTAATCTGCCGATCACGTGGCAGCAACTAAATGCATACACGCATGCAGACAGGTTCAAGAGGTTCAGCTGTTTGAGTATCTCAGAAAACGCTGAAACCTCCAAGTGGATAAGCTGCAGCAGCAGTAGACTTAATAAGTCTAATACATTCCTAATTAAGTGCTCACTGAGTGTGTAAAGTGCAGGTGGAATTATTATCATACTGTATGAACTTCCTGGGCCTCCGTTTCAGGATTGTCTCTATTTTAGTTTGTGGAAACTGTGGAAGTTTTTGTATGGAAACCACATGCTGCGGGTGAGAGTCCTGACCATAGCACCAGCTGTTTAATGAGTTTTGTCTGCAGGACACAGATGGATGTTGTTTGGGGTTTATATGAGTCACAGTGAAGCCTGACCACCTGGATATTGAGACAGATGCACCGAGATGTCCTGAGATCCAGGGTGTGTACAGCTGTACTCATTAAGCAGAGAAGTACTGATGAGCACGTTATCACACCGTAGGTCCCCCCCCCCCCCCCCATCTCTCTCTCTCTCTCTCTCTCTCTCTCTCTCTCTCTCTCTTTCTCTCTCACACAGTAACCTCTGTCTGAGAGAAGCTGCCCATGCATGCCCTTGCAGCTTCAATCAGAGGTGACTGTTCTTCTTTGGGAGAGGGTGTGGGAGAGGGTGTGGGAGAGGGCACAGACAAAAACAGGGCAAAGAAGTGGCCCAGGTGCCGCAGGTGTTCCTGCTGTTCTAGACCATTATCAAGGGCAGTCACATGGGACTCTTCACATCGCCTGGATACCGTCAAATATTTTCTACAATATTTTCAAGGCAAAACTGTGCTTTGCTTGTTCAGACATAGCCACAACTGTTCATTGCAGGAAGTTTGTTCTAAACTGAGTAAACCAAGTAAACTGAGTAAACTAACTGCAGTACATATACAGTACTGTATATTTTAGCATCCATACTGTGTGCATTTTCCCTTGAAACTATCAAAAATATACATCATGCATTCCATGTAATAGCTTGTTCACAATAACAAACATGCCTGCTGAAATGAAGTCACAGTACTGTGTGCTCTTGAATTAAGGGGAGCAAAACAGCACCTTGCCAACTGGACTGAAACGCCCAGACTCTTTGTGCCAGCAGAAAGCAAGTGGAGTGAATCTGAGAGAGAGTGAGATAAAGAGAGAGAGAGAGAGAGAGAGAGAGAGAGAGAGAGAGAGAGAGAGAGAGAGAGAGAGAGAGATAAAGAGAGAGAGAGAGAGAGAGAGAGAGAGAGAGAGAGAGAGAGAGAGAGCATGTATCACAGAGTGAACCTTTGATATTGAAAAGCAAAGACAGAGTTGCCAATGTGCACAATACAGCTCAATGCAATTCTTCTTTTTTTTTTACAGAGACACTGTCAATACTCTCTCATTATCCCTGTTATCACAAACCAGCCTGTCTAACATCCCCATCTCAGTGCACAGGTACCAAGAGAAGGAGGGACTTGTGGGAGAGACAGAGAAAAGAGAAAGTGAAATTAAATAATAGAAACATGGCAGCAGGCAGCCTTAGAGCAGGGATTCAGAGCAGCATGCTCATTATGAAAGCAGCCGTTTTGCAAAACGAAAAGATAATGGGACGGCTTCTTCACATGATGAGTAGCAAATGTGTCCCCATTTTTCCTTAATGAGGACACGCAGGCAGTTACGTGAAGGCCACAGGGCTGGGAAGGGTGTGAGTGTGAGCATGCCCTCATCCCCCCGCCCCCGCCAGAGTAATAAGTCTGTGTGCAATATGAGACACGGAGAGGAGCCACAGAGCTGTAGGGGGAATGGAGATGGATTGGCAGCAGCAGCAGCTTGGCGAATGAGCAACTGTGTAATTCTGCTCTCTTCCAATTCAATATGCTGCTTGGGAGCTGCGGTAGCTCAGCGCATTAGCCTTAACCCTTCAGGCACTAGAGCAGTATGGGGGGGCATTTGTAAAAAGTACAGTGCACACACTGTATGCCCAAGTATCATTGAAGTAAAGCAAATTTTACTTTCCACTCCAAGTACTTACAAATTTTGAGACAAAATATTTAAACCATAGCTCACAACATTCACTAGCCAAATGCTAACTCGGAACAGCTAAGATATGCAAACACATTTTGAAGACACTGCAGCATTTTAGCTAGGTTATTGCCGTAATATTGAGATGTTCATAAGTGATTGTGTAATATTTCTAACCTAATGTTCAAATAATCAATCATACACCGTAGGCCTATGTTACCTCCACTCCCACTGTCATTTGAAACTGTAATTAGGTAATGGGAGATGCAAACTTGGGACTACCAAGCTACCATGGGACACATACAAATGTGATTTTAACCCTATTAATGCTGCCCCCTTGTGGTTGAGTCATCGATGTCCCAAATTATTTTTGCATTCATATTTCTATAATAATATAAACTGCAATGTAATAAAACTGCAAATGGAAATGCCAGAAAAGACTCCGCTAGCAAGCACAGTAGTTTAGATGCTTATCAGCTTCTTACTGTATTTGCAAAGCAGGGAAAACTCCAGCCTCCCCCTCGACACGCTCACAGATTACAACCATCATCTCGCCACAGACTCAGACAATAAAAGGCATATTATTATTGCTCTATCAAAATCAGTCGTAGTGACCAAAAAATATATTTTCAGTTTTAGATATTAATCGAATGAGAAGACTGTAAGGGTTTCTAATAATGCAAAATTATCCCTTGACTCTGGATATCAAGGGAGTTGTGTCCTGTTTCACCAAGCCAGGATTTTGAGAAAAATTGCTTCAATGTTTTGTCAAAGGTGGACTACTGGGCTATAAATTGGGCTATAAATTGTCTTCTTTACTCAGAACATTTACTCTTGACATTAAGACATACAGACCATGAAAGCAAATACATGAACATGTAGCCTTGAAGCAGCTGTTTGTGACTGGTGTTTGTGACTGGTGAATGGTGACAAGCTGGATAACCTCCAAACAATGCACAACTCTGCATTACTTTCACTTTGACATCTTGAATTTAAAAACTTATTTTTGCTCTGAATTTGGCATTAAGACATGCAGATTATGAAAGCCAAGGTATTGATATGTGTATTCTGTTAGCATTGTTACACTTAATTTCCTATTTGACTCTGCACTAGTCCATGATGAGTTCGGACAGCACCTGCCACCTGTCTATGTCACCTATGTGTGCGATGTGTGCAAGTCTGCGAATTATACTTCTAATAGACACCAAACCTGTGTCCATCTGCTAAAATGAAACTACAGTATATGCCTTTACTAATAAATTAAAATGGCTTTCCAACAGATTAACAGATTGGTGGGCCATAGCTGATTCAGAAAGAAATGACATGTACATTTGCTTATATAAAATTCTAAGAGGCTTGAATAAAATAAAAAAATTGTTGTCTTTTTCTCAAGCCTGTATGAGGGAGGGGGTTGGAAGGCACTTGACCATCAGCCATAAGGGCTTTGGTCACATTCAAAGCACTAAAATTAGTATCCTTTTTGAGACTGGGCTAAGCTGCCATTGGTTCCTAGTCTTAGGCACATTAATAAATCTGTGTGGCTGCCTTTGGCTATGCCAGTTACTCCACAGACTCCCTACTCCCTACCTTGTTTCCTGTGGCCAGCAGACGTCACCCTGAAGATATTGGCATCCAAGGAATCTGGCTGCACTGTGTCTGTTGACTGTGTTTGCTCATCTATGAATCCATTCTCAAGATGGCAATGTCTTCAATAAAAGCAGACCAGCTGTTTGTCTACTAATTAAACCACAACAATGTGAAGGAAATGTCTTTATTTTGTCCAGGTTTTGACTGTCATGACTCATGAAACATCCAAAAGGGTTTTCCACCCTCAAATACAATCCCCCCACCTCCCCACCCAAGGAAGAGTCTCACTCAGAGGCTATTTAAGCCTTTCATAGTGCGACTGCTGAAAATGTAGATGATTTATGTTGCTTGAAATTAATCATGTAGGCAAGTATGAAGCTGTATGATTTAAGGAGAGAAAGCTTAGCATGCATTAATGATGTACAGCTCATTTAAATAATGGGAATCAAATCTTTCACACACATACCCTCATACCCAATAGAAGCATACACAAACCTAAGTCACAAAGCTTACAAAATTAATATGAAGAGGGAACTGATTCATTCACTTTGCTTCCCTCAGAACATCCCAATCTTTTGATGTGACTTCACACAGGCATTACACCGACTCTCACTTTCATGTACGCTATCTACAGATATCTTGAGCAATGTGTTTTTCTTGTTCATTGAAAAGGATAAAAATTGGAGGGAATATTTTAATAGACCAATAGACTCATCACACTGAAAATTGTTTTATTGGATGCAATGTTTTGGGTTTTGTGAATTAAGGTAATTTTCAAATATTTATGGACAGTACTAGACCTAGAAAATCCTTTTCCTTTACAACCTCTTTTTTCTCTCACTCTTTTAATCTTTTACGTATGTCCCCATTAAAATGTCAATAATGCTCCCAGGCTATAGGACTTCACATAAACGCATGTCAATAATAGGAAGAATGAATATCGATATAAAGAAGAATACAATTGAAAAAAAAAGAAAAAGAAAAAACACTGCCAAGCCTAAGAATTGTCTAGGGACTGCATCCTGTGTGGAATCGGTTCATCGGTGTCGTGTGGCTGCTGACCGCGGAGGGGATTTGTGGGAATCCGTGCACGGGGGCCCATGGCAGACAGTCTGGTGTGTGATAACAGTGATGATAAGAGCACATTGGCAACTCTGTCTTTGTTTTTCAGCATCAAAGGTTTGCTCTGTGACACATGCTCTCTCTCTCTTTCTCTCTCTCTCTCACTCTCTCTCTCTCTCTCTCTCTCTCTCTCTCTCTCTCTCTCTCTCTCTCTCTCACACACACACACACACACATTGAGTTATTGATTTACACAATTACTGTATGGATCCACAGACGCACACTTGTGCATACACCCACACCCACCACCAGACTGCAGTTTAAATCTGCAGTCACTGTTTGTCCTGTACTTATTCAACAAAGGCGGCTGACTTTCTTCCGATTTCCATTCAACTGATTATAAAGCTGAAAGCTATATAGACTGTTCTTAAGCACATATTGAGACAGAACAAGTGCCCTTAGCTTACTGTTCAATAAGGAAACCATGAGCCATAATGCCTTATGTCTTCTACTACAGTAATTATATGTACTCTGTGAACAAAGAGGCAGTTTTACACATTAGCTGTCCACTTCAGTGCAGCCCCCCTGGCCAGATATTGTTATTTTGCATAAATGCTATGCCAAACAATATTAATGTGATCTCTCTCTCTCCCTCACACTCTCTCTCTCTTTCAGTCTCTCTCTCCCTCTCCCTCCCTCTCGCTCTCTCAGTCTCTCTCGCCCTCACACACTCTCGCTCTCTCAGTCTTTCTCGCCCTCACACACTCTCTCTCTTTCTCTCAGTCTCTCTCTCTCTCCCTCACACTCTCTCTCTTTCTGTCAGTCTTTCTCTCTCCCTCACACACTCTCTCTCTCTTTCTCTCAGTCTCTCTCCCTCTCTCCCTCCACATTGTGAATTCCTCAGTGCCACTTCCTCCCCAGCCGCTTTCAGTGCTAGATTATCTCTGTTAGCATTGAGGGGCGACTCAGGGCCCATTTGGACACACAGTGCTGACTCTGAATACTCTTGAGTTCAGCCTCACTTAGCATGCAGTGTGTAAGTATGGAGACACTCAGGGATGCGAAAACCATTGCAGATTTAGTGACGTGGCCAGCCCCAAACTTGAGTGCCTGTGAAGTTTAATTCTACTGAAGCTCTATCCCACCTGATAAGACTGACCATGTGATCAGTGGCCGGCTCTCGTTTCCTCATTTTTCACATCCTTCTCTGCAAGCTCTAGAGACTTGTGTGTGTATATCCAGGAGACAAGCAGTTTCTGAGATGTTCAAACCACCCTGTCTGGCACCAACAATCATTCCATGGTCAAAGTCACATGAATCAAATTTCTTCCCCATTCTGACATTTGGTCTTTAAAACAGCTGAACCTCTTGACCACGTCTGCATGCTTTTATGCATATAGTTTTATGCATGATTGGCTGATTAAATGTTTACATTAACAAGCTGGTGTACAGTCCAAGTGCTCAGTGAGTGTATAATGTACATATACATTGTTTACAAGATAGCATTAATTAGAAAATAACATTGATAATGATTACATATGATTGCAAACCACCACCAGCCGCCATTACACCCGTGTGTTACATTATCCTGAAATTATGTTTGGCCCCATTTAGTGTTTGACATCGCTTAAAAACCAGTTCATTTTATTTGTTCACTTTTATCTCTGACTTTTTCTGGGTGATTCTGGTAGCACTTTCCCAATCAGGTTTCAAACCTTTACTTACCTCATGCACTAAAATGAAATGTTCAATAATGATTTTAAATATTTAAGAATGAAAGGCTATTCATTTGGGAGACATTATGGCAGTGACACTTAAAGTGTAAAAATGTGCTATTGCTTTAATTCTAACCTGTTGTAGTTAGTTTGACCCCAAACATAATAGGCATCTGAAAATTTCAACATAATAATAAGGGTCAGTAATCATGCTAATAAGCAAATTTGGCACTAAAGAAACCACTCCCATTAAATTAAGTGCAGCTGAAGACAATTTTTGTTGTTTTGTTTTTTATGAAAGCAAAAAACTATCAAGTAGGCCTACACAGGCATTTCTAAAGTCATTTTGGTTTAAAAACGGCCAAAAAGAAGATTTCTCTAGAATCTCATCAGTCAGTTTTGAGAAGTGAAGCATATCTGAGTCTCTAGTTTGAGAAACAGACGCCTCGCAAGTCCTCAGCTGGCAGCTCCATTGAACAATACTCGGCAAACATCCTTTTCATCTGCAGCAGGGAAGAGACACTGCTGCTGGATGCTGGCCTCACAGGCAGCGATTCAAAGAAAAAGCCACTTCTCAAACTGGCGAACAAGAATAAAAGGTTAAAATGAGCAGAAGAACACAACGATTGCACGGTATACGACAAATACGGCCTGCAAAATCAGTATCCTGGATGTGCCTCTCATATGCATCCTCCATACCTTCATCTTAATCACATCTATGCAAATGTAAATACTGCCATTGGTCTGTGTCTTTCTTTCTTCAGCCCCCTTTCATCCTCTCCTCAGCCATACCTCATATTTTATATCACTGTCTCTTTATCTTTATGCATCTCTCCACAGCTGTTGCCCTATCAGGGAGATTGATTGTTGGTGTGAAGGATATTAAACATGTGGTCAGGGTGAGGCTCTCCTAATGGCTTTCTGCGGCTGCATCAGCATTCCGCAGGCAGGTCAATGTCAACCTCTCGCAGAGTGATGGCAAATTCTCAGAACCAAGTGATTCCACCACATTGACCTGCGTGCATGCCTTGCTATTGTTTGATGAAAAAATCGAATCGAAAATAGTTTTAATCAGAAATGCGATTAAAACTAAATAGCATCATAACACATGATATTAATAACACGGAAACTAACCAATGTATTGTAGCCGCAGAAGGATTTTCTTCTTCTTCTACCAGCACTGCAGAGGCTGAGACATTCATTATTTCTGAGACAGCATACGGTACACTTCAGAATACTGAAATATGGAAAACCTATCTATCTCCTCATTGCAAATATTTCCACAATTCAAAATCATAAATTCTATCATATATTTATATGTTAATTCAATATCATGTATTGTATCAACATGTAAATGTGAAATATGTTTATCAGTTAACTTGACTGCCATGACCCAATCACACTGGGGGTATATACATATGAATTCACAGTGATGCACAGTGCACCATGTCACCATATTTGTAGTAGTCCAGAGGGTAATATTCACCTGTGCCAAGTAGTGAATATTAATCAGGAACATACTTATAAATCCATGCTATTGTATTTTACGCCATTTTGGATTTATCAAAGAACAAAATCTACACGACTGGATAACATTCCGCAAATGAAAAAATAAGTGCATTGGCAATTAAAATGGGCTAATTGCGCATTTGGTTGTATGTGAAACCCTGTGTGCAAACACTGCGCAGTATTTAGTAAACCCATTACGCATATATTACATTATGCATATAGCGGCTGCCTGCAGGCATCACTGAAGAAAAGCCAAGGGGGAAAGGGGAGGGTGGGGCTCCTAGGGTACGGCAGACATTTATGAATATGCATTGATTCTCTCATCCTTCCTAAACCACTCACTCTCACACATTCCTTTGTGTCCACACACTGTTAACAGTCACTCCTTAAACCCTTCTGAGGTGTTAGGTCACAAATTACAATGTTATTAACTGAACATTCTAATGTCAATGTTCCAGAACACAGACTTTTTTTAAAAATGCCAAAAAGGGTTAAAGGGAGAGGTTTTTCCAATTGTAATACGTCTCATGATTTACTACACTATGTGCACATTACCATACACTGAGCTGCCATGTTATTAGCAAGGAGTTGGAACACCATAGCACATCATTGCGAAGGAGCCCTATGTTATGATATATCACCGGTGAACCCCTGATGGGTGGATGCGACCTGCACGTCATATCCCCCTTAACAGGTGGATGCGACACCGGCGTTGTACTTGATCATATGATCATTTTTCAAGACACATGACTGTTGACATGCATTGTGATTTCTATGCCTTTCTATATCGGTTTTCTATAGGGCGCCTTAGTTCATAATGGGTAAAGTCAATCATATTTTCAATACTTTAAACTTACTTGAACCTACTGAAATGAATTTGGGTAAGTATTAGCGCATGGATTAGTGCTGTACTCATTGGCAGTACCGTTTGTGGAATACAGTACAGGTATGTTGTGATTGAATCATGCAATGCATTAAAAAATTGATTTCACATCACGTTTCAAGTTTTCACCTTGTAGGATTCAGAGGAAAATTTTTCCAAGCCTTAATAGTTCTGTTAACTGGAGTACTTAATTGAAAAAGGTAATGTTGTGTGTTATGTCACGCTAAATGTGCTATTTGTGGAAAACAAAATGCAACTTAATAGAAAGCAATGTATTTATTATTGTTCTTCCTTTGTCATTTTCCAAAGGGCTTAGTCTAATTTAAAATGGAAATATAAAAAATAGCATCACAGCTTTGAACGAATAATAACGATGGTGAGAATGGCCAAACTTCTACAGTTTGAACTCACAATCTAATGGTCATTGTAGTTATTTTTCCATTAATAATGTACGTGTTTTTTTGAGACTTTTATTAACAATTATTTTGAGATAGCCAGGCTTATAATCTGCTATGCACACTTCTGTATTTAATCAACAGTCTTTCTCTGACTGATTCACAGTGCAGAAAATGCAAGTTCTTTCTGGACCAAAGTGCAAAAGATTACAACAAATCAGCTAAAAATATATCCAATAGAATTATCATTCATTCATGAACCATATATGAAACTATGTAGGCCAAAGTGGGATTTGCAGGAACACCAATGCGGTGACTCATGTGGAGATGGTGGCCCTGTTCCTCAGGGAAGTAAAATCGCTACTCCCACGCACCCGCGCTGGCTTAAACAGCCTCCACACTCTCAGTAAAAGAACCTGGCCTTCCCCTCCATCCACACAGAAACAGGGCTGCCCTAGCACAGGAATCCTCTCCGAGGGGATAAATATACTGTACATGATGGCTCCCCCTGTGTGCTGATCAGATATAGGACAGTGACAGCAGCCAGAGTCCTTCCGGTCCTTATCGGAGCCGAACAGAAGCTGGACAGGGAAAGGGGGTTGGCTTGAGGAGCTAGCTGGGATGTGGATGTTGGAGGGGGGGTGGTGGTGAGGGGCATGGCAACGGGAACACAGTTGCACACACATGGCCTACTTTGTCACTCGGTGACTCCTCTGAGAAGCTTGTCTTTGTGTACATGTTCTGGAAGAATCACAAGAATGAAAGGGCACATTGATGTTACAATGGGAGTTTACAAATACTCTTTTTCGCCTAAGAGAGAATAACCTTTCCCTCAGCTGCCAATTCCACATTCTGGTTCACTTGTAGAAATTTGCAGTCCAAAAAACACGATGCTCGCATGGAAACAGGATGTATTACAGAAATGGCACACTTCTGTGCCAGTCTCCCTTGTCAGAGGGGACAAGGTCCAAAGAGTAATTAAAAGAAAATTCATATTCACAGAGGTGAAAATTTGATTATGTCAGCTGCTTGCAAATTAGCCGAGGAGAACAGGAACTCCAAAGACACCGTGGTCCTACACTGTGAGCAGTATGGAATAGATTCATCTCATACTGTTTCCCTCTTCATTCAGGAGGGTCTGGAGGTCTGTGTTTGCACTGTCAACCTCCCACCAATACCAAAAAAAAAAAACACACACACTCACACACAACTGTTGAATGTGGGAATGATTACCATTCTGATGCCAGTCCCCTGGATGCCTTTGAGTCTGGATAGGAGTCCCTGGTTCAGCAATGGTTGAAAACCCCTGATGTAGACCAGCCAACAGTATCTCTAATACACAGGTTTGAGACAATAATCAGGGCTTTTAGTGACCATAATAACTCACATCAAAGACAGCTTGTATAATTTGATTCAGTCTTAGAAGATTTCTTGCATCTAATTGTAACGTTTTCATGGATTTACCATCATCTAACCCTTTAAGGTCTCTTCCAGAGTGTTGAAATCTGGCTCGTCTTGTTCTGTTTTTCAGGGTTTAATTGGGGACACTGGAGGCTGAGTGAAGCAGAGGAATAAAATTGAGGCACTGATGGAATACAAAAAGCATGCATTGATTCAGGGCACAGGACTTTTTTTGGAAACCATAAACAGCGCGACTAAAATCAAAGCCCTCCACCCACACGTTATTGGGTTTCAAGTGGTGGTTTTAGTTGTGTGTTTGCATATGAAATGTCATCGTTAGCATGGCCATGCAGCATGCTTCTCGTGAATGCCCTTGTGGGGATATCCGAAAAGACATTGACGTCACAACTGGACTCATTTGAAAATTTTGTATTCAGCCTAGAGGACAATCTCTCTCCCAGGACTGAAAATTCTGCCACTCAGATCACTTAAGGAAATTTGCCTGCAAACCCTCTCGCATAATAGCCCACTGTAGACTGGATATGATGATATAGCTCCATTCCAAATGCGCACGGTATTACCTTTTGTGAATTATCAAATCTTTCATCAGTGTTATAAAATACCTTTCTAACCGGGGCTTAACTGTTTTTTCGTTTTTTCTGTGCTCATTTCTGAGATTCCAGCCCTTTGAATGATCAATCAAGCTGTCAATTACTCAAAACTCATCTCCTTTCTCATACATCAGAGCACCTCATTTGTAACTGTCCAAATGTTATCACACATGCACATATATGTATCATAGTGCTACAAACCTCTTCCCACAATGACTACAGACATAACGCTAGATCATCCTGAGAGAAAGTGCCACACAGTTTAATTGGCTGTGGAAATAACTTCATAAATAAAATAAAGGAAGCATAATGAAGACTTGTTAAAACATGTCCCTCCAGATTTGCCTTAGCTGCAGTATGGGAATATTCACAAATGTGCTATATGGCTGCTGTGTGTGCATGTGTATGTGTGTGTGTGCTTGTGAGTGTGTGTGTGTGCGTGCGTGTGAATCCATGAATGTGTAAATCAATAAATGAATGTGTCTGTGTCTGTGTGCGGAAGAAAGAAAGAAATAAAGAGGTAGTGCATGTGTACAGAGGAAACCTTTGATGCCAAGTGTGTGCGTTGGTGTGTGTGTGTGTGTGTGTGTGTGTGTGTGTGTGTGTTTGTGTGTGTGACTATGCATGTGTGCCTGGGTTACACACACATGGCAGCATTTAGACATAAATTGGGGCCTGGTTACTTTGACAAAGTTGGTTACATTACTTATAAACAAATTCACTTGTCATTTCAGTTTGACATATAAATTTTGCTGATTGTTAAACTCCAAACTCTGTCTTTAACGGAAGAACTGAACACATTTGTTTCAATTTGAGTCTAAATTAAGAAAAAATGTCAGCTGAAATGTTTGTTTTTTGAGTAGTTGTCCTGTTCTTGTTCCAGCAGGTCTGCATAGTCTTTATGACCATGCGTGTGTATCCAGGCCAATTACACAGGTGAGTTGATAAAATGCATTCTTCAGGTGCTACAGCTCTGGGTCTACTGACTGTAGATTTGGTTGTAGATCATCAGATGTGTGGGGTTTAATCTAAACATCCACACATCCTGAGGCTCAGATTAAACCACTGATACACCAGTTCAGCACAAATCCATCATATAGCTTGGACCTTCAATCCCACCCACAGGGCAGATAGGATCAGGTACAGAAAAAAGAGACCAAAAATAGCTTTTCTGCTCGGAACCTGCAAGAGACAACACAAAGCCTGCTCAACAGTGTGAACCACCTTCCAGGCCCGGGTCAATTTCATACTTAAACTATTAAATATGTTAAAATGCAGTATTTGTAAATACAGATTTTTTTAAATACTGCTGTTACCAGGAACAGAGTTTCCCCTTTTTCTTTTTCTCCATTCACTTTGGATGAGGTACTTGGTGCGCTTCTGACAATTGATGTTAAGAATTCCACAATTTACCCATATTTTATTAGACTTTCTGCTCCTCTGAGACCTTAACACATATTTCAAATCTCACTGTTCTCTTAAGTGTCATCCCCAAAGTATGGAAAGCAGCAAAAGTGTTACCATCCTTGTGACCTTAATAATTATCACCCTATTTCTAAACTGTTCTGCCTGGCTGAAGTTCTACTAATCCCTTGTTAACAAGCAGCTTAAAGCTTTTCTTACTAGCTGCTCCATTCTGAGTAATCACCACTTGATCATAGTACAATTTCTGCAACAACTCTTGTGTAAAATTACATTGTTACCTCTAGTCAGTGGGTAACATTGGGCTGTTCTTCTTGTGGATCTGTCCAAAGCATTTGATATACTGTTGGATTGGCTATCCCTCTATTGGGCTAGATGCAACTGCCTGTAATTGGTTCCAAAACGACCTATCTGACCGTTATCAATGCATAGTCCAGGGGTCTTTCTGGATCAAAATAGGGCTTAAGTGTGTGTCATAACCCATAATACATTGAGATACAAAAAATGCAAAATGTAGCAAAACTAAAAAATTTGAACAATTTACATATTTTTTTATTCATTTTATATATATATATATATATATATATATATATATATATATATATATATATATATATATTAATTCACACACCTGGATGAGCATTCCTGCTGTCAGTGCTGAATTCTGTGATGCATTTAATTGTCCATATGGCCATTACATAGCCACCTAAGCTCTGCTGCCAACAATTTAACCAACTCCTGTGTTCTTAGCATGCCGCCAGGTTAAAATCATGGTGCCAAGCTAGACTGAATCCCCTCTAGCACAAATGATTAGCTGTCTAATCATTATTGCTGACAATGAGCATAAAGCTAAAATTATCTGGGATTTAAAAGGGCTTTGAAATAGTCTACAGTTTAATACAAAACAGCTGCAAGCCCTCTGATGAGGAAAAACAACTTTAACACACCTATGGAGGACAGCAGGTACTCTGTGCAAGACCTCTATTCATGCTCAAGCTATATTAGTCAAAGATAGATCTACACAGCAAATTGTAAGAAAGTGATGATAGAATAGAAATTCATGGTAACGTTAAAGTAGAAAAAATACATTAAACATGCACGTTAATTTATGACTGTAATTTCACGACTAGTGTACCAACCTAGATTTAATTAGCTCTCAGTTCGCTCACCAAAACATAGTCATCTCCCCTTATGACCACTTCCTGATTCCATGTGGTCATGGAGAACGCTATCATCATAGTCAAGTATAGTGGGGCTTTTTGTGGTGTAAACGCCATCGTTCAAAATGGCATTTGCAGTTGATTAAGTAGGGGACAAATCCCCCCAGGAGCAATGCAGAGTTAAGGGCCTTGCTCAAGGGCCAAACAGCGGATCTTAACATGACTACACCGGAGCTTGAACCACCAACCTTCATGGTACCAGTCATATACCTTAGCCACTAGGCTAAAGGAAGATCTAATTAAAGGATAATAATAATAATAATAATAATAATAATAATAAGTAAAAATCGCTTGTTTTATACCATGTGTTGACAAATGTGGTGTTCTATTATTCTCTATCAGTCGGTTTCATTTGAATAACGCTAAGATAATATTGTGTTTAAATATTCCAGACATGTTCAGACATATTGTCATTCGTCTGAACATGCTTACTTTAACTGTATAGCCCAAAACAACCGTTGGATTAATATCTTACAGCGTAAGTATTGCCACTCTCCAATAATAAAATTATGCAATCGGTCATACTTTGCATCCGTAGAAATGAATCCACTACAACGGAATGATAGGTCATAAAGTCTGCAGCGACGCGGTTCGGTATGCGTATTGTTTCGAATCGCCTGTTACTCGCGTAGACTGAATGGGCAGGATTTACGACGCTTGACAGTAGAAGCGCCTTTCATTTTGCAGCATAGTTCTCTAGTGCGCCTCCCTAAATAGACTTTCGGTACAGATGCAAAGAGGGCAAGCTTCAGTGATAGCTGGCATTGCTGTGTCAGAAAGACAGCAAAAAATACCTAGACGTCACGTTACATTGGTTCTTGGATGTGTGATTCTCTGAAATCCAGCAGTGTGAAAAAAGGACAGGAAACTGTTCGGCGCGTAATTGTCGAATGTGAGTCTCGTTGCGCTGTGCAAGGTTTTGAAAGCCCTGCTGTTGCATTTCTGCGGCAACTCCATGAGTTGAGATTGAAAGCCGTTTCGGACGAGGCAAGAATACGAGGGAAGAACACATCGCTGTGAATGCTGACTGCATGCTACATACACTATTCAGGGTAAATGGGATTTCACGTTCACCAAGCAGTATGTAAAGATTGGTTGAAGGATGGAGAAAACAGTTTTATCTGCTACGCTGCTGGTCCTGAGCTGTCTCGGTGTATCTTTGGTTCATGCGGGTAAGTTTACATTTGTGTGCCTAGATCAATTGAACACAATGTAAATACATTAAAATGACCCAGCTCATGATATCCTATTTTGAAAATGCAGAGAGTTCAAGCAAGACCAGCGTATTAACAAACGAAACATTCTCGGCTACATGTATGGGGAATAGGATTTGTGTATTACATATGCTTATTGTAATTTTATTCTGTTGACGTTCCTATAAAATGTATTATTGTGCTTTCTAAACAACGATGGACATGTACGCATATAGCCTATAGGTTAACGCTCAATGTAAGAGAAATAATGAAAATTATTCTCAAAATTCGATGTATATTTGTGTTTCATCTTAACATATTGTTTCGCACTTTAATCGTAAGCTACCTGTGTTTCCTCTTGCCTGTATTTGATATTATTTGTGGTACCATGGTGTCCTATATATATAAGACTTGAACTCACATAACCGCCTTGAAGTTTATGCACATGAATACTGAAGCATTCTACACCTGAAAATAGCTTAGATTTACTGAAATCATGTGTTGTGCATTCAAAGCGGCAGTTGACCTTCGGATCTAAAAAAGAAACTGGGACGATGTAGGAACCAGGCTTCACGAATCTGTTGATAGTTCTGTAGCCCAGTCATAATTCAGCGAGGAAATCTGACGTCTTGTAATTGAAAAAATAAAATGAATAGCGAACCATACAGAATCAGCCGCTCATATATTCTCTCTCTCTCTCTCTCTCTCTCTCTCTCTCTCTCTCTCTCTCTCTCTCTCTCTCTCTCTCTCTCTCTCTCTCTCTCTCTCTCTCTCTCTCTCTCTCTCACACACACACACACACACACCCGCCTCTTTTTGTCACACACTTCGTAGATAATTGCAAACTCCACAAAACACACAATTGCGTTTCTCTATATGTATAAATCTGCCTCCATTCAAAAAGCCAATACGTTGATGAGACATACAATGGTGTAGGTTTTATTTGATCATTGGCTACAGGCAACCAGTACTCAGTAACCTCTCAGCATAAGTGCAATCACACACACACACACACACATAACAGTACCATGTACATGCAGAGTTCAATCAAAGATGGTCTTTGCCTGAGCTGCCTAAGATGACCATCACTTAAAGGAATGGTCACTTAAAGGAAATTAGTCTATTGCTCTATTGACTCAAATTCTGTTGTTCCCTCAAATATCTCTTGACATTGGCTTCATCAATGAGATACACAAATGGCACTGCGACACAGCAGACACTTTGTCCTCTGAGAATAAGTTAGAGGCCATTTTGCTACATTAGCTACATTTAGTTTGAGAGACTCTTGAAACCTCTGACTTTTATATAGTGGATTCATTTGACATTCATACGATGTCATGCTCATAGACAGTAGACAGATGCTGCTCAACAGACAATTGAACACTTGAAACATTGGCCTAGGTGGTAGCCTTTTTTTCTATGCCAGCATGCACACTGGTAATGTTAGCCTGCTAACCACTTAGCAGTACCTATCTTTTGTGAAAGAGAACATTTAACTTGATTCTACAGTATGTAGTATAATCATGAGAGCTGTTTTTGCAGCTTTGTTCCAAAAATTGACATTTGGTACCTGTGCAGAACAGAAAGTAGGACAATATAACAGTTAGGGAAAAAATATATACTATTTCTGTTCCAAGTATAAGACAATCAAATTATCTGGTGGGACAATGAGGCGATATGAAACACAGTTAACGCTCTGTGCTATGAATAAAAATGACTGGCCATGATTAAGGATATGATTTGGGATGCTTAAGGACATTTTTGGAGGGGAAAATCTGGTGGCGCCTGCCTATGTATTGATGATGCTGTCTGCCCCTCATTCTTATTTCAATCTATGCTAAAGGTAGACATAACTAGAATAAGTTTTAATTTGTTGTACCCTTTCTATTTTTATTCATCCTGACCTGGAGCCTGTTCCACAAAACAGGATAATTGAGTTAGCCGGATAACAGCACAGAGTAAAATCTGGAATCTGGAAAATGGACTGTAGTAAAAAGAGCTGTTCCAGGTTTTACTCAGCGCAGCTATCAATCTGACTCAGGAATCCTGCTTCCTGGAACAGGCCCCTGGAGGTACATGTCTGTGGTCCAGCCATGCTCAGCCTTCTACACCACCTGGCTTTAGTTTGGGGAATAACATGAGAGTGCAATTTCCATTCAGGTGTTGAGCTCAGTAATGTGTGCTTGGTAGAACCAGGATGGCAAACTTTTCTAGAACAGTTGGAATGCTGGTTTATCCTTTTCTTTTCTCATTTCTTTATTATATATTGGAAGGTTTCATTGATGCCTTTCGCTGAACCTTTTTTCTGGACTTTTCCAGAAAAATTATGTTGTCTGTAGCGTGATTATACACATTACCTCACCAAATATGCTTAGAGCAGGGATGTCCAGTCTTATCCAAAAGGTGCCATTGTGGGTGCAGGTTTTTGTTTTAGCCCAACACTACAACACTTGATTAAACTAAGTAACTAACCTGGTCTTCAGTCAAATCCTTGATAAGTAGAATCAGTCTTAGTCTTGTTTAGTCCGTGGATGATTCTGATATCTTATCTGATAAGGGCCATTTTGGGTGAAGGTTTTTGTTTTACCCTAACACTACAAGTGATTCAATTAATTAGCTAATTATGGCAACACCCTAATTTGTAGCATCAGGTGTGTGCAGGTAAAACAAAAGCCTGCATCCACAATGGCCCTTTTTTGGGCAAGAATGGACACCCATGGTGTTGACTATCGAAGCTCGTAAAGTGCTGGGCAACATTTCACAACTTGCATATCCTATAGTCCACATTGTGGACTGAGTCTGCCAGCATTCATGGCTCGTGCTGTCTTTAATGATATCTCTCGCACATGGTAATGACATTCATGAAAGTCATTCATTTTACATTCAGGAAGAAACAAGCATTAACCTTGAAACAGAAATGGCACAAAATATACATGATATTTCATATCCATAGTCAGAGATAATTTTTCAGAGAATAATTTTACTTTGTATAGCTTTTGGCTGTTGTGGGCTAATCTTGCATATCGTCATTTTATGATTTATATAGTTAATTGGTGTGTTTGAAAACATTGGAAAAATGTGAATAATATATTGGACATATTGTCCTGATAAAACATATAGCAAACTGTAGAGCTCAAATCTGATCCCTGATCAGTTATAGCCCTCCTTAAATGGCAACCCTTACATCTGCATTTGTTATTAGGTGCAGTTATTTGATTGGCCACCCTGAAGCATGATTCACATTTGAATGCCCACAGCTGTAAGAGATTGTAGTGCTATGTAATGCACTTGGTGTAACTTAATGTAGCAATTTCATAACTGCAGGAAATGTATGAACAGAGAACACCGTGGCCACAGGCCCATTTTAGAAGGCAACCGGAGGCTTGTGGTTTGTAGCCTTTCTGCAAGAGTGAGTTTAACCAATCACCAACTCAAGTCATTCAAGTATTTATCAGCTGATCTACTTTCAGTCTGAATTGATCTTTTCTGCTTGAATCATGTATTATTCAATATTCTTGTGTATATTTGTACCAATGTTCTAGGTAAAAGGATACAAAAATAAATCCTAAGCCTAAATCCCTCTGGTGAATCTGCAAGAGCATTGTTCTATTCAGTTGATTCCAGTTTAAACCTTTGTCCATTTTATTTTTAATGAGCAGATAGCAGCAACAAAGCAGAAACAAACATTGACCAGCAAATCCCCAAAGTCAAGCTATGCTTTTTCTGATAATATGGCAGGTGGAGTTTTCATAGATTTTCTGCATTACATCTTTATTTTACCCATAAACTGTACATATAGACTTCCATATATTCTGGGGGAATTGGCCAAAGGATATTGTAGAGTACATTTTTAATACCATAAAAATCCGCTGATGATTCCCCCCCACTTTTTGCCAGATAATGAGAGCAAACATACAGAACATACAGGCATGATGGAAATGTGTTAAACTGAAGTGAGAAAACAGGGATTAGAACATGGTGAATGCAGCAAAGCCATTGCACTGTATCACTAAATATGAGTGTTCCGCATTCGCTTATCTTTCCTCTCCCCGTCACACAACACATCCCAGCACACAATCTCCAACCCCGACCAGTGCCCCTGCCTGTGTCATTAACTACGGCTGTGTCCTCAAGGTGCCTGGAAGTGCTGATAGACCCCAGACACTGGACCGTTATTAATGGCCCCGTGGACTTACAAATGAACATAGATGCTAAATGAATAATCCTAAGGCATCTGACTAAAGTCACTATGTACTGCATTTTTGAAGGCATTGAACATTTTAATTACTGTGTGTGTGTGCATGCTTATTCCTGGTCGTTCTATGTGAGTATTGGTAAATGTGTGTGTGTGTGTGTGTGTGTGTGTGTGTGTGTTTATTTCTGGTTGTTCTACATGAACATTGGTAAATGTTCGTGTGTGTGTGTGTATGTGTGCTTATTTCTGGTTATTGTATGTGTATAATGGTAAAGGTGTGTGTGTGTGTGTGTGTGTGCTTATTTCTGGTTGTTGTTTGTGAATAATGGTAAAGCTGTGTGTGTGTGTGCTTATTTCTGGTTGTTGTATGTGAATAATGGTAAAGGTGTGTGTGTGTGTGTGTGTGTGTATGTGTGCTTATTTCTGGTTGTTATGTATGAATAATGAGGACCCAAGGAATCCAGACAGGACTGAACTCACCATACCCCTGCAGGAGCATAACTGACTCCCACCACAGCAGATTCCCAGTCAGAGTCAGCTATCAGCAGAGCTCAGGCTTGAATGTCTCATTTGCAGTCTATAGGGCCCAGCATGCAATCACTGTGAATCAGCCTCCCTGGAGCTTAAATATTGATACTAAACCAAAGATGTGGACATCTAAAGGATGGCAGCTATTCTTAAAGCTGTCTCATTCTGCCTCTGTTGCTTTGGTTTACAAAGCTGAACACACATATTAGGCAGGAATGAATGGAGTCAACATCCTTTAGCTTCATCAGATAACTGCGTGTCCCTTTTGTGCCATGGTTTGCAGCTGATCCCATTGGAATCCCATTCCCTTTACTTACTTGTGTGGTGCATACAGTATATGCTGGTTTAGTGACAGGAGTCCTAAGAATATGGAAATGAGGTGTTGCATACAAACATCAGGATATACAGAATGCACTGAAGTGACAGTTTCTTCCATTTACACTCAGTTACGGTGTCTAAAAAAGCTGTTCAGAGATAACAGGGGTGTATTGAACCAATATGAATAAAAGTTAATGAACACTTCACTTTGTATAGAAGTGATTTCTGAAGTAGGATATCCATGGGGAGTGCTCTACAAAGCACACTGAAACTGCTTTGAGTTTATTAATGTATCCGTGGTGGGATTATCAAAAGACCTTCGGTGATCATTAATAAAAAAGTGTTCATTTACTTTCACTTTGTCAGCAAATGAAAAAATCCCTTCACATCAAATATGTACAGTTAACCACCCCTAGCTACAGATATCCAACTATGCAACCCAAGAGAGCATAATGAGAATGTTAAAATTAAGTCGACCTTTAGTTCTTTGTAAGATGAGCGATTGGGAAGACCTGCACAGTTTTAATCAATATTAAATGCAACCATAATATCATCCACAAAGTAAGCATGATGTGTCTTTCATCTGCTGCACTAAGTTTCCTTGGCCGACCACTGCGTCTACGGTCCTCAAATGTTGCCCGTTTCTTTGTGCTTCTTCAACTGAGCTTGGACAGCACAGTCCCTGTCTGCCTTGAAATTTCTGCCTGGGAGAAACATTGCTGATGCAGTATAACTACCTTGTGTCTTGTTGCTGTGTTCAGTCTTGCCATGGTGTATGACTTCTGACATCAAACTGTCTTCAGTAACCTCACCTTGGAAGCAGAGTTTGGCTGTTCCTCACCCAGTTTTAACCCTCCTACACAGTTGTTTATTTTTCAGTTAATGATTGTGTTTCAACCTACATATTAAATTGATGATCATTAGGTCCTGTTTTGTATAATTGGTTAATCACACACCTGACTATATGCCTACAAAATCCCTGACTTTGTGCAAGTGTACCTAGAAGAATTGATGCTGGTTTGAAGGCAAAGGGTGGTCACACCAAATATTGATTTAGATTTCTTCCTGTTCACTCACTTTGCATTTTGTTGATAAAAATAAACTATTAACATTTCTATTTTTGAAAGCATTCTTACTTTACAGCATTTTTTCACACCTGACTAGCTTTTGCACAGTGCTGTACATTAACAAAGACCTAAAGTTAAAAGTATGAATATCATTGCTGAAAACTGTTGATGGTTGCAAATGTAGACATAGAGTACAGCTGTATGGATATTCTTTTGATAACCTCTTGGCAGATGTCTTGTTGGGATGGGATGGACACGACTACCAGATTCCATGAAAGATACAAGATGGTGGAATTATTCCATATTGTTAAAACCATATGACACGTTACCCATAAAATTGTGCATAGACCAACAGTGAGGGTGCAACTCTTTTCAGTCTTCCAGTGGGAAAATGAGAGGAGGGATATGAATTTCCAACTTCACAAGTGTGGAGAGTATTCAGGGCATCCACAGAGCAATGTGCTGAGTACACTAGAGACACAAAGTACCTCTACAGAGGCTGGACAATAGTTTGATTGGAAACTTCATTGATCTTGAAAGCTTGATCCTAAAATGTGACCTATACACATGTTATTGTGGCAAGGACCCTTGAGACCAGTGGTCCTAGGCATGGAAAGATGTAGGCGGTGTGTAAAGCAGTCTCTCCTACACTATGAACTACTTAAAGCTGGGAAAACTTGCAGTCCATACCAAAGTGACTGTATTTACCTGCAGTGACCTGAGCATTGTTTATTGGTACTGCTATTACCATAGATATGTTTTCCCTGCCTGCATGGTATGTGACCATTCATAGAAGGTATTTTTGTTTTCTACAGTATATGGATGGTCATATGTGCAGAAATCTGACAGACTTCAGGAACTATTACACAAGACATCATGTATTCATTTATTAGTGTGCATCTACTAATTGATGTATTAGGGTAGATATTTGCTTTTAAAGGGAGAGAGTCAAAGGCAATGCAATGCTAGATTCTGCTTGCTCCCCCCTGTGCTTCCCCTATGCCTTCTTCTGACTCATCCAGTCATGTTGTTTCTCAGACATCTTTATAGCATATAACTGTCATAAAATGAAACTGGAAATAAAACATAAAAGGAAACTGCTTTCTCCCATAGTTTATAATTTCACATCCAAGGTGATTCTGGAACTAGTTTACTGCTATAATTTGGCACATTCATGGGCGTTTGGCTTGCTTGACTTATAACAGTCATATATTCAGACACATGTGTCATGTGTGTATTTCTAACATCTCCAAAAGCCCTAAACTTTTATAGCTTTTCTCCTGCCCACAGTTCCATATCTCTAACTTGCCTTTGCAGAATTGCAGACCTAAGATAGAGCAGGGCATAACACATTCTACAATGACATTATCTCTCAATTCCTTGCTTATTCATTTGTAGGGAGGGGAAGGGTGCATAGAGCATTTACACTATTGGTGATTCACTCACTCTGAGTTATAACGTTCATTAGGCATACAATGAGGAAGATTGGCCTGTTGGCTTTCCCAGCCAACACCTGGGAAAAGCCAGATGGCCTCAATCTAGCAATAAGTTCTGGGGCTCCTGGGGGAGTAGGCACAGATGATTTTCTGTGGTTTATCTGTTGCTGTGCTAAGCCACGGAAACCGCGCTGCCTAGTGCTGCAGATATCTGGTGTCATGCACTAACCTTTTGGTCTTCGCTGCGTTGTAAATCCCTTTTTATGAAGGTTGTGTCACCTGTGTTTCATCTTTTTACCACTGTGTCGATATTTCCCCAGCCGGACCTGCATTGGTATAGATGCTGAGAGGATATATAGTCTTGCCCTCTGACAGGAACACAGCCATTCCGCTCATTTGGAAGATTACTGACGTCTTCTCTGTCGGGCCTCTTTCCTCCAGAGGAGTGTAATAGCATTACTTTGCCAGATGCCTAACCGCAGAATGACACAACTAGCAGAGAGAAAACACCTATTTAAAGGGAAGAAATAAGGATCAGTGGAGAGGGAGAGAGAGAGAGAGAGAGAGAGAGAGAGAAAGAGAGAGAATTGAGAACAAAGAAATTAAAGTGGATAAGGTGGTGAAGAAAATAAAGCTTTGGTGAAGAAAGGTATATGAGTGCAAGCCTGGCCTTGGTAAGGTCCAGAGTGCACCAAAGGCCTGGTAACGACACCAAGCACAGGTAGATTTACACGTTCGGAGGGAAACAGAGTGGAAGTGACAGCAATATGCACCTGATGACCGGCTGGGGACATGTCCTGTCCCACACCTCATATTGGGCTGTCAGCAAATCTGAAATCTGAAGAGAAAGCACGAGAGACAGATTAGATCGTGGCTCACTGACATCATTACTTTGAATAACTGCCTTTGAAACCTGTGCATGTTTTACAAAATATTTATTATACAGAACATTATACACTCACTGAGCACTCTATTAGGTAGGCCCGTGCACCAGCTTGTTAACGCTAATATTTAATTAGCCGATCACATGTGGCAGCAACTAAATGCATAAAAGCATGCAGACATGGTCAAGAGGTTGTTTGAGGAAATGTCAGAATGGGGAATAAATGTGATCTATGTGACTTTGACTGTGGAATGATTGTTGGTGCCAAACAGGGTGGTTTGAATATCTCAGAAACTGCTGATCTCCTGTGATTTTCACGCACAACAGTCTCTAGAGTTTGTAGAGAATGGTGTGAAAAAACCCCCAAAAAACATCCAGTGAGCAGCAGTTCTGCAGGCAAAAATGCATTGTTAGGTCAGTGGAGAATGGCCTGACTGGTCAAAGCTGACAGGAAGGTTACAGTAACACAGAAGCAGAAGACTAATAAGTCTAAACAATACCTAATAAAGTGCTCACTGAGTGGAAGTACAGTGTACAGAACCAGCAATGTGTGGCAATTGAGAGTTAGCCATTGGCAGCTATGGTGAAGTGGAATAATTCTCACCAATCAGGATTAGCCAGACAAGAAAGAGGAGGTGGTATTTGGTCAAAGGGGTATTTAGGGTCAAAAGTAGGTGGCAGTTCCTGTGGTTAACTACACCTCAAAATGGAAGCTCAATTTGAATGTAGTTAAACTACCAGCAAACTGTAGCAAAATGAAACTGCTAGTTCAGGTAAATGTAGTTAAACTACTTCCCAAAGAGTGTCTTGCTTTTTTACATGTTGTCCATTTATACAGCTGGATATTACCAGATGTAGTTCATGCAGTGTAATTTGGTCAAGGGTAGAACAGCATCGCTCCACCTGGGACTTACAGTAGACGTGCGCCGTGTTAATACATGACCTCCAGGGCAGTGGTGAGGATGGCAGCTTTTTAACAGATGGACTACTTAAAGGCACAGAGACCTTTTAAATGAGAAACCAAACCAGGAACATGTGCTGGAAATACCATGCATTTTCTTCAAAGGCCATTGATGTAGACACTGCTGAATATGTGGACATGAATATTTGAACATAAAGATATTTTCAAGATTGAATTAGAATTCATGTTATATGATCTAAGGTAAATTAAAAAGTATAACTGTCTGCTTAAAATGAACCCTTAGGAAGTGGTCTGTTAGGACTATATGTATTAAAGTGAATTATATTTGTATTTTTTTCCCACCAAGTGCAAATTATGTTTTCAGCAGTCTTTTTATGTCAGTGACATTGATGTTGATGCGTGTTGGTCGACACCTCTAATTTTGTTGATAACAGTCTGTGTAGGAATTAATGATGTTTACCAGCAGAAAAGTGTAACCAAATGGAGCCGATGGAAAGGTTGTCTGGCTCCTTTTTAATTAAATGCTATAATGCTAAGATTGTAAAGCCATGTCTGCTGTCTGATTTGCAAGTGAAAACAATATTTCAAATTATATTAATATATATTTTTTCAACTCACAACATTTTTTCCCTTTACAAAGGGAAATTCAAAACTTCTGGGACCACGACCCACTCTTAATGTCTCAGACGGGCTACATTAGTTCTGTTTGATTCTCATTAGCTCTCAAAAGCTCCAAAGATGTGTTAATGAAAGAATGCTATTTAATCTGCATTTTAACCTCGGGGGACCTTATCCAGCTTAGACAGTTTTTCCATTCATTTTTTTCTTTTTTCCCTTTTTTTACCCTCACATAGTTTCAAATGAGACACATTTATAACAAGAACAAAAAGCAAAGAATATGGAATCTGCAAGGTTTTTCTTCTGGTTATATACACAACACAAATAAATCTTGCTTGTTGCTTCACATTTATGGGTGCAATCAGCGGCTTTGCATATGCTAATGAAGTGAAAATAATTAGAAAAACTGTAAACTTAGTCAGGCGTAATTAAAACCTCAGCCGCTCATGAACAGTGTAGGTGACGTAGAGGGAATCAAAGCAAAGCGTACACTCAATGAGCACTTTATTAGGTATTTATTAGACTAATTTTTTTGACTTATTAGTCTTTTGCTGCTGTAGCCATTGCTGTAGCCAATTTGCATTAACAAGCTGGTGTACAGATCTATTTAATAAGTTGCTCACTGAGTGTATACGCAAGCTATCACTTCAAAAGACTGAACTTGAAAAAGATGAAGATAAAATTGCTTTACTTGGTATTAGGGGATAGTTTCTGTTGGAGAGCTATGAATTCCAGAAACAAAGAATAAACCCAAAGGAATCAGTGGTATTCCAGTAGCTCAGGGGTCAATCAATGCTAATCATGTTTATTTCAGAACAAACTCAGTAATGGGAGTAAATGAAGGCTCTTTCCATGATTCAGGAGCTGACGTGCGTAGATTGCCTAGGCAAGGCTGTGAGGTTGAGTACAGCTGCAGCTGTTTATTTTATTCATTTCGTTTTTTTTCATTGGTTGTTAGGTTGGTTCGTTTTTGCACTCCTACATTGACGCAGTATTTACAGAAGGTAAATGAAAAAGCAGAAAGACATGAGGACAGAATATGTAAGAGTGGACGTAGAGGGTATGATGAATCTGGGGGATTTGTATCCAGTACAAAACCTTCATGGATACAGGAAACTGTACCTCCTTGCCTGGGGTATACCATGTTTCAAGTACCACAGGCCAATAATAAACATCAGAATTGTAATCAGCCTCGTTACAGTTGCTACAGCAATTGAGGTTGATTGAGTGTAACATTAGGCCTCTTGGTGCGTTCCTCATTAGCCTTGGTGCTAATTACATGGGGAGAGAAACTATCGAGTCTGAGCAGTAGCTTCATGGGTGGCCTAACAGTGTTATCCGTGGCATATTTTGTTTTTGGATTTAATGGAACTCCTGAGATTTCTGGGGTGCTGAACAAAGATTTCATGGAATGTGGTGGTTCTGCCTTTACCCAAAGGCAAGATGATCACAAACCTTTTACAACCCTAGAATTTTTGTTTATTTGTGAAACAAAGCAATTTTGGAACCACCCACTTGTTCAATTCTAAGTTTTATGAGCATAGTTTTCTGGCTAAGTTTTGACACATACCACAAATACATTGACACTGAGCCAAGAGCACATTAACAGCCAATTTTCTAAGAACAATGGACATTTTAATTCCAAGAGAGTGTCTATACCTATTCCTCTTTATTTCTGTCATATAATGATATATGCCCTATTGAACAGCCAGGTGCCTGTGGCTCTGTCACTTTCTCATGAGAAAATATCTTTCATTTTGAAACAAGAAAGGCTTCATGCAATTTGTTGTTATAAATTCTCAACATTGTAAATGTTTCTTTTTGGTTAAACAACATTTATTATATCCATATAGATTCACATGTGGAGGGAAAACATTGGTATCTTTAATTAATGAGATATTAAGCCACTATGCTTGCTGCATCGTACCTGGTGGCCATAGTTATCCATTAACAAGGCATTAGCTCAGTATAACAGCGTAATTGCTTATATTGCACACACTGTCTATAAGAACAAGTATTTGTGCTGATTTAGTTTTCCTAGCAGCCAAGCATGCTATGTCATGTCGGATCTGCTAGAGAGCTGGCATTGGATAAAGACAAGGGCGACCAATGCCATAAATACATTGAGTAAGGGAAGTATTGATCGAGAGAGGCCTAACTAAGCCACTAAAGCAGGAAATCCTGAGAAATACAGTTCTCCCTCATCCCTTGCTTATGAGCCCCACATTAGAGAAACTGTTTTCCCTGAGAGAAAAATAGGACACAAGTCTCTCCATAAACTGCATTTTCTCAAAAAATCTAAACAAATCAGCCAACATTGTTTGGGGACTGTGAGTTATTTCTTGGACCAGAGATACTGTCGGGAGGCCTTGCAAACTGACAGAGAGAAAGTTGCATGTCATAAATACGAAAGGGTTTAATTCATCTCCTTCACACGGTTTTGCGTTTGTGGTTTCAGACAGTCTGTCAGCTCCTCTCAATGTGACGATCAAGGAGCTTAAGGTGAACTCTGCGGTGGTGACGTGGGACATCTTCGAAGGGGACCCCGTCATTGGATTTGCCATTACTCAGCAGGTCAGAGACGAGAAGGCCACCTTTGCCCTGCGATTAGAGTGCCATTAGTTCTATTAGACACAGAGGGCCTCTGGCTTTGGGTGACTCTCACTCTGACCATGCTCACCTGTCCTTTTCAGTTATGCAGTTCATGAGTGTTAAAGTTTAAATATTCACTTTCAATGATTAATTCATAAAAACAGAAGATAAATTATGTAGCGTAATATATAGTGTCTGGTACATAAGTACAACTTGTCCCTAAATTGAATTGCAAATACGTATGTGAAAGAGCCTCTTATTAGTACTGTACATTTAACACCCACTCTTTCTTTAATATACTGAAGAAAATATTTATATTTACCACCACAATTCAGTACATTAAGGGTTATGGGTTTGCTTGCAAAAAAGATCCTATGAACCCAGTCAAACAATGAAGATATAAATCATCTGCAGTGCACCTGGGATGGATATAATGCCATTGACTCAGGCTGCATAATTCTCACATATGAGAGATGAGTTAATGGATAGCACAGCTTAATGGTGAGAATCCAAACTGCTCAGCCCAAATCCATCAGAGCAGCGTGTGCTGTCTGCTGCCACCCCCAACCCTCTGTGTGGAGGAGATCAGAGCCTTCAGTGCTCTGGCACTTTCCTGAGGAACAATGAATTTCCATCTGCTACAGCACAAAGCCATCACTCCTTGTCATTGAGTTTTATACATGATGAATAAGTTAAGTCAATGTCATAGCTGAGACTTTCCCACATCTTTGCAGTGGTACAATGCATGCCTTTGTGAGTGTGTGCGTATGCACATACGTATGCGCATATGTGTGCGCGCCTGTGTGTTGTGCGTGCATGTGTGTGTGCGCGTGCATGTGTGTGTGTGCGTGTGTGTGTGTGTGTGTGTTTGTATGTGCGTGCATGTCGTGTGTGTTTGCGTGCATGTCGTGTGTGTGTGCGTGCATGTGTGTGTGTATGTGCATGTGTGTGTGTGCCTGTGTGTGTGCGTGGGTTTGCTTGTCTTGTCCATGCCTCTGAATATTTTTCATGTCACCCGGAACAGAAGAAGGACGTCCACATGCTGCGCTTCATCCAGGAAGTGAACACCACAACCCGCTCCTGTGCATTATGGGAACTGGAGGAGGACACAGAGTACATTGTGCATGTGCAGTCTATCAGCCTGAGTGGCTCCAGCCCTCCCAGTGAGCCTGTGCGCTTCCGCACCCCAAAGGAGGCTGAGAAACTGGCCTCCAACAGTGCAGGTAAACCACGCTACGCTGGGACGAAAGAGAACCTCTAAATGAAAGGAACGACAAAAAGGTTTTTCATTTATTTGAATATTGGTTGCATGGATATGCTATTATTTCCAAGGGTCCCTAAGTGCTATGTATGCTTGTGTGCAATATTATGTCTAAGGGTTCCTAAGGGATGCATATGATCGTATATGATATTCTTTCTAAGGGTGCTTATGAGGTGTATATTGTATGCTTCTGCATGCTATTCCTTCTAAGGGTTTTCGAGGGTCCACCTTCATATATCTTATATTGATAGCTATATGTGCAGTATAGGGAGCGAGGCAGGAATAGAGTGCATCTGCATCCTGTAGATGTCTAAGAATGATCTGACAAACGGAAAATGAGTGCTGGTGATTTTCACTGCATGTTAAAGTGAAGAAATTCATTCATACAGTAGGTGAATAGCACAGTGCACAGGTGCACACAATCTCAGAAACATAAGCTCCCTTTTAAGAAGCCCTCCCCCAGGGTGCCAGTGAACATTTATGTGGTGAGAAGTCGGTGAAACACCATCTAGGCGTTCAGGTGAAACCCAGCTTCATTTGGTTGAAGATTTTAAGCTAGGCTTCATCCAGGTAAAACCTGGGCCATATTGGGGTTAACCTAGTCTGTTTATGTAAAAATATATCTAATATCCACTAACATCTACCCCTCTAGAGGTTGAGTTTTTCGGATTTTTGCTTAACGGGGTAGGACTATATCCTCCCAATCTATGGGAGCAGCACAGAGGTTAATACAAAGTCAGGTAATACTTTGTATTTCCATATCTTTTAAAAATATTATCTTTGTAATGGAAATGCATATTGATTCATAGTTTAGATATCAATCCTCAAATTTCCATTTCTGCATTTGCGGTGGGCAAACATTGCTTTAGCCATGTGTGTTGAGCTTAAAGTGGATTTACATATTCATTTAATTCATTCATGTTCCTTTGATATGCAGTCACCATACTCAGCTTTCATCTTTGGTTTAATTACCTTAAATGTTGCTCATGATTTGTTTGACTACAGACACAACATGTTTGTGTGCTTCACTGTGTGCTATTCGCAGTCAGTGTCAGTCATTCGTCTGATCAGCATTGGAGGATACGGTTTCCATTATGGTTAGTTGTGGGTGCAGTTTTCTAATAGGTTATGACAACATGCACGTTCAGGAATTAACATACAGGCAACAAAACAAAAATGCATTAGTTGTTGAATAAAAATGATGCTAAGTGATTCCTTTGGTCCTAAGGTCCTTTCCATTTTCCCTCTCACTCCCACAATAGCCTGGATTCTATCAACATTGTTCTTTAATAATTAATTAATGTGTGTTGGCCTACATTTTTATTTGCAGGTTTTATGATTGCTGGATTCAACATTCACAGAATGTCAATGAACATCAGCAAGGACAAATGCTAATTTGAATCCAGGCTGATGTGTTATGGTTTAACATTTATAGCATGACTTGGTCAAATTCCTTGCCCATGGTATGGAGCAGTACCATCTACAAAGCTAGAGAATATAACCGTAAATCTTCAAGTTTTCTTCATATTTCCATATACAGTACAGTACTTTTAAATTATTAATCCTCCTCTGCATCTGTGAGTTAATATTGCTTTTCCAAACTGCGCCTGTGATGCACCTCTCCTCTCCTGAAGAGCTGGGCCTTTAGCTACCATTCGGTCTCAAGCCTTAATGATGGTGTTGAGCTGATTAGCTGAGGGACTGGATATTGAGATTCCCTCTAAAATGGAGTGAACCATCGCCTAGCCAGCCCATTAGCATAGTCGGCTAGCAGGCTCACTTGCCAGTTTGGGCCCACATGGTAATTGTCAGTGGAGAGAGAACTCCAGAGTAGTGGAGGGGCATTAATCAGTCTGGAGCTGTGAGACTCGGGGCAGCTCGGTGAGTCATTTTTCACCTTTCAGTGATATTTAATAGCAGGCGCTTAATTAATTGCTTTGCCCCGCTTGTCTCTTTGGAACCGGCTCAAGTGGGATGCTGAGAGGATATGGAAGATAGGAAATAGAGTTTCAAAGAAAACACTGCATGTTGTTCTTCCCCATCAAGGCACCTTGAGATGATCCTATGAGAATACAAATACTGGGAAACTGTTGCGTTGACCATAAAAACTGTAGGGAATTAGTTTCATCTGTATCTCTGATCTTCAGACCCTAGCTTTGGCAAAATTAAGTACTGTCTGAGTGACCCCATATCACCCTTCGCATGGCCCAGGGATTATTATAACTCAGTGGTCCAACATGATCTGGAGGTACCTATTAAGTAAAATAGGTGTACCAAAAAAAAAAATCATTCTGAAGTGGTTACCATCATTATTTCCAGAAAACCTCAACTTGGTATCAACACGTCAGGGAGAAAAACATTGACAAAAACAAAAATAGAAGCAGAAATTTGTACTGCCCACAAATAAGAGAATCTAGCTCACAGCATTGAGAGTGAAAGGTATAGTTTCATATCCCTCAGCTTGCTTTTCACTGGTGAGACGTGTAATGTACTGCGTGTAGTGTGTGCACGCACAGATAAGAGGAAACCCACAGCAGCTGCTGTCACGTTTACCCACGAGACTCACAACGAAGAAGGAGGAAGTTCCTGTGGGTTCAGCAGGAATATAGCCCAAAGGAAAAGTGGAGCGAAGATGGCTTTTAGCTGACATGATATAACAGAATTATTTGTTTGTGTAACTTTTCTCTGTAAAACTGAGTGAGACTGCAAGACTGTGGTGGAGGTTACTGTAGAAAACAAAGCATATTTTGGGCATTTCAATCACCTCCATGACCACTTCCTCTTTCCTCTTAATCTTCTCTTATGGTAACAGGTTGTGCTTTGCTGCAGTATCGCTGGTCACATAACCTGCCCTTGTTGCCCCCTCCCTGCTTTAAAACCAAGAGAGCTTATCAGGAAAAGATAAACAGGGTGGTAGCTGGTAGATGCATTCTGAGCAAGTCTCACTAGTGTAGTCATTCCGTCAGAGTAGTATGCTTCATGTAAAGTTTGTGCATGCAGACTGTTGGTACACAATTGGCCAGAGGACCCGGTGGTACAAAAAGAGACAAACCCTCTGTCTGACACCCTGGACAAGCCTGGAAAATCCTACTGCAGATTACGCATCATCCCAGGGTTGGCATGAACAGGATTCAGTACATGATTATGGGGCACACACTTTCAGAAGAAGGGTTCCATAAGATTCCTCTGTGTCTCCATAATGGAACCCTGGGTCAAGCACTCTTAGTCAGGTAAAAAGCGTTCACACTTCTCACACCTACCATAGATGGTTCTATAAGGAAATAAAAAGGATTCCCACATGAAGATCCCTTTCAGAACCTTTTCCCAAGAGTGCATGCACATTATTGAACCCAGTATAGCAATATATACAAGCCCAGCAGCCCATGTTTACTGTGTGAGATCTCAGTTTAATAGCTTTTTAATCATCAATGTTGGCCAGAAAGTTGCAACAGTGTTTCCTGCTTGTGCAGAGCAAAGTTGTCCTTCCAATCTATGTACTCAAGTGTACTCCTACCAAACACCTGTCTCCCAGTCAGAGGTGAAATTGTGTGTGTTTGAGGGCGTTCATAAAGGGCTTGACAGATCAAAAGGTACCCCCGCTCCTCATCGTCCCCCACTCTCTCCCACCATAGCTTGAGAGCCCACAGCCCTTCATTCTGTCCCTGAGGATTTCTAATGATGATTATTAAATGTGGCACATTGACCTTACGTAATCATCCCCAGAACGTCCATTTCCTTTCAAACAGCCTTTTGATTTCCCACCTGTGAGGATGCTGGAATACAAACATTCCCTGTGAGCCCTCCTTTTGAACCTTTTAACAGGGGGTAAATGGAGGCCTAATTGAGGTTCCATTGGACTCCAAAAACCACTGCATGACTTTTAACTCAACTAGACATTCATTACTGAGCTTTTGATGTTGTCAGTGGGAACCCTAATGAGGTTTCTTGTTGATGGGAGACTTTAGACTTGAAACATTAACTGTGACTGAATGCTCTTGATGTAAGCAGGGATGGAATTGGGAAATCCATCTTTGGCAGTTGGCTACAGCAAAGTGATAATATCCTTGTAGTGTAGAGAATTTGGAGTCACAAAAACTGCTATTACTTGATATCTAATAGCATGTAGAAATCAAGGGGATTCTTGATAACTAAATAAATAAAATCATAATCAATCGGTGGTACATAATATACACTCACCGAGCCCTTTATTAGGAACATTTTAACTTTATTAGACCTACTTATTCATGCGATCATCTAATCAGCCAGTTGTGTGGCAGCAGTGCAATGCTACAATCTACTGGCTTTGACTGTGAAATGATTGCTGGTGGCAGACAGGGTGGTTTGAGTACCTCAGACCAGGGTCACCAACCCTGGTCCTGGAGAGCTACCGGGCTGTGACGAAGTGTCAGCGCCTTGCATGGCAGCCGATTGCCGTTGGTGTGTGAATGGGTAAATGAGAAGCATCAATTGTACAGCGCTTTGGATAAAGGTGCTATATAAATGCCAACCATTTACCATTTACTTAATGAATCAATTAGAGCAGATGATTACACAGCTAACTCACCTCACCTGGTTACCTGGGTCTCAACAGGGTGCTGATTTTAAGGTGAAAATAAAAACCAGCAGACCCAGTAGCTCTCCAGGACCAGGGTTGGTGATCTCTGCTCTGTTTTCAAAGAATGGTGCAAAAAAAAAAATCCAGTGAGCAGCAGTTCTGCAGCCAGAAACGCTGTTAATGAGAGACATCAGAGGAGAATGGCCAGACTGGTCAAAGCTGACAGTAACGCAAATAACCACACATTACAACAGTGGTAAGCAGAAGAGCATCTCTAAACACACAACAAATCATAACTTTAAGTGGACAAGCTACAGCAGTAGAAGTCTAAAAGATAAGTCTAATAAATACCTAATAAAGTGCTCGGTGAATGTATAATACAAACATTAAATTAGAATACTTTTTATTCAAAATAAGAAATAAAATATGCATTCTGTAACCTTGCAGTTTAGTTGTGTAGTCCAGCTGGGATTTGGCACCCCTCAAATAGACCATGTAACATGGGCAGGTCTGTCGGTCAGCTACCGAACAGGTTTCCAGGTCTGAGGAGAAGCTATTCAACGGGTGCACAAAGCCATAGAAATGCTATTAAATGTGTGCACATCTGCAGTGAAACTTTGAATAAAGTGGTGTGCAAGAATGTGGATGGCCCTGGTCAAAGAGCCTTTCACAATTAATAGCTAAGTGAACAGAAGCAAACCTGACTTCTAAATGGTACAACGTTAAATATAACACATTCCTTCGCATTTTAAAGCAAGATTACTTTTTATTTTTATTTTTTACTGTTTCAAAATGAGGAAAAAGGCCCTGGGAAAAAGTTTAGGAACCCTGTCAGTTAGTACTTTGTAACTGCTCTTATTATACAGATATTGTAAATGCTTCCTGTGGCCAGCTAAGTGTCTTTCAGATCTCGCTTTTGGTATTCTTCCTCATTCTTCCTGGCAGAACTCCTCTAGTTCAGAAATATTCTTCGGCCTCCTTGTATGTACGGCATGTTTAAGATCTCTCCACAGATTTTCAATAATATTCAAGCCTGGGGACCGACTGCAGTGACTATTCAAAAACCTTAATCTGACTTTCCTGGAGTTACTTCATGGTTCATTTTAAGGTATGCTTTGGATCATTGTCTTGCTGGAATACCCAACCTCTCTTCAACTTCCATGTCTGGACTGACCATCAAACATTAGCCTCTAGAATTTCTTGATATTTGCTGGAATCCATTCTCAATATTTTGTGTGCCCCCAGCTGCCACACAACCCCAAAGCATAATGGATCCACCTCCATGCTTAGCAGTTGGCGATGTGTTCTTCTCTACAAAGACTTCACCCTTTTTTCTCCAAACATACCTTCTTCGGTGGTGGCCAATTTTGGTTTTGTCAGTCTAAAGCCATTGTTCCTTCAGGCATGTTTTCTTTTGTATACTTTAAACGCTTAATTTTGTGTTGAGGTCGTTCTTTCTGGCAACTCTGCCACGTATGTCTTTGTTGTTTGAAGTACTTTGTATTGTTTTCAAGTGAACAGCTGCACCTGTGTCTGCTACTCTTTTTCGCAGCTCTTTTGCAGTGATGTGTGGATTTTTCAGAGCATTTCTCACCGGGTCTCTGGCCATTCTATCTGAAATCGTTCTTGGTCTTCCAGACCTTGCCTTGACTTCAGCTGTTCCATTTATCTTCCATTTTCTAATTTCTGACAGTGGAAATAGGTAGTTTGAAATGTTGAGTTTTTGTAGCCTTCTCCTTCTTGGTGGAATTTAACCATCTTCATTCTGACATCCTTGGACAATTGTTTAGAGGTTGTTAGCACCAGATGTTGTTAGCACCAGATGTAACAGCCACTGCAGTTAGATACTTTAGAACACATGGAGTTACTAAAACATTCAGCCCTGGAATTATACTCACCTGACTCATTGAAGCCCTAACATGGAAATAATGAAAATAAAAAGCAATCTTGCTTCAAAATTAGTAGAAAGGTCTCATGTTTCACTCTGTTTCACCCCACTGTAGGTGTGCAGTTCCACAGGTAAACTATATAACAGCTGTGCAGGCCTGCAGACCTGCAGGAAAACTGTTGCACAGATGTCCAAGTGGGCAGGTGAACTGTTAAAGAAGTGTAGTAAAGCACTGAGGAGGCATTTCGGCCTGTCTGTTCTCTCCTCGTAGACGAGGTGACCATACAGCAGGTGGGCCAGAGCGCCCAGCTGCGAGCAGGGGAACTGATCATCATCGTGGTGGTGCTAATCATGTGGGCAGGTAAGGTGGGACTACACTACATGCAAACACACACAAACAGAGCCAACTCCATAGCCTCCTCTGCACAGCTGAATGAAACCATCTGCAGGCTAATAATGCACATGCATTATGCATCGCCAAGGCAAGCAAACCCAATGCCGTAATTGCACTGTGGGTTTACATACCAATGCTGCCATTGGTCATTCGCTTAAATAATCACAAAAATGCTGCTGATAAGAGAACAGACTTGTTTGTGCTCTAGGCTGAATCTACTTGCAGTATGAATATTCATAGTCTTTAATGAGAATGAGACAAAAGCCAACCAGTATAATTACACCTATGGTTCTGCGTCCCAGTCCTTTGCCAAATCCATTATGGTTCCGCTTCCAGGCTAATAATGATAATGTATAGTGTTGGCAATTTTGGTTGGTCTGTACTGTAACACTGGAATGAATCTACATATACAACTCTATCTCCCTTACCCAGGTGTGATCGCTCTATTCTGCCGCCAGTATGACATCATAAAAGACAACGAACCAAACAACAACAAGGATAAAGCCAAGAACTCGTCCGAGTGTAGTACTCCAGAGCACCCAACGGGGGGGCTGTTGCGCAGCAAGGTCTAATCAACCAGCCCCCCCAACCGCCAACCCTCAGCCCCGAGCAGGTGAATCCCAACTCCCACACCCTGCTAACAGCAACAGGCCCAAAACTCACTGCACTGCACTGCTCAGCTAACTCATTCTCAGCTATTGGGACGACATTGAGAATGGGCAGAGCAATACACTGAAACTTGTCCAGTCTAGCATCACCAGAACAGCAGAGCACCAATCACACAGTACAGTGCAAAAACATTCCGCAAATATATGTAAAACACCATGGGATATGCCATGCACCACTGAAGACTGGGTTGTCCTTGTCTCTGTTATTGTCAAGTCTTTCTGAGCTGCATTCAGCCAGTGTTGGTTTAGCTGTGAGGCAGTGGCTTAGCATTGTTCAGCAGCTCATTCCTGTCGCACGGCTGTCAGGCCTGACTGGAAAGCTGGGTTTATGAAATACACGAGAATGGTTATGCAGCTCCAAGGCCCCTACTTATAATGTTCCTAGTGAATGTTAAACATGGTGATGCTGATTTTAAACTGGATTGTAAACATTTTTATTAGATGATGCTGTTTTAGCCAGTGCATTACAAAAGGCAAATTAACTGATTACTCCTTGTTTCATTTTATGTCTAAATCACTTGTTATTATATTATTATTATTATTATTATTATTATTATTATTATTGTTAATAATGCTGATATTATTATTATTATTATTAGTAGTAGTAGTATTATTAGTATTTAGTATTAGTATAGTATTTTGACAAAAACATGCTTAGCTGTTTTTATTGTTTTGTTTGCTCTTACAGCTTCCCAAGAGCTGCCATACTGCCCATATTCATGCAAAGGGATTCCACATCATCAGAGATTCCAAATCAAGGGGAAAACCAAACACATGGCATTCTGGGAAGAGAAATAATGGGAGTGTTCTCTCAGCCCCGCTGTCCCAGCCCACCCCCTCCTGCCTCGCAGGCCGTGGCCTGAGCAGGGAGCTCCTGTGGGTACACAGCATCTATGGCGATGCTGAGTAGGACCTGTGGGACTCTTCTTAGTGAAAAGTCCTTCTGCGGGGCCAAACCGCCACCCAGAGTGCACCTCTCTTCTCCAGTGCACCAGCGCAGATAAGGTGAAATCTGTCAGCCATGAAGAAGTAGGCAATGAATACACTGATGTGGGGAGGAAAGGAACATTTTTCCCAGCTTTCTCTTCTTATCAGTAAGCGAGGACTTCCACTTCTCACTGCCGCTGCCTTCTCCACTTTTTAACTTCTGCTTTGTTGAGGTGGGAGAGAGTTACTTCGAATTATCCATTTTCTGTTTAGATTTTTTATAACTCTCTCTCTCTCTCTCTGACATTCTACTCTTTTTCTCCTCTTTACGCTGGTCATCCTTTCTCTCTTGTCTCTTTTTCATAGCTACATTTATGAATGGCGTTAGTCTGAACCTCATTAGACAAGTACCGTTATTTGAATGAAAGCTATTTAAACTGGCTGTAAAGTTTCTACATTCTGAAATTATATCCTGAAACCACTGAATAGTCAGATCTCTTCAGTATAAGAGATGTCTGTTATCAATGAGCACATAACACAGATTTCTTCCTTAAACAATATTATTTATTTTAGATCATTTTATGATGATTATGGTTCTGGTTCTGATTGATTATGATAACAAAAACTATTACTGTCATTGTTAGTATTAGTAATAGTAGTTTAAGTAGTAGCAACACAGTATTATTTTGGTCAGTTTGAATACTTCATTTTTCAGAAACAACGGCTGCTAATACAGTAGTTGGTGAAAAACATTCAAATGTCTGCCATCTCTGCATTTTCCCCCACTTAATGCTTCATCTGTTTTCTTCATTCTGTCATAAGAAAGCCAGTCTGTGAAGGTTTGTGATCTGTCAAATTTAGACATTTCTCTAAAAGGCGTTTGTAAACTATGTAATACCTTCAAATCAAATCTCCAATATTACCCTGAGAAGAGACTTACTCAGTTTTGTAGATATTTTTGTAGCGGGGGTCAGCATTGTTCTTCTTGGCAGAGCAGAGTTGACCATTGTTGTGACCTTAGTCAATGTGTACGTCTTTAGTTCCGACAAGTTGACCAATGAGTGACAATGGCGAGGAACAACTATTCAAGATAAAATGGAGTCCAGTGGTCTAAGCTGACGTTTTAAACAGCCATTTTCATTGATTCAACAAGATTTCGGTTAACAGCAATAAGCCCAATGTCAAAGCCAAGGGACATGATTCACAAGGCCAGACAGCTCAGGCTCTCCATTGACAGGCAGAGCACATGGAGGAACTCCCCTCTCATCAAAAGTTCATTCCATCGCAAGCTTTGTCTGATCAAGAGCCCTGTCATCTTAGCCCCGTACTGCCAGTGGTGCTGCCCGAGTTGGCAGGCTGGTTAATAACCTCACTGCTAAGGACACAAGCTGTAACACTGAAATCAACTCACTGAGATAATGAACAGTGGAATGACCTTGGTTTGAAACTGTGAAACTGTGTAGAGGAAACTTTTCTTTCATACAAAAGACTTTTACAATTGAAACAAACTGCACAAATGAAAGTGAAGTTGTGTGTAATTGGTCTGTACAGCACATACTGGTGTGGTCAGCTGTGACTTCAGGTTGAACCAGTCTGGTTCCAGCTCAGCAGTGGTAGAGTGACCAGAGTCTCAGTGGACCAATATGTCAACACAACAGAGTGAACGCCTCAACGCTTCTCAAAAAGCAGTTTTCCTGCCCAGCTGTAATTTCTTCTCTGAACCGATCTGAAAAGTGTAACACATGCCCTTTGACTTTTTGACTTTTTGGGAAAAGCACCACCCTCCATGCCATTGTACCATCATCTCCAAGAGGCAGCAGGATGTCTGTTGTCGCTTTACCATCGCCAGCGGTTTTTCTGTCCACCAGGCCACCAACTCCCTTTGCCTTTTTGTCATTGGTGGCCCTCCTCTCCATCACCAGACAGGAGGTGAGTGAATTAAGAGGAAGCACAGAGCAGGCAAGCTCTGTCCCTCTATCGCCCTCTACAGCACAGTGGCTCGATTGCACCTTTCCCTTCCGCCAGGACCAGAAATTGGGCTTTCATTGGGTCATCTGTTGGGCTTTCAACATGTAGCAGGGCAGATACTTTCCTCAGCCTTGCTCTATGGATCATGGGCCCTGTTCGTGTATATGAATATGACAAAGCCAAAAGTCTGGAATACTGTAAAACTGCCTTAAATTCCAGGCAGGGGTTTGTTATTAGTTCTGTCTCTTGACAAGGGATTTTTCCTTTTTTAGGTCCAATAACCAGTTGCTGATGTGTATGTGGAGCGGTTGGTTGAAAATTGTGTGATATTACAGACTTTAATTTGTATTATTGTATTAATTTACATTGCTGCATTCTTTTGTCTCATCTGTAGAAACTAAAAGGCCTACATTTGGTTGTGAAGATATTATGGACAAATTTAGTGAAAGCAGTATTAGCACTGGGGCTCTCCTGATCTCAATGATGGTTGTCAACAGTTTTCTGCTATTATATTTGGTTCCATCGTAATCCTGGCAATCTGTACTTATGAATAGTTTTAGTGTTGTTCAAATCAAAATGAAAGCCAGCTTGCTAAAGTTTCAGATAAGCTTGACATTTTTTTAAATAAAAAAAGGCCAACACCCCTGGTGAGATGTATAACAAGTAGGTATACAGTATATGGTATCTGCATATGGTATTTGCATATTTACAAAGCAACATTTAAGGTATTCAAAAGGAATTCAGAAGATAAAATGTAGAAGGAATTTTGATTTGAACAAAGAGGCTTCCCTGAAATATTATTCCAGGGCTACTCATTACAGAGTAGTGACCTCAGCTGCTGTATTGTTGGGGGAGTATCGGTTATCCTCAGTGCCAGTGTACAGTATTTACTTCAAAAAAGGAAATGAAAATTGAAATACAGGAGAAGTAATGGATGTTTGATTCATTAAAAACTTTGAGGACTGCTATCAGGGCCTTTGATTTTCCATCCTCCATTCATGTCCTTACTGGCAATAGATCGCTTGACCCTGAGGGCAGATTTCAGATGCTTACCGACTTATCGTGGAAAACATCAAATTAATTTGTGGCCCTGACAGGATATAAATGTAAAATGTTAACTCCCAGGCAAAGCACTTATCATTTTACAGATAACAGCCCGAGGTTTCCTTTACTCGTGTCTATGTTTCGTCCCTGTCACACACTCCCGGTGTGAACCACACATTTCTGTTTTAATGACTGATAATTAACCTTGGCTGCAGGGACAACAGCAGGCAGTGGAATGACAAATAGGCAATATCAATATTCCACTCGTGTTACTTATTTAAGGAAGCGAAGGGAGAAAGAAGAGAAGGGTGCCAGCAGAATGATGGCTGATGTTTACATTTTTTTTTTCTTTCTTACTTTCAGTTTCCCTCCCTCTTTGTCTCCATTCTTCACTACCTCCCAAAAACAGTTTGAGGGAGAGACGGACTTTTACCATCAGTCACCTCAACTGCTATAGAGCAGAGGGAGGGAAATGCATTTGATTGATATGTATGCTCCAGTCAGACTTGTGCAGCACAATGAGTTTATTTTCTGCCACATTAAAACTTATAAATGTTATATAAACTAATAAACTGTGTAAAGCATTCCTGAATGACAGAAACTGTCTGAGCTTGAAACCAGTAGTGCAGTGGCCTTTCACTCGATCAATGCTTGCCTTCTGTATTAGAGATAATGGATGAAATTATCTGCTCGGATGCTTCATTTGAGCTGAAGGAATTTTCCATCGCCATTTTTTAATCCCGGATGTAAGCACGGACACCCTTTCTGTCCTGTTTTGTGCTTTCTGTAAGCCCCTTCTTTGAATCAGCATGCAAAAGCTGATGTGAATGCAAGCTTAGTGGCTGTTGTAAATAGATTACCCACCATTGAATTCAATGTGAAATCTTTTGAGTAGACTCCGTCGCTGCAGTGCTGTAAGGATGAGAAATTTTGTAGATCTGTAATGGCATTTGGATAGTCACAGGCTTACGGTAGTTTCTCCCGTGCAGTGCAGGTAACAGGCCCAAATATGAACTGCTGGCAGCGACACGTAGCAGGGTTCAAGGCAAGTAAAATCAGTCCTTTTGAGTTCCTGTTCCACACTAATAGATGACTTGGCCCAGGTTTAAAATAATATGGTCCATAGTGTCCAGTCGACATTGGCTCAGGAGTTAAGAGCAAAGGTTGTTAAATCCCGCCCTGGGTGTATCAAAGTGTCCCTGAGCAAGACACCTAACCCCCAATTGCTCCTAACGAGCTGTTTGGTGCCAATCACTGTTGGTGTGTGAGTGTGTGTGTATGGGTGAATGAGAAGCATCAGTTGTTTGGCGCTTTGGATAAAGGCACTATATAAATGTACCATTTACCTGAATGAGAAATAACTTATTGCTTTAGGCTAGGTTTGAAATAAAGTGCTACAGAACTGGTTATTTCCGCATACAAACACAGTGCTTCACACATTCAGCTCTTGTTTTATAGAACATCAGTACCATTTAGCCAAAATGAAAATCAAGCTGTGGTTTGGGATGAAACATGCTGCAGTCATAATAAAGGAGGCTTTTCCTTCTTATCTACACTCAACAAATTGACACAATTGTTTGTGACCAAATTATGATTAAGATCATACAACGCCAAAGGTCTTTTACAAACACCAGCCCTTATACAACAGTAGTATTTTGAATAGGATGTTTAGTTTCATATAGTGAAGTGCTCAGTTGTATTTGTATAATTACTGAATATCACGATAGGACAGACATAGTAAAACATTCAAAAATATATGGATTGCTTTTCCCAGTAATAGCACAATTGATTAGAATGCTTAGCTGTTCCATACAGCTCGGATTAATTTTCTTCCTGACATTGAAAAAGGTTAAAGCTGTATGTCATGGATAATCAAAATGAATGATCTGATATGACATTAGATCATGGAAAATCTCTCTCTCTCTCTCTCTCTCTCTCTCTCTCTGTAATCTAGCTCAACAAGACCACTTACTCCTGTTGAACTTTATTATAGGCTAAATAATCTTTTCTGATATGTGCATGTGTTACCAGAGGGAGAATCTTTCAGTAGTGCTAAACAAAACTGGGGTTTAAAGCTTAGACCATTCTGTGTTAATAAGTTTCTCCTCAAACTCAGTTCTAACTCAACATGAGACACATTTGTAAACCAGCTTTGTATTTCGTGAAAATACATACAAAGTTCATAGAATTACACAAAATCATTATTTAAACACTTTTTCACCAAAAGGTCCACAACACGGCATGGTAAAATAAAAGAATGATATTTTATGTGAATTAAATGCTATACAGTTTATATTTAGTGTATTCAAACCAGTACAACTGTTCATTAAAGCTGCTTAAAGAGGGCTAGCATGTTTCCGCTTCAGTATGCAAACACGTTACCCAATTTCTATTAAAAACTGCATAGTGGACTAATTATGTATCAAATGTAAATTGAATAAAGTTATCTAATATTTTCAAGATCATTGTTTTTTTGCTGTCCTACTTTCACTTTATGAGAGTAATGAAGTCTTTATGTTAGTCAGTACTTGACAGAATAGTTTGGCTGGCTCTCGTGGAGCGGCATAATTGTCTCGCTGCTCCAGATGGAGGGACTTGGCAGGGTTAGCTGATCGCCGCACAAGAAGCACCTCGGGTGCCTTGGAATCACGGTCACAAGCGTGAGATGAGACGACTTGAAGAAGGCGTGTCGCTCTCCTTCAGGCCGCCAAGGGATGGGGTGTGGGCGGTGTATCTAATACTAACTGACTGGATTAGATGGGGATTTTTTTAAGAATAGATTGGGCTGGAGCCATAGTGGAGGACCAAAACCAAATGTAAATGCACTGTAAATTACATTGGCAAGTTTCTCTTTAAACGCCTGACATTTTGAGGCATTTGTTATACACCAAAAATAATCACTGGACAATGTAATATCGAGAACAAAAAATAAACATCAAGACCAGTTAATTCAAATTCCGCACAAATATGAGCCTTTTCTTGGATTGAGGAAATAGCGCAGAATTCCTAAGAGACCCAATTTACAAATAGACCATTTTGTTTTGCTACTTTCAAAGAATACAAATTCAAATAAAAAATGCACATGTAATACTTTAGTAAACCTTTCTCTACATTTCCCCCCCCCGACCCCCCACAAAGTGCATTAACAGTAAGGACGTGCTAGCAGGCACGTTAACGAGTACGTTTCTGATGAGTGCAGGCGCGTGCGGGGCAGAGAGGAGGGACGCGGGTCACATGCTCTGCCTCGGTGCCTCAGCACCTCCTGGCTGGCTGGGAAAGCAGGCCCAGCTGATTCATCCAGACAGGCTTACTTTAACCGCCTGCATTATTTACAGGCAGGATCTCCCCCTGGAAGAGTTACACAAGACCCTGCTTTGCGTCAGCCTCGGAGCCCGGGCTGCAGGACGAGCTGTAACTGCCTTCCTGACCGCACCGAATGAAACCAAAGGGAAGCGTGAGCTGATTTTACAGTCGGTCTAGAACACCCTGGTGGAAAGTACAGCTTGGTTCCAGTCTGGTTTGACGCTGGTCCAGCTGGTTTGAAGCTGGTTTGAAGATGGTCAAGCCGGCAATAAAGATGGTTTAGATAGCGACTATGCTGGCAAGATCATATCCAGCTGGTGGGCCAGCTTGGTAAACTACACACAACAGACCATTATGAATTTCCCAAATGGTGTCCAGCTGGACCTGAAGCTGGTTCCACCTAGATTGCATTTTAGGCTGGTAGCAGGAAAGTAGGCATGATACAGAGAGCCTTTAATTCTGATTCACAAACAGCACAAATTCTGCACCAATCACAATAATGTGTTTGGCCTGCCTTCACACTTATGAATTTGTGCAGGTGCAGCAGTGCTTTCTGAGCTCATAATAGACATTTCAAGTAATCGTTTTATGCTGCAATTGCCAAGAATGATATTTAACCATGGAATTGTATGTCATTATCAAGTCCCGCTATTCCAAGTCGGCATAAGTATTGGAGCAAATGACCACCAGCTGTTTCAAATTTCACTGGTTTACCATATTACTGTAATTATTTAGAAATGGGTTATGTCCCTTGGAAGCTTTTTAGAGTCTACTTTATGAACAGATCTGGCTCTAGGATTTTGGGGGCCCTACACAAGACCAGGGGGAACTGATCATGGGGAAACAGGGGACTGAGGGAGATGGGGGGGGGGGGGGTGATGGTGATTGCAGATCGGGGAACCAGCAATAACATCGAAAAAGCTATTTGCAACCTCCGAATACTGCACAATTACAATGTCTCTAGTCATTAAAAACCTGCATTTTGTGGTCCACAGGTAGTTGTGGCATTGGGTGTTCATGCCAGCAGAACACCCTCTCTGTTTATGAGCTATATTTACAATGTTCATGCTCTGTTTATAAGCTAAAGAAGAAACAAGAAAAGAAAACTGCATATGACAACAAGCAAGGCTGTTATTGTGAGGATATGAAAGGAAAGAAGAAATTGATTACAGCTCTTGCAGAATTTTGTATGTGACAAATCAGCAGTATGGAATGTTCTAAAGGACAAATTAACTACTGGATGACCTAGGAATCACCAGCGATCAGGGTATCTGCAGAAGACGTCATGAAGTGAAGACGTTGTGATTATAAGAGCTGTGAGAAATCCTACATTGTCGTCTCATGTCATCACTAATGATCTCACATATATCATCATACATTGGGGAGGTGAAAGTATCATAGGATGCTGAGCACAGAACTTCCAGTTTCTATCCAAATACAGTGCCTGCAGAAACGCGTTGTTAATGAGAGAGGTCAGAGGAGAACGGCTAGACTGGTCGAAGCTGACAGGAAGGTGACAGTAATGCAAATAGCAATGCACTACAACAGTGGTGTGCAGAAGAGCATCTCTGAACACACAATGTGTCAAACCTCTAAGTGGATAGGCTACAGCAGTAGATGACGTAATAAGTCTTAAAAAATAAAGTCAAATAAATAAATACCTAATAAAGTGCTCACTGAGTGTACAGAACAGTATATATACACACACATACAGTCTATTATGGGAACAGGCTCATGTAAATCATTCAGGTGATTTTATTGTGTGTGCAGATTAAAGGCAAAACTTTAATCTCATACACAAGGCATACAGGATATTGGTTACATAAGGAATCCCTTCTTAGGGATTCTTTATGTAGCCGATATCCTGCTGAGAATTTCTCTCATCCCATTTTGAATGCTGTTCACTCATAGCTGATTCCAAGGCAAACTCAACTGCTGGTTTCTGTACCCTGCAAAGCCTTATGAGTCCTCACTGAAATTTCCCTGGGTGCTTTGCAAACAAGCACTTCACTTTTGTTTTTACACCATAACTCTGTTTTTGATCCAGTTTTTATGACACTTTTCTCACAAAGGTTTTTCACACTCCAGGTGGTGTAACATACCTTGGAGACAGAGATAGATGGACATATGTACATACAGTATCAGCAGATTGATGAGACAATAGATAAACCAAGAACCAGATAGCTAAACATCATTCCTCAACCAAAGCCCAACACACGTAGGACATTTTGGGGAGAATTGCTCACTAGCTGCAAACTGCTCTGGGGAGAATGGCCATGAGAAGACTATTGGGGGAACCATTCTGCAGTTGTTATAATCTGCTATATGCCACCGCCCCAGGACACAGAAAACTCTTGGATGCAGTTCACTGCTTTTCAAATGTCTTTTCACATTTTTTCTTTCTTCCCTCTGGAGCAAAGACCAAATGAACCTCAAACATAGTGGTTCAAGAATTATAATGGCAACCAGAAGATTGCAGTTAAGACTTTACTGTTGTACCGTAAACATAGTCATTTAAGCTGAATGGCTTCAGTAAATATCCTGCTGTACTATTTCTCTAAAAAGCAATCTCTTTTTAAGAGTTCTCCTGATTAAACATGTCTGTGAGACAAATAGATAATAAACTATAGTACTCCCTTTCCAGGTTCAGGATTCAGGGTTTTGAGTTTTTGTGTTCATACTTGGCAAGCTTTGCTATTCCCAGTTTAGCACAAAAAACCATATGAAAAACACATAGCATTTTTCCATACAGCCATTCGGCGCGTAACCTTCAACACTGTATGCTTCACTTCCACATTTAAGGCATTGCTTCATCTCAAAAGAGAGTTAATTAAATGTAGTCGGTTGGAAATGAAAGGTACTTGGAAGTGTTTATATTTGTCCACAAACAGAATGCATCTCCCATGTGTTAAATGGGATTGAGCCATTGACTCCCTGTGGAATCTATATCAGACCCACTCTAATCCACCTCCAGGGAAAGCTCACTACACAGTTGACACCAAACAGGATCCTGCTGAAATCCGGATACTGCTCCAAATAAAAAAAATTGTGAAAATGGTGTCTCGGTGGTTGTTTGGCAAAGTGTTTTTAAGAGTAGGGTAACTCACCTAATCTTTTTACAAGCCCCATAGGGAATTGAATGAACAGAGTGAGTTATCTATGAATCTTCTACGGAACAGCGCCCTCTTCGCCCTCTGATGCCATGGCCTTCACTTGGTCCAGGTGGAACAGCGCCCCCTGCTGGTCCATTAAAACCCAAGCTTCAGCCCAGTTATCTTCATCTGCATCTTGGTTGTAAATGGTTGGCATTATATGGTTGTCCTGTAAATTGTTCTGGGATAAATCGGTTGGGTTATATTGAATCCTTCAATTAATTCTGTTCAAGCACATGCCCTAGCCTTGCCTATACTTTAGAACTGTGTGCAGATTATAGGCAAAGCTTTGCCTGTACTTTAGAACTGTAAAAAACCCTTATTCTTCATTCTAGCCAGCTGAAATGAAACAGTAGCACAATGTGTTCTTTGAATATTGTAGATGGGTAATTGAGGATGAAGGAAAAACAACCTCATTGTGGAACGTGTAATGGCAGAGGCACAGAGGCATAAAGCTGAAGCACTGTCTAATTGATAGTGTATAAAATAACATCAGGAAAGGTACGTGCCATGAATTAATAAAATACATTTGTCTGTCTTGAGCATGGATTTCAAATAATGAGATATAGAAAGGGGGGGAAAACTACTCCGTTAAACAGAAATATTTAGAAAATGTAATGGATATATAGTATATCTAGCTGAAATGGGTCTGAGCATAAACAGGAAAACAGGTTTTTCTTTTTGAGGTTTAACATTTGCGTGTTGCACATTTATGGTGTGTGCTGTGTATAACTGCTTCCTCCTAGTGGCAAGAATCGTGTATTTCATCATTTCAGTGCCAGCGAACCACAATGTGAAAGTGTGATTAAAGGCAAAATGCAAGACAAATTGCTGTACCATGTTGTCTAAAGGTTACATCAAGGGCAGGTAAGGAGAGTCAGTTCTTTCATTTTTAATATATAAATATAGTAATCATATTATGGAAAACTAAGTAAGTGTGCATTCACATACTGTATGTTTTGGGGACAGACTTCAAGTTCTGTGTTCTTCATGTCTTCATCTATGCACAAGGAAAGCCTTGGACTCGTATGTATATATATATATATATATATATATATATATATATATATATATATATATATATATAAATATAATATTTGCACATTAACCTATTGAGCATATATTTACAAACAATTCAACAGGGTGCCGACTTAACCATGCTTACATTTGGCTTTGCTTTCATTGCTATAGATATTTTTTCTGAAAATCTGAGTGTTTTGAAATGACTTTCCCTACCAACAGTTCCTGGAAATTTTGAATAAAAATGCCCATGTGTAGTGGTAAAAAGGATAATACACAATCAAACCTGAACTCTTCAATATTTTATTTACCAATGTTTAAATCATGAGTATAACATGGTATTGACATTATGCAATTACTGTATTTAATTCCACTGCTTATCAAACAAATTACCAAATAATTTCACTGCAACAGCATGCCATTTAGCCCATCTTTAAAAATTCAACTAGGCAGGAAATTATACTATACTTAACAGGCATACAGAAGAGACATACAAACACCTGCCTTGAGCTTGCTAAATTCTTTTAATGAAAAAGCCATAATCTAGGCACAAATGTTGCCGGCTGGTAGCCACTATGGCCTGTGTAAATTGGGCATGAATCTGCAGAAGTCCTGCGTATCTTCTAGGTTCCATGGAATGTAAAGCACTTGGTGGCTGGGAAATGTGTTAAACTGCGAGGCGAGTTCTCCTGAGTTTTTAAAACTTCTGTAACCTCTCACACAGCACATTTTGACTGTTCCATAGTGAAATGACCTACAGGAACAGAAAGACATTTCCCCAAGTGCAATGAAAAGATGCCAGCACAGGGTCTTGCCTTCAGGCCATCACAATGCCTGGCATCTCACAGGACCCGTTCACTTTTCCTTGTATATAAAACTTAACTCACGAGTGGAACTGAACTAGGGATGACCAGTTTCACAGGAATTTGCGGTGTCATCCCTCAAAAGCCATCATCTTGGTAAACACTCATTAAAGCGTCTCGCACTAGCATGTGCACCATGAAGCCACTGCGAAGGACTGCATGCGCTGGTTTCAACTTTCCGTTCCATCTAGAACCTCATCAAACTGCAGAATGGTTTTATGAGAAAGACCTTTGTTGAAATCCTTCCACAGTTATCGTATACAATACTATTACACTATTATGTGCATTAAAAAAAAAAAAAAAAAAAAATTTTTTATATATATATATATATATATATATATATATATATATATATATATATATATATATATATATATATATATATATATATATATATATATATATATATATATATATATATATATATATATATATATATGAGTCATTTAGATACATGTATACAAATCTAGTATTTGGGTATGGGGGGGCGGGCAAAAATAAAATCTCTAAGACGAACAAAAACCAGACATTTTTTATATTTTATATAGACGTAAATTATTATAAGACGCAAGGTTTTAAAAGAAATTAATGGTTTTAATGGTTTATTATTGCTTTGGTGTGGAAACAGACAGCACATTTGTCATTGGAGCAGAGCCCGTGGTCCTCCCAGCTAAAGCCCACAGGGTGCTGGCAGTGGGCCCTCCAGGGAGGGTAGGCCGGGCCTTCCCCCGCCGGGGCGAGGGGGGGTCACTGCGCTCACAGCCGGAAGAGCTCGTCTCCGTTAGCGGCGTTGGCGTTCTCCCAGTCGGCAGGAGACAGCAGGCACTCGTTGGCGTTGATGTCCTGAGGGGTCACCCCAATGTCCAGGACTTGGGGGTTAGTACGAGACTCAGCGAGCCTAGAAACGGGGGGGGGGAGAAGGGGAAATGAGTAAAGGATGTTGGAACTGAACTTCACCCATACACACAGGGGGGTAACACGCAACAGGAAACTGGGCCGTATATTTGTTTGAAAGGTTAGCTTCATTAGTTGCTATGTTAACGCTTTCGGATGACTCGAGAGCAGAGGGAAGCTACTTGTATCACAGCAGTGACTCAGACAACCTGATACCAGACCCTGCTGCCAACGCCGAGCCACGTTCTAAAGGTCATCCCCTCCCTCTTTCAGCAAACTTAAATCTTATTCACACGGAACAGCTGGGCATGAGAGAGCCAGCAAATCTGTGCACCTTTTAATGCATCAGACAGCCAATTCACCCATTCCAAAAGGCACAAGAAGAAGTCGACCGTGTTTAACCACGTACATAAATAACTAAACCCAGAATAACACTGCATCGACCACAGAAAATGTCATGTCGAGGATGACACCATGTAATGACACAAATGTTAAATATTAACTCAGATTGGTTCAAAGAGAATATAAAAATCAAGAAATAATATTTTACTTGAACCTAGGGCACCATCTAAACAAAGCACAAAAATGCAGACTGCAGTGAAAACGTAGAATGCCATTACTCGGGTTTACCTTCCTTATGGTTCCAACTACACATTAATCTGCTGAGCGCCTAGCTGCATATCACTCTATATCCCCTGCACAAATCATTCCTCTGCGGAAGATGCATGCACACTTGATACTTAAGACACCAGCGCTTCTATGAAAGAGAAAAATGGCCCATTTTATTTTGCGCTTGTACTACGCATTTATAAATCTGAACAGCAAGGCAGACTGCATTAGCAGGCTTAGTTCATGCCCAGTCACATTCAAAAAATCAATTTTAAAAAAGAATGGCATTATTTTTTATGATGCACATGAGGTCTGCAAATTAAACAAATGTGCTTTCACAGAACCGTTCCCAAGAGTGGCCAGATGAGAAATAAAAATCTCTGCTATGGCTGTATGGTGAACGACAGAAACGGATTTAAATGATGATGCCAAACACTGGTCTGCCTCAGAACCCTGCCATGCTGCAATTCCCCGAGTTAAGAGGCCGAGGCTTTTCACCACAGGACCTAGTCTTCTGGTACACTCCACAACATTACATACTTTGAGGCCAACATTGCATTTATGCAGAATGGTAGAATTCCGAACCTAGTAAATGGGATGTTTCTAAGCACTGAGCAAATCACCAACTAACTACCACAATGAATGGAGATGCTGGTATCAGGGGTGACCATGTCACTGAGGGGAGGAGTACGGGGGGTCATAAGATGGGTTTGGGGGGGGGGTTAATGGGTGAGCAGGGCTCTGGTGAACAGTACTTTGGTCACATCCCAGGAACACAGTTACCTGTTGGAGATTGAAAGCTATCCAGACTGCGGCTGGGGGCGCAAAGAGAGCAAATGCAAGAATCAGACTGCTGCTAAAAATCTAACACCTGTTATCAGTCGCCGGCTATCAATTACACCCGTAAGAAGATCTGCAGCACATCCAACTTTAGGCGTCAGTGGAGGGGATTCATATCCTACCGATGTATGAAACACTAGGCAAAATAATTTCTGCTCAAATCCTAAGAGCTGTATGAAACACGATGCATTACCAGCTGTACTCGGTAGGTGGCACTGCATACTAATCGTGTGTTGTGCGCAGACAACCAAATTCTCTCAACGAAAGTAAAGGCGAAAACAAAAACCTTAACTTTACACGTTTCCAGCCATCTTCAAATTAAAGTTCATACAGGAAAATGCAACATCAAAAACAGCCAGTATCTGAACAGTATGCATTTTGTGTGGCCAAATCTTCACATATTGCATATGTACTGCATGGAGAATTTCGTTTCAAAACAGCAAAAGCACATCTGAAAACAGACCCAATATTTGGTTTGTCCATCACAGAAAAGAAGTGCTATAATGCAGAGTTATTTGCAGCTTTTGGGTTATGAAATCACAGACTTCAAGCCAGGTCCTCAACTGACAGCTCACCAGATGTTTGTCTTGAGGATTCTGCACATTTTCATTAATTCTGAACAAAGCTACATAAACAAGGAGAACAAATAAAATATGTCACGTTGAAAGAGAGAACAGGACACTACGTGCTACGAGGGCATCGCGTCCATACACACAAGTTTGCGGCATGCAACAGCATAACAACACTTGAAGGACGAAACAGTTACGGTACTAAAGGCTCACCTTGAAAAGGCTTCGTCCAAGTCATCATCAAGTTCCTGTGGGGGGGGGGGGGGGACAAGGATGAGCGCTTCACACCAAAACCAGTAACAGATGATAACAACTTTGCGAAGCGGAAGGACAAAAGTTGAGAAAGCGCCCTCTCCAAAGCCCGCGGGCCTTGGCAAGCGGAGCCCAGGCCGTGCTGGAGGCCCGGCCTTACCCATATGGTATTGTTGTTCTCAGCGTGGTGGCACTGCGCCACATAGGCATCGTCCAGATGGCCGGAATCCTCGCGCAGGCTGGCAAGCCCGGCGATGGCACCCTCGCCCAAATCCAACAGGTTCCCTGTCGCGACTTCTGCGGCGGCGAGACAAACAAACAGCAAAAAAAAAAAAAAAAAAAAAAAAAAAAAAAAAGCCCCGTCATCCTCTGAAGAGACGATGCATCAAGCAGCTGACTAATGAGCTTTCCCCCCCCGTTCCAAATACAATGCCTTGGCAGACCGAGTTGGCAGTCAAATAGCGTTTCTGAAAAGTTGTTTGAAGTGACAGACGCGTACAAGCAGATTAAGATGTGTTTGCATTAGGCACAGCTGTTAAAATAACCACTGTTTGTGAACCGATCTTCCATTTGGTCTATTAGTCCCTGCTGAGTGGTCATGGACCACAATTCACACTCGAACCGGCACCCAAGCAGTGCCTACTTTTGTGGTGGTAACTGCAAGTGCAAGACAAAGGTAAACCACAAAGTCTTCAGGGATTACTCCGGGATGTACAGAACTCAGAGGAGCATCATCAATAATGTAATAATGTTCAGATCTGGAGTCAACACAGAAAGAGACTGGCTGAATTCAGGCACACCACTCTCAGGAACAACCTGTCCACCACCCTACCAGCAGAGGTTCACATGTTCCTCAGACAGCCCAGCAAAGCTCATCTGGGATGCAGTAGGCTAGTCAAGTTCAACAATGCAGGCCAGGCACAAAGTCTTCATTTGACTTTTTAAAATGAAGAGGCCTTTCACATGACATTCAAAAGCAGGCTATAGCCTTCTGTGGCACAATTTTGTTCCAAAAGAGCGAGAAAACAACAACAACAACCCCCCCCTCCCCCCGTCCTGAATCACACTGGATAATTGTATCCATTATCTGCCCCAGCTTCTGTACTGAATGTACCTACCAAAGTCAAAATTAAATACAATTAGGGGAATTGAAGCAAAAATATTATTGTACCATAGGCATTAGTGCCAGTGATACAGAGTGATGAGTCATGTTCTCACCCCATGCAACCAATGGGAAAGCTTGAGAACTGAAATTAATAACATTAAATTACAAAAGGGCTACATATCTTTCTGCATGAAACTGATGAATGTTGTTATATGTCGCTATAACCAAAAACTTTAGCACTGCAAAATGTATTTTCCTGGTAAGAGGGCCTTTAAAGAAAAGCATGGAGAAAATAAGACAATGGATTACTTAAAAGGATGGACAGGGTCATTGGAAACCCAACTACTGTTCAGATTCAGGCAACTGGAATGTGAATTGGGTCACATGCTGGATGCATTTAACAGATCCAGGGTTACAGATGTTGATTTGTGAAAGCTACAAAAATGCAGGACTGCACTTTAAGATACAAATCAATAATATTAGCATTGAATATAGCCACAAATCAATATTAGCAGCTTTGAATAGAGCTACAAACAGGCTGCAGTGGCTGGGGTTCCATTTTGGATCTGCAAGCTGTACCTCAAGCAAATAAACACTTATATAAATAGACCTTTTTTGCTTTACATTCCAACAAAATCAAGCATAACCCCTAATTATTTCTTGTTCAGAATGACATTTTCAAACATTCTTTTGCATCTACAATCACAACTGCAAATTCACTTTTAGCTCAGGACGACAATTGACAATATGACACCAAATGGCAGAACTTGAACATTTGTCAGTCATTTGTTGATGACAAAGTTAATGACCAGTGTACTCAGACTGAAAAGCTGGCATCTACTATTCTTAATAACTACAAGTACACAGGCAGGAGTGATCAATTAAAATTAAATGTGGACCACTTTGAATAACTGCACTTTGATTTCTGTTAGGTGCAAGGGCAATCAAACACAACCAAGTGAAAAGCATTCAAGTGCTTTTGACTGCCACCTTTCTCTAGAACTGAATACTTTTCTCTTAATATTAGTTCACATGAGGGCGAGGTCCTAATGACCACTGGCCTCTAGGAGCAGTTTAAGAATGTCATCCTAGCCGTAGTAGTGGAATGCTTCTCCCTACATATACTCAGGAAAGATAATGCAGGAATGTCAGTCTTTAGGTCAAGGCCATGGTCATGAAGACCGAGGATTCAGCAAAAACAGCTGCGATAGCAAGGTTTAGCGAGAGGACCCATACCCATGCCTGAGGAGGAAGTAACGAGACCACTGCTTACCTCAGTCTTTCAAAACCGCGTGCGAGAAAGTGAGTCAATGTGTTTAAGTGAATGTAAGAATACAAACAGAAGCAAGCTAGTACAAATCAAAGACTGATCACCAGCAGACCGGCACAGAGGTGTGTCTGTGGGGTAACTTACCTCCTCCTTTGAGGCTGGCGATGCTAGCAGACCTTTCTGACTGGGAGCTGCTTGTCACTTCACCATCAGAACCCAACTTCACCCACTTCTCCTTCTCTGTACACAGAGGGGCAGAAGGGATGAAGAGGTCGGTCAGCACACAGGATTACCAAAGCAGTAAAGCACCCAGCACTCACAAAAAAAATAAACTTTTAGAGCCATCAAATATTACCAAACATGGTATTTATTGCGATGACACAGATGGGCGGCCAATGACACCAGTATTTTGTTCATTTTTATTGGGGGGGGGGGGGTTGATTGCACCCCAAGCCTCAAAATTGTAATAGCATATACACAACCTAATGTGACACTCACTGAATAGTCGCCAACCCTGTCATCACAATAACCGTCACGTCTGGTCACACTCGCCACAATTATCTAGTCTCAACAACTGGGCGGGGGGAGGAAGACTGTGGCACTGTATTATTATCCGGCAATTCCTGCGTCTCAAGGTTGTGCTAACAAATGACAGCATCTTCACTCTGAAGGCTGAAAAAGGGCCAAAGTCAAGACAACAAGGTCTTGACATTACTTCCTCATGGCCCTGGGATTCAGGAAGAACGTTAAACTGGGGTCTCCCCTTTTCAAAGGGACTGAGAAAGGCTTGCGGCCACCCTTGCCATTTCGAGCGAAACCATGGATACCTTCTTTGGCGACTTGCCAGAACTCAAAGGCCACTCGGAAGGCTTGCGCCACAGTCAGAGTCACAGCCTGTGCCTGTGGGAGAGAGGGAGAAAAGATTATTCCCCTGCAACACTGTGGCAAAGTCATCCTGACACTACAACATTCCCGCTACACTTGTGTTAGCCAGGAACCTACAGTGTTACAAGGAAGAATGAAAGCTAATGGCAACTTAATGTGCTTAAGCTCCAAGCACAACAACCTTGTTCTGACCACAGAGATATTCAGCTGGGAGGAAGTGAGGATTAAAGTATGCATGTTCAGCAAGGGGGGGGGGGGTCCAGGAAGGGTAGGGACCATCTCCTTCCTATTTATACCCCTCTGGGAAAAGTGGCGTTTAGATGAAACCACAAGGCCGGAGGTTTCACAGGGAAATACGGTGCAATGAACTGCAGTTTCCACTTTCAATAGTGTAAACAGCTGAACAGTCAAACGAGGCTGGTGCAGGGTTTGACCATAAACTGGCTCCTGCAGGGACCAGCCCTGAGTTCTGGCCAGCACTCACCACTTTCCTCTTGGTGCAGAGGTACGCGTGGCACTGCAGCGTCTCATTCTGCTGGCTCTGGGCGATGTAGGCGAACACTTTGTCGTGCATCTTGTCGGCTGTGCAGTACGATATCCTGTAAGGCAAAGGTGGGTGAGCATGCGGGGGAACTGCACAAGTCTGAGCAGAGAGCTCCACAAACGCAGAAAACCACCTGGCAAAGCTACAGGCCAGACCACAGACAAGAATATCTTCAGGATTCAGAGAGAACAAACTGATCCGATGCCAAGCTACAAGCACACAAAGGATGGAAACAAGAGAACACAACTTGTATTGCAAGTAGTTGTTGTGGGCCCATCTCAGTTGATCCTTTCGACCAGCTCTGACTTGAGCATAGTTAACATGAGGGAGCAGGCAAAAAGGAAAAAAAAAAAAGATGAAGACAGGGACCTGGTAGAAGTGGACGAATACCAGCACACAAACACGTAACAGGCAGCCCCACTCCCCTACAGATGATGCAGTCTGCAGCTGTTTAAAATATAATTTGGCATAATGCGATATCCAATATGAGCTTTGAATGAATGATGTGGGAAGTTCTCACATTCTCATTTACTTGGATGCATTTAGTTGAGGAGCAATGTTTCAATAGAGAGCTACAATCCAAAGAAAAATGTTGTTGCAGCAGAGCAAAGTGCTTCTAGCACTAGCTGGAAAAGCGCTTCCATTATGAGATGTGTATCTAACAAACACACATAAAAAATAATTAAAAACACAAAACCGATTCCAATTATTTGTACACTGATGAATGAGGTAGTGTCTGCCATCACCCACAAAAAAATAGCACAGGTCAATGTGTGAACAGGATGCTATGCCACACCACTGCAAAGCAAACAAGCCAGTTTTATGCAAGTTCTTAGTTCAGTTCTGGATGAAATGGGTGAGTGAATAAAACTTTTGGGAAATGTTTTTCTATCACCATTCAGGAATTTCAGTGGCTAGCTATAGTGACCACTTTGGCCTTTTATTCAGCACAGACAGTCCTTCATATGTGGCATGACTACAGGAGGAACGCCAAGCATTCGCTGGTAACCGGAGCCAGAAAGGGGGCATGGTAAGCTGTAAATAAGACGAATGGTGCTTAAAGGGTCTCCGCAGGTGCTGTGCGAGTCAGGCTGTCTGAAAACGACACAGAAGAAACAGATTAGGGCTTTGAGGCCTGTAGATGAAGGCGCTGGCCAGGGACCCTTGAAGAGAAATTTACAGGCTCATTCGGCTAAAACTGCAGTCGGCAGCACGGACCCGAAAATGCCATAGCATCACATTCTGAGAGGGGCGGGGAGATTTATAGGACACCTCTCCGGAATTTTCCGCCCACTCCCGCTCCTTCTCAGAAGTGCAAATCTCCTGTGATCAATGGAGGGGGGGATGGAGTTTACCACTAAACAGTGGGAATAAAGCTGAAAAGAACCCCACTGAAACGTAGCATTTCACACAGGAATCATTTTGACATGACCCACCTGTATATGGATATGTTCTCGATCACCTGGTTGGACGCGCTGTCATACAGGATGATGCCTCGGGGAGACACGTTTAAGGTCACCTTCTGGAGCTTCTTCCCACTGGCTTTGGCCTGTGTGGACAGAGAGAACGACATGAACGCACACGCAGTGATGAACCCTGAAGAGACCTTGTGTTCACGAAGAAATTAAAAACCATGACATCTCACATGAAGTTTTTCCACTACAAAGCAGTTATACCAAATATATACCGGTTCAACCCTTCATGCCGCAAGACGGTTTGAGGTTCTTTGTGCCTTTATAAAAACACACTTTCAGTAAAATACATACAGTACCAAAATATTCCCTGTGGAGTATATTTTTATATACATTTATATAGATATAGATATAGATATAGATGTATACACATTTTTTTTTTTTGTCCATTGTACACAATCTAGCTCATAACATAGGCTTGTTTCTGCAATAAAACGTACACACTACATTCGCGGTTGGCTTTTTGGGATTGACATGCTTCGAAACGAACGGCTTGCTCAACATATGCCTGGTTGTATGGTGACCTACATTTCTTTCCAGAAAAACATCACCAATGTTTATAACTGGATTCAGTCCCAGCCGCTTTACTGAAGTACTGACCAAAGTCAACGTTCTGAGAAAACAAACAACGCTGAACACCCCAGTGATCTTGCACCCATTGAGACATCATTCACCTTTGACCTCTTGTGCGACTGGCTCGGTTTATTTGCCAGTGGTTACAGTGGGGCCCCACCGCTCCAAAGGTGATTTAGGGTGATGTGGAAAAAATATGGAAGTACCTTTCCAAGAACAGTGTTGGACATCTCTGGAACACATTCCTTGACACACCACACCCCATATATTCTGTTGATCCTGTGCTACAGGGCCCTTTCAGAAACTTTTACCAAGATGGAACTACAGCCCACTACTTCACACAGTAGGAGCCGTTTCACACAAGATTGAAACCCAAGCAAATTGGGACCTGCCCCAAATGCAGCAGTTTCTTTCTTTTTCCAATAAGAATGACTCACACAACAGGATGTCTACTGTACATGAGCAAAGGCAATCTACTCTGTACAGACAACCAAACATCCTTCCAAACCGAGGTGTCACAGCAAGGTAGGGCAGACTAATGTTGTGCAGTCATGAAATTACAACCAGTAAGATTACCTCACCAAAACCACAAAATGCATGGAAAGGCACATGTCAATTACTGGGAAAATACAGGTGGAGGAGACCAAAACATACTATCATCCGAGCAGCACTATAAACCACTGTTGTATTAACCAAGTACACACAGCAGCATTTCCCACATTTTAGGAGAAAAAAGGCAAGGAATCCAGCATGCCTTTCAGGACAACTTTCTCACCAGTGACCAGAGGCCTTCAAAAGCCTGGACACTGGAAAGACAGTTGAAATCTCAAGTGAGATGCTGTTATTGTGCAACTGTACATTTTGGTTCAACCTTCTTTGTTATGGCTTCTTGAATAGATATTTTAAAAAATAAACATTAGCAAGAATATATTCAGGGCCAGAGAAGATGGCTTGAAGAACCTCATCTGAAGAAAGAACTGTCCTGGTATACAGCAGAAACTCAGCAAACCGAAAGGTCCGGTCAAGAAATTGTCAAGGAACCTTCCAGAGTAAGGATTCCTGTAACATACAAAATGACGATTGCAACACTATGAATTAAGGAAAAAAGCTATTGACATCAAAGAAGCAGGACAAAATTTGCTGCTGGATGGAAGCAGGCAATTAATTTAAAATCCTTTTGGCTTATTATGACTGAACTGAAATAAGCATTTAAATTTTCTAAAATTGTTCCTTTTCAGAATTCCAAAAGTCAGCGTTCCGAACAACCTTAATTCCCGCAGTTCTACACTACTATAAAGGCTGAGTTTGTGGCTTGTGGTTAATGTCATTTATCAGCTCTGTGAACTACCGTGTGGGAGACTGCCATTCAGACTATCACAGGGACTGGCAGTGTGGGAGAGGCACTCACTGTGGCAACAATCCTCTTGACTGCAGCAGCAGAGAGTTCCTCACCCTTGGGCTGCTCCACCAAAGTCACGCCCAGGTATTTCAGGTTGAAGGCCATTCCTTCCACAAGTGTCTCCCGAGTGTCCGTCCAGTTCTCTGGAAGCTCTGGGGGTGTAGAGAAGATCAGGGGATGGGGTAAATGAATCAACAGAAGTCATCAAATTTTGGAAGCCCTTTGTCGGGACATATGTACACGTCTAAATGTGCTTTTCTACATCAATAATACATTATGAACAGGACAAAATAGTAAAATAGCAAATAAGGGGCAAGAGCATAGTACTATTAGTGTAAAGCGATTTGACATGACATGTCTTCTTTTTCCTTTTTCTTTTTTGCAAATACCCTGCAAAAAAGACTGAAGGTTGAAACCTTTCAAAAGGGCCTTAGACAAATGTGGTTGGGTTATCAATGCTAGCAAGAGAGCAAGAGGCCTCAAATGACAGAATTTTGGCACTCATCTTTCCTGAACATTGGTGCAATTCCCCCTGACCCCTCAATCAATTGCTTCAAATGCACAAGTGGACACAGACAGACACACGCAGACGCGGGAGCCCAGCTCAAACGCTGTTTTCATAGGTGTACCTGGAATGCAAAGATAAGCATGATCTTCCACCTCAGCGTAACAGGGTGTGCCAGTGGACCCGTTAAGTCAGGCAGATCCCCCTCAGAACGGGTGGAGGAGTTTCCGAGTAACAGCACGCTTCATTAAAAACACAAACACCAGTGTGAGTGTGGGTTCAGCTCCGCGATGCTATACCTAGCCAGGGCACTGCTCGGAAGGCTTGCTTATGGGCTATACAACTAGGCCCACCTGCCTCAGTCAGCCACACATATCTGCGGATAACCATTTTATTCATTGATAGTACTCTGAAGTATGCAGAGAGAGCCCTTGTGGCTTGCTACCTACACCTACCCCCCAACCCTTTGACAATGAATAAAAGTTTGAATGAAGCCGTCAACTGAGTAGATGAATAACTAGCTTAACCGATAAACCGGTCTAAGATTAGACTGCCATCAGGATACAGGAGTCAGGTTTGAATCTGGGCAGGACCCCTCCACTACAGACCACAAACACTACTCCCTTTGAACCAGGGCCACAGCACTGACCTCAGGGGCCAGCTCCAGTACACTGACACAACCAGGGTAGGGGATTTAACTGGCAACCTTCCGACTGCTAGACAACCGCTCTTACATCCTGAGCTAATGTTGCCCCCTATATTAACTTCATGAGCACCAGCCAACCTGCACACAAATGCTGGTATATCCTTTTTTTTTTTTTTTTTTTTTTTCATCCTACTAAAACACAGCTTCTTTTGAAGGCTCAACTCTTCTGCCGGATGTTTGCCAGATCCAGAATGCAACAGGAGTGGATTCAGTGGATCAAACCAGGAGCACCAAATCCAGATTGTGCTGTGGAACTGCTGTGGAAGGCAGGCAGGGTCAAGTTCAGGTTCTGAGGTTCTGGGGCCACCAGGGAGTCAGGGTAAAGCAGTAAACAGGCAGCTCCTGATAAGCAGCAGGAAACAACAATACAACTGAGGCGCCGACTGAATGAAGTCCAACACCAATGATAGTAAGAAGTGGAGCGTGGAGAGAGAGCGTGGAGAGAGAGATGAACCCATCATAGACACGGAAGAATCAGTGTTCAAGACAGGGAACTGGTAAAACACAAGGCATAATAACATGTTTACCCATACAGTTTTCTGTCATATTAACCACTGGCCCAATAACTGGATTTTCATCCTTAAAAGAAAATTGGAAGTGAAGAACTGATTCCAAGGCTCCTCAGATTACCTCTCCTGTCCAGGAACAACCATCAAGCCCACCCACCCTCCCCAGCACAATCTTGTTCGACCCCCTCCTCCCCACCCCCACAGTGAGGCATGGAGCAATTATCACACATATAGAAATGTGGGGGGGGGGGGGAACTGCCAGAATGACAGGTAATTTCAGTTTATTCTGATTAGTGAGGCACCCAACAACCTTTAATCACCGTGGAAACTGACACTTCCTTTCAGCATCTCTGGAGAGAGATGCATTTGCTGAGGATGATGCCAAAGGGACACAAATCATCAGCCCTGGGCCTGACAACCCAATGAAAATGATCTTAGTCCCATCATGACCTGCGGAAATCAGAAACTCCTGAGTATTCCAACATGAGAAAGCGGAGGACTACGCAAAGTATGGAATGAACTACATTTATGCGGCCAAATAAATAATTAATAAAATAATCAAAGTATATTTCCTTTGCAGTACCGAATGCAAAATTAAGGTCCATGTCTAATAATCAAAACCATTACTCATGCTATGAAATTTGAGGTCAGGGATTAGTGATTAGAATGGGATGGGACAACCAATCCTTCACAAACATCTGGAGCACATGCATCAAGCTTTTTCTGTAATGTGCAGGAGGGATTGCAATATGAACAGAACCAAAATAACATATGGCAGCAACACAATTATAGTTCACACCTCAAACTGTTAGTCCAGCTTCGGTCAGATGAGTTAAGCATCAATAAAAGAATATGGCCAATCTGGGCCACAAAACTAGACCCATTTCCCAAATACTTTCCCTATTGCTACAATGAAACTACCTGGGGACTTTCAGCTATGTGGAGTTCAAAGTATCCATTCAATCATTTCCTTTTCCCCCCTGACAAAAAAAAAAAAAAAACAATTAAACGCCTTTTTTTTTTTTTTACCTGGCAGAACAGAAAACCTAATGAATTCATCCATCAAATCTGAGTGGGTTGGTAAACACAGACTGCCTTATGACCTAATGCACTGCACTGGCACCAGGCAAAGTTCCTGAACAAGATTCCTCATGTCGGATCAATACCATGAATGGGAAACAGCAGTCATCAACCCTCATTACTGACTGATGATTATCAATGACAGTTTGACCTCGAACAGAGCGCTCATTTTGCTTAAGCAATTTATTACCGTCTTTTTTAAAAATTGTATCTTCTGCATTTCTTTTCTGGTTTTATCCCCCATGTACAGCACATTGTGTTGCAGATGTGTACAATACACATGGTTTTGCTTGCTTGCTGGTGAAGCTACCCATGACCCTAGCTGGGACAAAACCTGATCTCACACAGGTGACCATTTATAATGAGAACTTTAGGTCCATGACTTTGAGCTTTTCTTCACATTCCTTTACAGTCAGTAGTGACCACTATACCCACCACAATCACCATGCACCAGTCCCCCAGGTGGGGATCATCAGTAATGGCGCTGGGGGATTTCTACCAACCATCAGTCACTTCAGACCAGCCTGTATGCCTGCCCCATTAATAATGTACCCCATGTAATTCTGCTATGGAAACAATTTACCAGTCACAGCCATCCTGAAACAACTGCTGCAGGAAAACCCTTACTTTGTAAAAAAGGTAAAATTCCCAAGGTTTCTCAATACAGCAATTCAATAAGTAGACGGCATATTCTGGAAAAAAAGGAAGATTTCCTTGGATGAGCAACACTTACACAAGCTTACACCTGCGAGACGGCACACAGGCAGGGGCGTTCTTCAGTAGAAATACCCGCATGCTTTCATAGGATGACTCACAGACTTCTGATGAAATTTTTAGATGAGTATTCATCTCCATGAAGCAGGTTAAAGGGGGCTCAAAGCACTTACAACAACATGGCCTTGGCATCTGTGTAAACCTGTACAATCACAACCCTCAGCCAAAAAAACACATTCAAACCTTAACACAAAGCATAAGAAAGCATGAAAAGCCATAGTATCTGAAAAGAATGCAAGTCCTCTGTTTAAAGACCCACCTGAGTGCCTACCAGTGTACCAAGTTCAGAACCAATGGGCTAAGGCCACTGAGGATCACCCCCCATCGTAAATATTTCAAAATAAAATACTTCCACAGGGTGCAATCAATCAGTTCAAAACAGAACGAAAGCCTTTGCAGCCAATATGTCAAGAATTTTCCAAATAAAAACCACTCGCTACTATATCCTACAGAGTGAATTTTGTGTTGGAATATTTAAGAAAATCAGAAATGAAAGGACAACACTTGAATCCTCAGAAGGCCACAGACATATAGGGCCTTGGACTAACTGAGCTGCATTTGCCAAACTAAAAACACATAGGGATTGATACACACTGTTATGATACACACATTGATTATAATAAAGGAGACTTCTTCCACAGCAAGTCATAATGCATTTAAGAGGTATCCACACTACCAGAACACATCAGCCCAAAAGTAGCACAGAGCCCAAACAAACAGACGTCCTTTCCACTTAAGTGTGATCGTAAGTATCCCTCCTAAGTGTCAGACAGAGAAAGCACCCATTCCTGACCCTGGAGTGAGGCACGGGACCGGATCAGATTGACACGGCACCAGGATTCATACAGCTCACAACTTGAGTAAAGCTGCTCAAGTTTAAAAACATAGCTGGGATTCCAGTCAGAAAGTGGGTCAGTAGCAGCTCCAGAATGAGTTGGTTCCCAGAGGAGAACAAATACGCCCCTCCTGCATTCAAGTCCACAACCTCTACCACAAAAAACACAAACAATTCAGACTAAAGGTGGACAAGGAGGAAAGTTGCTGTAAAGTTAGTTCCAATGACAAGCTTTTCATCTCCACAGGGGACAATATAACCTCAATGTGTGCACTGTTCTAAGTATCTCTGAATAACAGTGTACATGCATTAACTGAATTAAAATAGCTGGTAGTGGCACATAAACTTTCCTGGACACGCACGTAAAACAAGAAAAAAGCGTACAACAATTGGAAGAGTACAGACTTGGCAGTAGGTCACATGGAAGCAAGCCCAGGTTTGAGGGTAGACAGAACTAAACATCCTGTCGGAAACCAGCCTTAAATTACCCCATTGTGAGAGATAATACGTTTAAAGATTACACAGGTTCTCTCCATACGTGCCTGAAATAAAACAATACAAATAAATTTCAAAATGGCAGTAGTACAGAATGGGTAACCTCTTTCATAAGCTTCAGAGAAGAACTATGGTTCTCATGAAAAGTGCAACAAGAAACTTTTTGCACCATGGACATCAAGTGTTACTCGGGGAAAAATGTCAATTCAGCGATGCTATTACCATTACCATTTAATTCGTAGGATTATTCCAAATGCAACGGATATCATTTCAGCAAAATTATTGCAACAAAACTGCTAGAATTCCGGTAACATTTAGGAATTCTTGCATACAGTCTATTTAAAAAGAAAAAAAATTCATAGAAACAGCCTACGCATAGGCTTGATTCTAGCTCATGTTCACATAGGCTATCAATTGGTTTGCATAGCTAGGTAAGCAAGCAAGAAACGTAGCTAATCCAATTCTGAACAGGGATTTCAAAGATAGCCAACTAGACACATTAAATCGCAGTTTGCATGGGGTATGTCAAAAAAAAAAAACGTGGGTAAAAATAATATTCAACCATCTAGCTACACGCTTGCAGCCTCCACAAGTTAGCTAGAAACGTTTTCTGAATTGGCAGCATGCTCTCCTTGCATTTCAGTCAGGCTAATCAACAGGCAGATTAAATTAAGTTGATTGGCATGTAATACGTAGCCTAAATTGCGAGCTACGACGGGCACGCTCTACTAGGATGCACCAAAATAATTACAAATCTCAGAACCCAGCTCCATTTCCGTAACTTTGTTGACTATTACTAGACTAAACAGTGAACTCTTGGATGAGCGGAAAGATTTGGAAAGGAAAAATTTGAAAGTTATAAAATCAAATCAGTTATAATATTTTGTTTAGCCAAAACTTACTTTTGTGTTTGCCTGCACCCCATGACTGTTTCGCAAGACTCGGACTTCGAATAATAGCCCTGCCAGCCGACTTCAAAGCATCCATATTTTATGGTCCAGTGAAGGGAGAACCGAGCCCAACAAGCTCCGGATATAATCCACCGCAGCTCGAAGAACTCTGCGCGATGTTAGTGTGCTCGCTCCCTCAAACTTTTTTTGTTTTAAATGTTGTCCTCCCACCAGTTTTTAACATTACCCATGAGCGGACGCTCTAAAGCGTTTCGTCCAAGATGGGCGGTGTTATTTATGTAAATCAACCGGATAATACATGACGCGTTACTTTGAAAACTATAAATTGTGCGAATCGGGTAAGTATAGTGCGTTGCTGTAAAAGCTGGTCCCCTCTGATGGGAGTGTAAATGAGCCTAATAGAAGAAAGCTAACAGAATTCAAATTGAAAATATGTTTGGTGGAGACATAATTAAAATGAAAATAAGCTGACCATTATAGGCTAAGTGAGCCCATGCCACTGGGGTTAATGCATGTAGGTAAACAGTCGCGAAGACCTGTGAGTAGCGCGTTAGGTAGCCGATGGTTTAGCCCATGCAAAGCAAGACAACAAGAAGAAAGAAGATTGTGTGGGATGCTGAGTTACGTTACCAAAAGGTAAAAGGAGACACATTTGGTTAATTAATGATACATTTTCTTTGTTAACTTATTTGTGACCTATAAAAGTTTTAAACCATCAGGTGAGACTCGCTGTCTGTCAAACCTTAAGAAATGTATAATGGAAAAACGAAATCATTAAGTAAAAGATTCTCTGGAAAAGGGGGGTAAAACCTGTAGCAACATGTCCAATGTCAAGGACTAGGGGGAGGATTCAGGGAAGTAAACTTCCACTCGAGGTAAATTCCTAACCACCTCCATACACCATGTTTTAAATCCTCTGTGATTACTTGTAGCTTGGCAGAAAAAAACTAGGCCATAATGATTTCCATCTGCTTTTGTACATTCACATTCCCAACAGAGCCAGTTCTACCTGCATCAGTTGTCCTCCCCTTTCATATTTTCCTAAGCAGGCTATATTAAATAGGAGGTGTAAACTGCAAGCACCTTACAGCCAATTGAAACCCGTCAGACCAAGCATGACATCATTTCAGTAGTTTTTGCCTTTGCCACTGCTGGTCTGTTGTGCTCAAAAATATATTGTGTGGACCACAGCTGAATTTCTTCCATCTATATTTTTTCAGTTTCCAGTCTAACTCAAACCAGCTATTTCCAATGTTCTGAACATCTGAAAGTTAAGTTTTTATAGCACAGCCTTAACTTGTATGTATTTGGTGCTTGGACATGAAAGTAGCAAGAGATTTAGATGATGCTGAAAGGGATTAGACCAACAGAACGGAGCTCACTATCTTCTGGTGTTACAAACCAGGCATGAGGCTCACCTGCCCCTTACTTGCATCAAGAAACAACTTTGAGAACACTCCCTGGAATCCATATCGGCCTGATATATTAGCTCAGCTGTCTCTAATCCAATGCTTACAGCGTCTTGCCAAGAGTGACAATAGCCATGAAGTAGTGCAGCATGGAAATGAAGATAAGTGCCCAAGGAAAAGACTAAAGCCAACGGAAAGCTACCACTTCAGTGGGCCTTATTATATTATGAATGTAGAAGTATCCAGGCCACAGAAGTCACCATGGAATATACCACAGATACAACTTACTCATGGTTTACATTGCATCAGGTCATCATGCAATGAGGTGAAACTGTAAAATATCATTAGCTGAGACACAAAACATAATCATGAAAACATGAAACACCATTTCTATACAAGAAACCAAAGTGACCACATTCCTGCAGGCTTAAGCAAATTGAGGCAATGAACAAATCCCAGATTTTTATGTTTCTGGAAACTGTCGCCTCCTTGTGGCTAGGGGCAAACTAGTCCTTTGATTTGAATCAAAATAGCCATCTTTTGCAGTAATAACGGCTGAGCATATTCATGCCATTTTCCCACAAGGACAGTCATATGGCCCTGAAAGTTCACACCCACAGTTCTGTAGAAATTCCCAGATATTCTGCACTTGTGGGTTGTTTCCTTGGTTGACCTTCCTGTCCAATTCATCCCACATTTGAAGTCTTTGAAAATGTAACATTTGTTGTTTATTTAGCCAAATATGGCAAATTCTAGGTTGCCATCCTGTTAAGCAAGATCTTAATTTATGACTATTCATTTCTTACCTTGTGCCATTTGCAGAAGTTAAACTGCTTAAATTCAACTATAAACAGAGTACTAAATAAGTGTACTAAAACATTTGACCGGTAGTGTACATACTTACTGCAGCAAAGAATCGCCCTGCATGACATCTGAAGGAAAGCTTGGAAGAGATCCACCCAAAAGAATGACACAATTTAAATAGGTGGGGCTCTTTATGTTTCTGACATGATCGTTATCTTACACTAAGTCAGCACCATCTACCAGGAATAAGACTGGCATAGACTTGCCTCAGAATGAATCATTAGAAAGTCATGAAAAAACATTGTAACCATGTAATAGAAGTTCACCACTTCTTTAAAAAGTTATTTGCATATTCATATTTATTTGTGGTTTGTCATCGATGGTTGACATTTGCATTTTATCAATACTTCTATTATCCGTAGGTGCACAAAAACTGGCCAAGTTAATGGAAGCAAGTATGTGTCAGCAGTGTTTGCAAATCTACACCGGTGCCAAGTGTGCCCATTTAAAACAAATTTAGACAAAGGGTAACAATCACAACTTTTTATATGGTTGTTGTTTTTTTGTAATTTGACTGCAGTGAATCTTGCAACCTGGTGAAGTAAAATATTTGAGTAACAGTCCTTTATGGTGAGAGTATTCAAACATATGATGGAATTGCCATGTACTCTACTTATGGCTGAGTGATGTAGCAGACATGGAAATACTAGGAACAGTCAGTACCACAATCAGAAAGAGTTTAAGATAATAACTGACACAACAAGATTTCTCAAACAGCTTGCATGACTAGCAAGACTTTTTTTAATTCAATGTGAACCCCACAGAGAGAAAATTGGGAGGGAAAGAGAATTGAAGTTAGAGGGAGAAGAGGACAGAGAGGGGAAGAAGAGATACAGTTGAGATAAGATTAAGAAAAGAAAGAGTGGCCAAGCAATGGCAGACAAATAAATTGTTTTACTCTAAACAAAGTTTTCAAAAGCTTCGGGAACCCATTTATGCCTTTGCAAATTGCACGATTCAGCCAAACACACACAATATGATCTACACCTTCAGGTGACATCAAAATCAGACTACGTATTCATCCCCCATTTTATTTTTTTTAAACAAAACAAACCTGCTGACTGACAATTACTGCCTTGGGTATGATGCAAATACTACAACATTCACAGAGTGAAATGTCTTCAAATAAACACTGGCATTACTGCCTTTACAGAGTCTACTGCAAACAGGTGGCAAGGTTTGTTCTGTCCTGCATTTCCCTCAAAATACTTTCATGCTTTTCACATCAAAATAAAGCATGTTGCAACTCAATAGCCAATTCACACGTTTATAAAGGATTCATATCGATGGAAAGCAATACTCTTACTTGGCACATTCACAGACAAGAAATATTCAGCTGAAGGAAAAAGGTGATAGAAGTTCTGAATCTACAGAGAAATAATGCAAATACATTTTTGAATGGCAGATTTAACCCTTTGTTCACAAATTCTAAAAAATAACTTCCCTTTTTGAATCGCATGCCATTTCTAACATTTGTCTGGAAAAAAAAAAGAAGAAACGTAGAAGGCGTTACTGGGATAAGCAGGTAGCAGTCATGTGGATAGATAAGTTTGTGTACAATCTGCAGTAGACTCTGATGGTTCACATTAAAATACAAGGTAGCTTGGATGGGGGGAGGGGGGGGTCTTCTCCAAAAAAAAAAAAAAAAAAAATTAATGTCCAGTCTCAAGGCACTGTGGATATGACAACTGGATAAATCAGTTAACTTGACATCACAAGGTTCAGCTTTTAAATAGCTTGGGCATTCTCTAATAGCATCACTTGACAATCTTGTAGCTACTCCTGTCAAATTTGGTCCGCTAGGAAAGGGAGGATGTATTTAGCACAATAGTTTTAGAACATGGGGGGGGGGGGGGGGGGGGGCAGTATGCATCATTTTACATCTCAAACTAACTCAACAAAGTTGTTTCAAATCAGTTCAAAGCTGTTCATGCATCACTTGACTACAGTATTTTAAGGTTTACATAATAGCCCCATGACATATTACAATTGTATGACTGTGGCATTAACGTAGAAGACTACTTCCAGAAAAAAAAAAAAAAAAAAAAAAAAAAAAAGGAGAAAACACTTGTCATAGCTGGTGGCACAACAAAAAAAGAAACTCAAAACGCACAGGGTCTAGAAAACAAAGGGTGTTCATTCTGTGGCAAATATTCTCTTTCTAAAGTAACAGTTATGTGGAGGGGATATTGGGAAAAACTGGTGGGGAAAAAACAAAGTTTACCAACTGTTGATTCTGCATTACATTCTTTGAACAGCTGGTGACATTTCACTGTAAAGGTCTACTGGACCTGCAGTCAGGCTCTGACGTTGACATCCTTGCACCAGGCATGAGAGTAGGACTGATCTTTTGAATCAAAGGGAAAAGGGGTGGAGTTGGAAAAATGCATTTAAAAAGCAGCAGTTCTCCACAGACCCAGAAAAGAGATGTGCCAACATTCTGTGAGGGTTCTCTAAACATGTACAGAGGGGAGAGGACACTGCGCAGTCCTAGTTGATGCAATGTCCCTTTTTTTTGTCTTTTAAACTACAACAATACAGTCACAAGATACAAAGTCTTCTTAACCAGGGGAGAAAAAACAACAACAACATCAACAACAACGAAAAAAGGACGTTCTCAGCATTAAATACACAAGAGTTCAATCTTCAGCTGGGCCAAAAAAAAACAGGGGTGAGCATTCACTTTTTGAGGGGCTGGTAGACCGAAGCGTTGGGGTCCAGGCCCGAGGGGCTGCTGTCCATGAACTTGGAGGAGTAGTGAGGGGTCACCGGGTTCATGTTATTGGTGTCTGCCGTGTAGGTGATGCTTGGCATGACCGCCATCACCTCAGCAATTTTCTGTTTAAGGTCCTTAATCTCCTGATCTTTCTGGAGGATTTGACCTGCGGACAAAGCAATGAAAATGCCCTGTTTTAAAGCAGAGTTTGATTTAGGGTTAAGGCACTGCGAGCGCATTAGTCACGTGCGATTGCGATAGCCATTACGGTTCACCGTTTGACACATTAACTGGGCCGTGACGAGGCCCGCTTGTTATAATAATCATAAAAAAAAGATGTGCGCCATTTTTCAGCGTAATGGCTTTTCGCCCGTGTGCCATTTGCCATCCTGTACCTAGACCCTAACTCTGCAGCTCTTCAGCACGCACTGTGAGCTACGTGCAATGACGGCCTTGTAAACCACTGTAAATCCAGAACATCAGATCTCTACCAGAATAGTGACATGAAAACACTGCACATATGGCTACAGACCCAGTGTGGAGGTAGGAGGCAGTGTAATGTCTCAGGCAATCAAAATATTTTGCTCTACAAAGCATATGGTTGCTCTGCCCATTTACTGCATCATGAAACCCCACTACAAATCACCACTAACACTGCACGGTACCACCCTGGGAAAACACAACCATGTCTGACTCCATTCCAACTTTGATTTGTGCTAGACTAATGACAGTCTCCATATTAACTCTGATTGGCTCTAGACTAATGACAAGAGTCTCCACAGTATCTGTGATTGACTCTGGACTAATGGCTGAGTCTCCATATCATCTGTGATTGGCTCTAGACTAATGGCTGAGTCTCCATAGTATCTGTGAGTGGCTCTAGACTAATGGCTCCATGTTAGCTCTGATTGGCTGCACACTAATGAAGGTTAGGTCCAAACCTTGGGCGATCTCCAGCTGCCTCTTGGCGTCGCCCAGCGCGGAGAATAGGTCCAGTTTGATGCGGGTCTCGGCACTGAGGCTGTTCTCCAGGTGCTGCGTCTTGTCCTGCATGGCTGAGAGCGCGGACATCAGCACCTCCGTGTCCTTCTCGTTCTCCTTGTATTTACGCAGCTCCTGAGAGAAGCAGGGGGGAGAAAGAGGCTCAGCTGAGTGAGGAGGTCATCGCACGGGGGCAGACCTCAGCCACCTCACCATCGAGCGGTGGGGTTTCTTCGCTCTACATTCCCTGCTTCACAATAAGCCAGCAGTTATGACCCGAGTAATGTGAGCAGACTGAGGCCAGCGTAAAAGCTAATGTAGGCTTGACTGATGGGATAGCAAGCACCTGCAGTGAATACAGGTCTTACAGCTGGACTCAAGAGTATGAACACTAATGTACATGTCATTCATATTAAATGGGAGTTCTTCCTAACTATATCAGGAAAGAATCTGGGGGGGGGGGGGGGGGGGGGTCATAATGCTGATTGCAAATAGTAAACATTTCTTTGCGCTTTTCTTTAAGAAGAAGTGAGTTTGGTGTAAAAGCTGGTGTCGGCCGGGCGCTGGACCTACCTGCACCTTCATCTCCAGCTCTCTGATCTGCTCTTCTTTCAGCTTCATGTCGATGGACAGCTTCTTGCACTCAGTCTCCAGCTCGCGGATGCGGCTCCTGAGTGAGTCTGTGCACTCCCCCCTGCAGGGACACGCAGATGCCAGGTCAGCGGGGAGACCCAGAGCAGACATACACACACACAGGACCTCTCTCACACCCTTTCCCACCAGGACTCTGATACCAAAACGCCAGGTCACCTGAGACCCACAGAGAGGGATTGAGGCATCCATTGTTTGGCAAAGAAATTTAAGGCGTCATATTGGTCACACGCACGCGCACGCGCACGCGCACGCGCACACGCACACGCACACGCACACGCACACGCACACGCACACGCACACACACACCTTTTGTTTTCCAGAAATAATCAATCTGATATATACTGAAGTAATTACAAAGTAAAGACAGAGGCCAGCCTGGGAGAAAGGGAGGCGCACCTGGAGGCTGCGGCCATGGCTACAGCCCGTGCGGCCGTGGCCTCCTCCAGCTTCTTGCGCTTCTTCTCCTCGGCCAGCTGCTTCTCCAGCGCCGCCCGGGCCTCCTGCTCGGCCTTCAGCCTCTTCTCCAGCTGGCTGATGGTCTGCTTGTCCTTCTGCTTGGCCTGGATGGCGTTGTGAAGCCTGCGGACAGACGGACGGACACGGACAGACAGAGGCCACCACGCAAACGGCATGACAGACAGACCTGACGGCTACTAGTCATGTCGTTATTAAGGGTAAACCAGGGACTCGGTCTGTTTGAGTGTCCACCACAGAATTACTGGACAATAGTTGAGACAAAAATATAGTACAATAAAAATAAACTAAATGCTAAAATAAGACCACATACAAAAGGAGAATTCAATTCTAGCCTGCATGGTTCAGATTACTGCCACAAGGCTAACTGGTCATGAAAATTTAATGAGAACATAAATACAACAATTATACAGCCTTGCCAGTTCTGCCAAAGGTAGGGCCTCATATTTTCCGTCGTACAGAATCATGGAATCAGGGTAAAAAAGCAAAATTTATGCAGAAAAGTGGAATGCCATGGAATTTAGATTTCACAAATAGTGAACTGTTGGCTCACATATGCTATGAAACAAAATAAAAATAATTTTAGTTAATACAACCATTTCTTATATAGAACAAACAAAAATAAAAATTAAATAATGCAACTGGAACAGAAGTCTGAAATCTGTTGATAATCAAACCATTCCAGTTGCACCATTTAGTTTTATTTGTTTGCAATTTATATATATAAAATAAAAAGATAATGCTGTTATGGAAGTGTTTCTTACTCTTCTCATGTTTACATGAGATGGTAAAAATTGATACAGAAAAAAAAATTTAAAAAAATCAAGCAAACAAATCAGCCATGAAAAAAATAACAATCATTACCCCAAAAATCTAAAAGAAGAAAGTGTAACAGACGTTATGAGGCCCTACACGTGGTGTTGAAAAGACAGGAGCAGACTGAAGGAGAGGTCAGCAGACCCTGGCATGGCTGCCCTGGCAGGTCCTCACTTGTTCTGCAGCAGCTCGTTCTCCTGCCGCAGCTGGCCCAGCTCAGAGCGGACGCTCCTCTCCGTGCTGCTCAGGGAGCTGATCTGACTGCGCAGGTCCTGCTCCACCTGCCGGCTGGCCTGCAGATCCGCCTTCAGCTTCTTAATGTCCTGCTCCAGCCTGCCGCGGGAGAGGAGGGAGATACAGGATAATATTACACCTTTCACAGTCACACACTCACCCCACCATGGCACCACCAAGCATACATTGTCCAGATATGATGGCTAAGCGTTTAGGTTACTTTAAGAATGTAAGGGGCAGTTAATTCAACCAAGTGTGCATCCAAAATGATCAATTAAATATACATTCCATGCAAAAATGTTAAAACTAATGTTAACATAAGCTCATCAAGACTTAACTTTAGGTGAATTCCACCACACAATGAACTTTTACTAGGAAGAGTAGCTGTCCCCTGCACTCTACCGGAAGAGAGGGTGGGCTGTGCTAAAGGCAGAAATGTAACAGCGTATAGTTCTGACGTCAAAGTTACGGAAGTCTAAATGGCTCGTTTAATTGCAGTTTCTTAATATGGATTGTGTGGATTCCTTTGGGGACAGACATCAATACTTTCACAGATTATAGTACCTACAACTCCTTTATACTCCACATAGCAAGGGAAGTGTCGTTTTCCACAACATGGCACCTTTAAGCCAGGCAAGGAGAAATGTATGGCATAAGAATAATACATTTTAGCTTTTTGAGCTTTACATAAAAAGTATGACATTCAGTCATATTCTCCACATCGTCTCAATAAATGACAACAAAAACATCACGCTCGCATCTTGTTCATTCATTGCAATAAAGACAGAAGTAGCCCATGGGGGCCTGAGAAAGCAACTTGCAGTATTACCAGTTCGAAACAAAATGTTTATCATAGGCTTTAGTCAGTTCTTGTGTAGTCACGCGGTCTACTGTCCACAAGGTCTTGGTCAGTTACCTCATTCTACCGCAAGCATGAACTGAAATGTTTTCAGCGCACAATTTGTCACGGTGTTCTTTCCACATTCATCTGACACTCGAGTAGCCATCAGACCAAAGCCTATATCTAAATAGCGCAAGGTTTATTGTAAGCATGGGTAGTTGTGTACAAACAGAAATTTTTGTTTGCAGAAATCGCCATACCATGCCGTCCTTTATAGAAATAAAATTCCATTGCAAAGGCTTACAGTCTTTGGTGAGATTCTTCAGCATTTCTAAAATGCAATTAATAATACATTAAAGACACAAACATGTGCATCAAATATAACATTACTGGCAGTAGTAAAAAAGTTGTTTATTACTGACAGTGATATGTGGACAGTAGCCTACATGTGGCTATATAATGTGAGTATGGTAAGGTCCTCATGTTGTCTCTCAACAAGAGGACCAAAGAAGTGTCAATGCCAGTAAAGCAGGCAATCATTAGGCTTAAGAATCCCAAAGAGACATTAGGTGTCAAAATCAACCGTTTGGTTAATTATTAAGAAGCAAGAACACTCTGGTGAGCTCAGCAATGGCAAACAGCAGGTAGACCATGGAAGACCAGTGTAGTGGATGACAGAAGAATCCTTCAAACGGATTGTAACTGATCCGACCGAAAACACTCTCCAGGATGTAGGTGTCAAAGACAATCATCAAGAGAAGACTACGCCAGCATAATGCAAGATGCAAACCCCTGGCAAGACTCAAGAATTGAATGGCCAGGCTACAGTATGAAAACAAAAAGTTGAAAACCCGGTAGAGTTCTGGAACAAAGTGTTATGGACAGAACCTATACCAGAAAGAAAAATAAATAAATAAATAAAGAACAGCTCATGATCCAAAGCATACAATCTCATCTGTTAAAGATGTCCACCATTAGTAGTAACTGCCCCCAATGGTATTGTTATGGCTTGGGCATGGATGGCTGCCACTAGAACTGACAGCAGCAGCAGGATGAATGCCGAAGTACGCAGAAACATCTAGTCTGCTCAGATCCAAGCAAACGCATCAAAACTGATTGGACGGCACTTCAATATGCAGCAAACTGGAATGTTCTTAACTGGCCAAGTCAATCAATTGTAACTGAGCATAGATCTTGCTTGCTGAAAACCAGACAGGCAAATAGCCCCCAAAACAAGCAGAAGCTGAAGAGGGACGATACCCAGCATCTGGTGAGGTCTATGGGTCGTAGACTTCAGGCAGTCATTGCAACAAAGTATTAATTAGGATGACATTATTTCAGTTTGTGTTAATTTGTACAATTACTTTCAGTTCCCTAAACTGGGGGGGGGGGGGGGGGGGTCTATATATAATTGTCTATGTATATAATTCCTACAAAGTTTGTCCAATATGGGTGTAAAAACCCTCAAATTAAAGCTGAAATTATTTTTGTTTGCAGAGCGAAGAACAGAAAATGTGTCACTGTCCAAATCCTTAAGGACTGCACTGTATCTACAATAAGAACAGTAGCTAAGATCACCAGAACGGTGTGCTGGTCAGCGACTGAGAAGGTACTCTTTGCACAGAGTTTTTGAAGAGTAGCAAGGCAAGAGTCAAAGCACACTGAACACAAGTTAAAATGCCTTGACTTACTTGCCTTGCGGCATGTTAAAACAAATTGCATTAAATACACTGGAGCATTTCAAACTAGTGTCTTCATCAGGGAGTGCTTTTGATGTGCAAGAGACTGCAATCAAGCCTGATACGTGTAAGGCAGCTCAATACATCTTTCTTTAGCCTTTGGCACATTTTTCATAGGCATTATAAAATATGCAAGTCATTTTTGGGCATTGCTAGCGGGTAGCATTGGGGACATAGTGAACAGCTGTGACCTACGTTGCATTAATGGGCATGACATGATGGGTGACCAGCTTGGCGTAGGAGTGAGTCCCAAAGGGGTGGAGGAAAACGCTGGTGAAATGGGTGGGACGGAACAGGGGAGGGAGACAGGGTCAGCCTGAGGCAAGTGTCACCCCTCAGTGACGTTCAAAGCCCTCTCCAATTACTCACACGTCTGCTGTGCCTCCCTCCCCCCATGACACCGCCCACCTCCAATGAGACCGAGACACTCTATCCTGACCCCCTTCCCCACACCCCTGGAGTACTGCAGCACTGTACTGCAGATCCCCTCCATAGACAGGCCCTGGAGTGGAGCCATACGACAGACCAGTCTCGAGTAGAACCATCTGTGAAACCAAGTTTCGGCACAGGGTTACGAAAGTCCACCACAAATTCTGTGACCAGTGGCTCAGAGTCTTTTTCTGTGGAAAAGTATACATGGTAATGCTGGAGATAGCGAAGCATTTCTGAGTCTAAATAACTGCAGGTGCTCCCTCTGTCTAATTGACCATGACAGCTGCCCTAAAGCAAAAGCAGTGAATTGCACAATGCCCTGGGCCTTGGAGCCCACAAACTATTACTCTTCTCCCTCAATATGAAGGATTCTGAATGTTATGCACATCACCTCTCTGATCATAAAATGATGTAGCTTGCTTTATAGAGCAAATTATTATTTTGAAAGGCACATTCAAATAACTAATAAATAATTAACACGCAATATTGCTGTGCACTGTTGGGCACCGTTTAAAAGAAAAACGCTTCCAATGCGATGATTCACAAGATCTCTCGTGTATACCATCCCTTGGGTGATTTAAAGTGAACTGTGCATATTCTTTAAACCCAATGGAAAAATGTTATGCAGCCTTTCAAGCTTATAGCCTGCAGCACAAGTCTGGGTACAGAATTTAATTAATGAATTCACCCAATTTCTTAAACATATACCATCACATAATATTGTGGCTATAATCTATTATCATATTAGGAATGCAATAAATCATTAATTGTAGTCGATAATGGCTAAAAATGAATTTATGGACATATTGGCCAGATTATAAGATTATGCCTTATATGATTATGCAGTAATGAATAGAAATGTACATTACAGGAGTGGAGTCCAGCTCAGAGGCATAAAACAAGGCCCTGCATGCACTCAGGGTGCTGGTATTATGCTCTGTAAGTATAAAAAGATGATTTTTCTTCCTTTAAACTGGTCATTCCTGGCACATGATTCTGGTTTGCATTCCCTCTGCTCACAGTTAAATAGTCTGTAATGTTAACTGAACACTGAACTTAGTTCCACATCTTTAATCAAGCCATCTGTTACGAGTCATTCCTGGGAGCAACTAGTTGCACGTTCGCTTCCTAAGTACATCAGTATGAAGCCACTCCATAATTTTCATAATGAAATGAAAAATTGGCTACACTTGAAGCACATAGCTTGCAATATGGGTTTGCACTCGTCTTTGGATTCCTTGTTCTATACGAATCGTAATTTAGGAATAGCAATTACATATGGAACTTCTAACATTACAAATACTTTACTATGAGAGTAACTGAAGCCAGAACAGGTAAATATTTCCAGCGATGTCATCACTTGCAGCTGCCTTTTGCAGCTCAGGGATTATGGGAAAAGAAAATTAACTAATTACTGCCGTTAATGTAAATACCGCTGTGTTTGGGAACGATTAGAGTTGCGCACCCTTGGCGGCCACAGATTTAAATGGGTTTCATGGGTGGGAAATGAATGTGGAACGCAGCAGTGTAAACCACAGACACTTTAATCAGGGTATAACGGGCTGTGCTGCCTGCAGAACGGGCTCATCTGTGCAGTGCTGCAGTACACCACATCTGCAATCGGACTTCAGGAATTATAGCCCTTAGATCCAAGATCAGTGCACAAGAAGGACTACAGGACTATCTTCTCAGGGCAGTGTGCAACAATGAATGTACAACGATCTGCTCTGTACAGTGTGCA